>NC_069501.1:1118630221-1119230221 GCF_027579735.1 Bombina bombina | reverse complement strand
TAATGATAGTTTATTGTATGAAGTGTTACTGCCCATTACTAGAGTATCTCACTATCCCTCTAACCAGACTGTGATCCAACTCCTCCCACCAGCAGCAGCAGTGTTTACTGAAGAGTTTCCTTTCTCTGTCCAGGGGGAACTTAGTTCCACCTGTAAAAATAGTGCAGGAACTCCGTTCCCATGCGTTCCCGCTGGACTTGACCCCTGCCCCTTGAAGCCTTAGCCAGTTTCCCCAAGGCTGCACTCTTTCTTCAGAGAGGTTTATCCCATGTTTTGGCTGCCGCCCATCCCTTTCTCTCATGTTCATGATCTTTACTGTCTGCCTGGCTCTCCTGGGTAGGCAAGCAGCGCATGTGCAGTATATCAGGGAAGCCATGCAGATTACTGCTGCTCATTTCAAAAGAACATGAAACCTAAAATGTTTCTTCATTGATTCAGATAGAGCATGCAATTATATACAATTTCTAATTTACTTCTATTATCATTTTTTCTTGTTCTCTTTTGTTAAAAAGCAGGAATGTAAGCTCAGGAGCAGGCATGTGTTTGAAGCACTATATGGCAGTAGTTTTGCAATGATGTTAGCAATTTGCAATAGCACTAGATGGCAGCAATATTTCCTGCCATGCAATGCTCTAGACACCTACCTAGGTTTCTGTTGAAAAAAGCAAATTTGATAATAGAAGTAAACTGGAAACTTTTTTGTAAACATTCGACTAGATTACGAGTTTTGCGTTATGGGTGAAAAAGCCTCATAACGCTGCTTTTTCACTACCGCTGCTATTACGAGTTTTGTAGGTATAGCTGTCCCGCACACTTTTTTGGCCGTAATGCAACGTAACTACCGCAGCTTTCAAAAAGTAATTTTTCAATGGGACTTCCATAGCGCCGGTATTACGAGTTTGCCTGTCCGGCCAAAAAAGCTGTAGCATAAAACTCATAACTAAAGTGCTAAAAAGTACACTAACACCCATAAACTACCTATTAACCCCTAAACCGAGGCCGTCCCGCATCGCAAACACTAAAATAAAATTATTAACCCCTAATCTGCCTCTCCCAACATTGCCGCCACTAGAATAAACATATTAACCTCTAAACCGCCGTACTCCCGCATCGCAAACACTAATTAAATATTATTAACCCCTAATCTGCTGTCCCTAAAATCACCACAACCTACATTACTGTTATTAACCCCTAATCTGCTGCCCCCAAAATCTCCGCCACTATACTAAAGTTATTAACCCCTAAACCTAACCCTAAGTCTAACCCTAACACCCCTAACTTTAATATAATTAAAATAAATCTAAATAAAAATTACTATCATTAACTAAATAATTCCTATTTAAAACTAAATACTTACCTATAAAATAAACCCTAAGCTAGCTACAATATAACTAATAGTTACATTGTATCTAGCTTAGGTTTTATTTTTATTTCACAGGCAAGTTTGTATTTATTTTAACTAGGTAGACTAGTTAGTAAATAGTTATTAACTATTTACTAGCTACCTAGTTAAAATAAATACAAATTTACCTGTAAAATAAAACCTAACCTGTCTTACACTAACACCTAACCTTACACTACAATTAAATAAATTACATTAATTAAATACAATTAACTAAATTAAAAAAAAAACACTAAAGTATACAAAATAAAAAAGAAATGATCAAATATTTAAACTAATTACACCTAATCTAATATCAAAATACCCCCCCCCCCCCAAAATAAAAAAACCCTAGTATACACTAAACTGCCTTTTGCTGGGCATTGTCCCAAATAAATCAGCTCTTTTACCTATAAAAAAAAATACAACCAACCCCCCAACAGTGAAACCCACCACTCACACAACCAAACCCTCCCAAATAAAATCCTATCTTAAAAACCTAAGCTCCTCATTGCCCTGAAAAGGGCATTTGGATGGGAATTGCCCTTAAAAGGGCATTTAGCTCTTTTTCAGCCCAAACCCTAAGCTAAAAATAAAACCCACCCAATAAACCCTTTTAAAAACCCTTAAAAAAAACCTAACACTTACCCCCGAAGATCCAGTTTTTGAAGACCGGACATCCATCCTCAACGAAGCCGGGAGAAGTCTTCATCCAAGTGGCAAGAAGTCCTCAACGAAGCCGGGAGAAGTCTTCATCCAGACGGCAAGAATTGGTCCTTTCAGACAGGCAGAAGTCTTCATCCAGACGGCATCTTCTATCTTCATCCTTCTGCCGCAGAGCGGCTCCATCTTCAAGACATCCGGCGCAGAGCATCCTCTTCTTCTGACGGCTAACGAATAATGAAGGTTCCTTTAAGGGACGTCATCCAAGATGGCGTCCCTTGAATTCCGATTGGCTGATAGAATTCTATTAGCCAATCAGAATTAAAGGTGAAAAAATCCTATTGGCTGATGCAATCTATCAGCCAATTGGAATTCAAGTGATGCCATCTTAGACGACGTCCCTTAACGGAATATTCATTCTTGAAGAGCCGTCGGAAGAAGAGGATGCTCTGCGCCGGATGTCTTGAAGATGGAGCCGCTCCACGTCGGAAGGATGAAGATAGAAGATGCCGTCTTGATGAAGACTTCTGCCCGCCTGGAGGACCACTTCTTGCCGTCTGGATGAAGACTTCTCCGGGCTTCGTTGAGGACTTCTGCCCGCTTGGATGAAGACTTCTCCTGGCTTCATTGAGGATGGATGTACGGTCTTCAAAAACTGTAAGTGGATCTTCAGGGTTAGTGTTAGGTTTTTTTAAGGGTTTATTGGGTGGGTTTTATTTTTAGCTTAGGGTTTGGGCTGAAAAAGAGCTTAATGTCCATTTAAGGGCAATGCCAATCCAAATGCCCTTTTCAGGGCAATGGGGAGCTTAGGTTTTTTAGATAGGATTTTATTTGTGGGGTTTTGTTGTGTGGGTGGTGTGTTTTACTGTTGGGGGGTTGTTTGCATTTAGTTTTAAATAGGAATTATGTAGGTATTAATTGTAATTTTTATTCAGATTTATTTTAATTAAGTTTAAGTTAGTGGGTGTTAGGGTTAGACTTAGGGTTAGGGGTTAATAACTTTAGTATAGTGGCAGTGACGTTGGGGGCGGAAGATTAGGGGTTATTAACTGTAGGTAGGTAGCGACGACATTGGGGGTGGCAGATTAGGGGTTAATAAATGTAGGTAGGTGGCGGCGACATTGGGGGAGGCAGATTAGGGGTTAATAAGTGTAGGTAGGTAGTGACGACATTGGGGGCGGCAGATTAGGGGTTAATAAGTGTAGGTAGGTAGTGACGACATTGGGGGCGGCAGATTAGGGGTTAATAAGTGTAGGTAGGTGATTGCAACATTGGGGGCGGCAGATTAGGGGTTAATAAGTGTAGGTAGGTAGTGACGACATTGGGGGCGGCAGATTAGGGGTTAATAAGTGTAGGTAGGTAGTGACGACATTGGGGGCGGCAGATTAGGTGTTAATAAGTGTAGGTAGGTGATTGCAACATTGGGGGCGACAGATTAGGGGTTAATAAGTGTAGGTAGGTGGCGGCGATGTCGGGGGCGGCAGATTAGGGGTTAATAATTTTAATGTAGGTGTCGGCGATGTCAGGGGCAGCAGATTAGGGGTGTTTAGACTCAGTGTTTATGTTAGGGTGTAATGTGTAAACATAAATTTAATTTCCCAATAGGAATCAATGGGGCTGCGTTACGGAGCTTCACGCTCTTTTATTGCAGGTGTTAGGCTTTTTTTTAGTCGGCTCTCCCCATTGATGTCTATGGGGAAATCGTGCACAAGCACGTAAAACCAGCTCAATACAGCGCTGGTATTTGAGTGCGGTATGGAGCTCAATGGAGCTTTACACTGCAATATTGCCTGCTAACGCCGGGTTTATGAAAATGTAATAGCAGCGCTATAGGGAGGTGAGCGGTGACAATAACTTGCAAGTTAGCACCGAGCCACTAATTATGCAAAACTCGTAATCTAGCCGATTGTTTGCTATGACTGAAATACAAAAGAAAGGTTTTGGGTTTCATATCCCTTTAAGAAAAAACGTGCCTGACTTGGGAGTACTCAGTGAAGCCATCCATAAGAGTGTTATAAGGTAAATGTTTCTAGTGAAGCAAATACAAAGATATATGCACTTAATAGACTAGTAGAATAATCATGCCACTGAAAAAAAGCTGGTTGATTTTTACTTCAGTTCACTCTCAATTAAAGGGACACTCAAGTCGAAAAAAACTTATGATTCAGATATTCACACTTTGTGTGGAATAAGATCCTACTGAGCATGTTCACAAGCTCACAGGGTATACGTATACTAGTCTGTGATTGGCTGATGGCTGTCACATGATACAGGGGGCTGGAAAATGGGAGAAAAAATAAAGTTGAATTTCAAATAAGCAGTAGATTTGTTTTCTAACAGAGTAGGTGCTATTGCATTGTCTTTATGTAACTGTTAATTATGTAATTCTACTGCATTGAGTGGTCCTTTAAAAGGTCATGTAACCCAAACATTTCCCACAGCAGGATTTATTACAGCAGCTCCATGTACAGGTTCAGAAGCAGTTGCCATTGAAACTTCAGTAGCCAAAGCCTGTAACACTTCATATTGTTATAGGAGATAGAATTGTCTCACTTGAAGTTCCTGAACAATGTCTGAATAAAGTCAATATTTTGTCAGTTGCAGCCTCCAGTAATCCTGTGGATTCCATTTAGAAGACTTGTAACAAAAACAATAAGACAACTCTGTTTTTTCAGTAACAAGTGTTCTGTCAGATTCTGCGACTCGTAGGAATTTGTGACCTGACGCTCTGTGCATTACACTAGTATTTAGGAATATGCTTGTACACTTTGTGATTGCAAAATCTGATGGCCGCTGTTGTGTAAGAGTTTGCAACCAGTAACCTATGGTGATTGACAGTTTTCTGTCCGATTTTGCAACCACTTGTCTGTGCAAAATGAGTGTAGGGAAAGAATGTGAGGGGAAGGCACTAAGGGAGGGGCTTCTGGGAGACAATAGGGAGTAGGTGTGCTGAGTGGGGGTAGATAAAGGTGGAGACTTACCTGATAAGAAGGGCTTGGCCAGCGAGAGGCCATTGGACAGGAGCTGGGGTGGGGAGGGGCCGAGCAGAGGTTACTTAAGGAAGGGGCTGGCAGGAAGTGGTCACTAACCTTTTTTTTCTTTGTTTCAGGTAAGAAGGTCAGCTTTGTGGAGTATGACGTCCAGGAACAGAGGAATCCCAAGGCACTATCTTAACGATGGAGACACGGTCTGGAGGATGAGGGTGATTCAGGTGCAGAGGAAGATCAAATTCCTGGAGAAATCAAGGAAGAATCAGCAGACGCTCCAGGAAGCGGGGTATCCGATGCGGCTCCAGCAGAGGTTGGTCCGGTGGCGGCACAGCAGGTAAGCACTCCTCCAAGGGACCCCCCAGGTAGGGGGGCCAGGCCGGCAGGTAAGATATTGGTAGTCAGAGGTGAAGGGGGGGATGAGCGGTCCATTTCTTCTCCGGATGGCAGCGTAGGGGTACCCGAAATTTTCACCCTGAGCTCTGCATCCAGTGGGGGGGGGGCATCCCTCCCGGGCAGGGGGCATTGGCGCCACACCAGTCCCTTGTAGTGGGTCACATTTTTGAGCCCGGGTGCACAGGCGGTAGTGTTTTTGGTGGGGGTCACGGGGCTAACAATAGAGGCCCGCGTGACATCATGGTGGCATGAAGGCGCTCGGGAGAAGTAAGGGGGAGGGGCGGCCTGGGTAACACTGCGCACACGCACGCATACTATGACGCACATGAGGGCGCACCTGCATGGGGGCGGCCATTTTGGGAACGGGAGGATGGCTACGGGAGGCAGCAGTTTTTTAATGCCGGCGGGTGGAATAGGGAGCCCATGCAGCTGGGCGTAGAATAGCGGCGATATGGCTAGGATGGGAGATGGGCTGATAGGGAGCACTGCGGCCCTGGCGGGCCAAGCAGAGGGTGGCACCACAGTCAGGGAGGACCTGGGGGGTGGGGGGATAGCGCATGGTCAAGGGAGGGCAAGGGCACAGGAGAGAGCATACAGGGGATAGAGATTTAGGATATTATAGGGAACCAGCTAGGTTGGATATATTTGAGAAAGGGTCAGCAGGGAACAGTAGGTCGCAAAAGAGAGCCAGGGCAGCTGAGGGGGATAAGGGCAGCAGTAGGGTGATTAGGGACACAGAGGGCAATAGGTACAGATTGATAGAGGGAGAGGATATGATCGAGGTAAATGGTAGCAACAGAAAAGGGAGAGAGGTACAGGGAGCAGTAAATGGGAAGGCACAAAGGGGAAAGGTACAGGGATCAACTGTAAAAAATAAAGTGACAAACAATAACATCAGTATGTTGCCTCTACAGAGTAAAACAAGGGACGCAGTATCTATAAAACAGACACAGGAAACAGAGGAGATGGCAATAGCCAGCAGCTCCGCGGAAGGAAGCAGTACATCAACAGGGGCTACCTTACTAAGGGAAAGAACGGAGGAGGCAACAACAGCAAAGCAGGCCAAGGCACCGCCAAGGACGGAGGAGACACAAGGGGCAAAACAGGGTAAGAGGATATTGTGTATAAGCAGTAATGTATCGGATAGTTCATCTGAAATGGACTCAGAGGATGAGAATGTTAAGGGGGAGGAGAATAAGAGGATATTAAAGATAGGAAAATTTATGCCAACCAGGGCAAAGGGGCAGGGAAGGAGATAATTATGGAAAAGCAAACAGAGTCAGGGGAGGTGTTTAACGGGGACGATGAGGTGACGGGGACATTGTTATTGCCACTAACAACTCATATGAAGGCAAAAATAATTATGAGGGCACAGAAGATAGTGAGAGGGTAATCTGTGGAGAATCATTTACAGCTTTGAATACTGTTAAAAAGTCTAACAGGTTGAGGAAGAGAGTTTTACAGGATATGATCAGCTCAGAGAATCTTTGAAGCTGGCAGTGAGAGAAACCGAGAGGGACAGGTATAAAGCAGAACACAGGAGACAGCTAGGAAAGGAAAATAAAATCATCCATTACATTAAATAAACGACACCTGTATTTATGTTTAGAGATTGCGTATTACGAGGCAGTTTAACTTTTACTCTGCATGAAGCATGTATTTTTAGATGAGTGTGGGAACATTTTAAGATTAAATTTGACTCTTCATAATTACTTATTTTTACATCTGACATTAGTGAATCTTAAGAAAGGCACAACATCTTCACTGTACCAAGTTACTGTAAATAGACTTAAAGAAAAAATGTAAAGAATGTGATGATTTGTTAAAAAAATCAGCAACATTAGAAGTGTGGGGTCAATGTTCCAGTGATGCTGCAAATATCTGTAGAACAGATTAGATATGTGCTTCATAAAAACAACCAACACATAAATAGAAAGGTGTTTACTGAGACTTGAATTTATAGGCTGGTGTAGAAAGATATGGATGACCAATTTGGTGGGTGGACAGAGCATTTGGAACAGCCAAAGTATAGCTGGGGACCAATAATGTGCCATTTGTATGTTTTCAATTTGGGAAACATGACAGCAATCTAAAGATAGACAGAATGATATCCCTCCATTATACGCTGATGAAGTATGCTTATTGTTCAAGAAACATATTAGCAATCTCCTAAAATGGGAAACAGCCCAGATCCAGGATACGTAAGACAATATATAACATTATTGTATCAGTTTTAAAACATCTTCAGCCTCAAGGCATGAATTAAACGATTTAAGAAAAGTGTTTCAAAATAGTCTTACCTCTGTACTCTTATGGCCTGATGTTCTAAATATCTATTGGGTCTGCCGAAAAATGTTCATTTCAATCTAGCCTAGTCTTGCAAAGCTCCCGCTGAGAAATGTTATAAAAAAGTCGGCTGACCCTCGCTATACAGTCAAGTTGTGAGGTGCCTTCTATAGGAGAGAATAAGGTTTACTGTGTTTAAAAAGTCCAAGCACATCATCATTGAACACGAATCTCAGCAGAGTGGAGGGAGATATTTTCAAAACATCTCTTCATAACATATCATTAGGACTGTGTTAGAGCTTGTCTAATTTTGGTATTGAAGATTTTGCAGGCTCCTTCATTTGAACTTTTTGCATAAGTTGGATATTAAGCTTCTTTCTTGGAAGGTTTTGTTTCTTTTGGCTATCTCTTCTGCTAGAAGAGTCTCTGAGTTGTCTGCTCTTTCATTTGATCCTCCTTATTTTTCATCAAGATAAGGCAGTTTTATGGACCAAATTTGACTTTAGATAATATGTCGGGAGATTGTTGTCCCTTCTTTGTGCTAGATTACTAGTGGAGTGCTATTTATCGCTCCCGCTCGCATGTTAACTCCACACATCAGGTAGTGCGCGTATTACAAGTTGAAAGTAAAAAGGTTTCACTTAAGTGCTAACCCGACACGCGCAAAAATCCGAAATTCGAATATCACAACCACGTTAACATATTCCCCTGTAGACTTTAATGGAACATGAAAAGTGAAAATAAAACTAGCATCCAACAAGTCGCGCAAATCCGATTGTGTTTTCTCAAGTGCGCTAACCCAACATAAAATATGAATATTTCACATTTCAATGTTGTTCCCATACCAGGCATATGTTCCATTTATTTAATAAATACATATATATATACAGTATATATATTTATATATATATATATATATATATATATAT
The DNA here is from genome assembly GCF_027579735.1 of Bombina bombina. Lineage (NCBI taxonomy): Eukaryota > Metazoa > Chordata > Amphibia > Anura > Bombinatoridae > Bombina > Bombina bombina. The sequence goes on along the minus strand of NC_069501.1, from coordinate 1,119,221,579 downwards.
ATACAGATGTATATAGGAATATCTATTTAAAAATACTTAGAACATATTACCCTGTGTGAAGAACATTGGAATGGGAAATATTTACAGTACATACAACGCTAAACACTTTATTATATATGAAAATTCCATAAATATGATTTTTTTATGTTTTCAGGATCTTATATATATACATATTTAGACATGTGTATGTATTTATTTCTATGTTGAAGCCCTTTGCACCCTTTTTTTTTTCTAACACCTGATATCTTTGAGCCCTTATAACTTTTTATTGCAATTTTTTTAATAACTTTATTAGATATTGTTATTTTGAGTGTAAATGTACTTTTACATGTATTTTTTGATGTTTTTTTTGATGTAACTTTTTTAACCAGAGCTCAGAAGTTGTGCTATACTTTCAACGTGGAATACACATGCTAATTCCGATACATGCAAAGAGCTACGATAAACTCCTTTTTGAACGCGAGTAACAGTTAGCATGCCACTCATAATAAAGCCCTTTGGGTTCTAATCCCAAAATGTCTTAAGAGAGGTTTCTTTAAAACTTGGATGTTGTTAGAGCTTTGATGTATTATGTAGATGCTACTAAAGATTCCTAGTTTGTTTGTTCACTTTTATGGTTCTAAGAAAGGGCAGGAAGCTTATGTCGTTTTTTTGGCTTCTTGGGGGAAACATTTGATCCATAAGGCTTACTTGGAGGTAGGACAGCCTCCACCGAAATGGATTTTTGTTCTTTCTACCAGACCAGTTGCCACTTCCTGGGCTTTTAAGAATGAGGCTTTAGTTAATCAAATTTGCAAGGCAGCTACTTGGTTTTCTTTGCTTACTTTTACTAAATTCTACCATTTTAATCTTTTTGCATCCTCTGACGCAGCCATTGGTATGAAATTCCTTCAAGCAGTTGTTTTAGGTTAAATTTGTTTTTGCCTGTCAATTATTTTAATATCATATTTAAAAAAAAAAAAAAAAAAAAGAGTAAGAGAGTAATACCCTGCTTTTTATCTGGGTTTTATTTTGAGTTGTGGATTTAGTTTCACTGTGAAAAAATATGTTCTTTATATCCCACTCTTACTTCTCATTACTCCTGGACTCCACAGCTTGGGTATTAGATAGTAGGAGTAATGGATCATGGACTCTCACCACCTGTATGAAAGAAAACAGTATGCTTTCCTGATAAATTAATTTCTTTCATGGTTGTGAGAGTCCACGAGACCCCACCCTGTTATTTTTCTGGTTATGGTTTATTTTTTGCACATCTTATTTTCCTGCTCTTATTTTTTTGCTGTTATTACTTTTTCTACCTTTCTTGTGTGGTTATACAAACAAACAAAAGATTGTTCCAGCCACCAACAATTTTAAAAGACCTTTATTCTTTCATATTGGGTCAAAGCAAAAAACTACAGCGTTTCAGGCCTGCTATAGGCCCTTAGTCATGACTAAGGGCCTGTAGCAGGCCTGAAACGTTGTAGTTTTTTGCTTGGACCCAATATGAAAGAATAAAGGTCTTTTAAAATTGTTGGTGGCTGGAACAATCTTTTGTTTGTTTGGAGAACCTGAGGGACAAGGAAGATCCTGGGTTCCGTGCCCCACAAGCCAAAGGTATTGAGGTGCTGTCTTCAAAAACCTTTTTTGTGTGGCTATACATCAGACTAGTTTCCAGTATGTTGTGAGGAGTTTAAAGAGCTCTTGGAGTTTGGGAATCTTTACCTCCTAGTTGCCAGGAGTATAATTCCCTGGAGTAATGGATCATGGACTCTCCCTACCATGAAATAAATTAATTTATCAGGTAAGCTTAAATTATGTTTTTAATGCATTATATATTCTTAGTACAATCCAACAACATGAAAGTACAATGAACTCAAAAATAAAAATCCATGCATATAATGCTTGTTAAAATGAAGATGGATATTTTGATGCATGTTTTTAATATTTACATGCAAAAAATGCAGCCTACAATCAGGTCCCCATTCTTTTTTCTTTCCAATGGCATGGAGATTCCACAAATCCATTCAATTACTAGTGGGAATCCAACTTCCGACCACCAGGAGGAGGCAAAGAACACCCCAGCAAAGCTGTAAAGCATCACTCCCACTTACCATAAATCCCCAGTCATTCTTTGCCTTGTACATCAGGAGGATGTGCAACGATGGTGTCTGAAGATATTTAATCCTTCAATTGGTACTTTTCCCTGCATGCAAGGATTAGGGCTATGCTGTGTCCATGTAATCCTCTTTAGTAAGAGTCATGGTGGCTTTAGCAATTGGAAGACAGCGAGGTAGTCCTTGCTTCACTTCCAACATCTATGCTACCCCTTTATAGAAAACCAGGGTTGGTTACTCTGCTTTTCCTATTCTCCAGGTCCCTGTCAGAGGTCATCTGGATCTGTCAGACCTAGAATTAAGTGCCTGCCCACAGCTGAGGTTTCTTCAAGTCCCTGTCAGTAGCCGGTGGAACTGACAGGCCAGAAGCTGGTATAGAAGAAAGAAGACTTCTAACTATGAGTCCTTTATCCCTGCCCTCGGGGCTTGTTGTCTAATAGGGCTGATGAGGGTAAGGGAGTTTTCATATTTATTCCTGTGTAGTTGGACATGGAGGGCTAGTATCTCTAATATGCTAAAAATCCCTCAGTGGCGGCAACTGTCTAACATAGGAGACTACAGCTTGCCTGTGTTTAAGTGTAAATAGGGTCTGCAGTATTCCTTTTCATGTGAGGATTTATAAAGGACCTTAATATGGATGCCCTTATAACAACATCATTTTCCTGGACAGTCAGGAAACCTGTTCACTGGTTTTAACTTTTCAACCGATCCTAAGATTGGACCTTATTTATTCACAGGATCGAGCTCGGCTGTGAAAATTTGTTCTCTATGGAGAACAACATAATTGACAGTTATGTTTTTTTTTTTATTTATTTATTTGGATTTTATTGACCAGTTATTGCAGAACATAAAATCAAGTGATACAATTCAACCGTACATGGGTAGATATAAATCCACATAAGCATAGTCATACACTTTGGTCATTACATTTTTTCAATTATAAGAATAACAAACACAACTAAATACGAATAACAAATCAAAACAAAACAAAAACAAACACAAAATGAAGGTATCAATGGTTGGTTTAGAACAAGTCAATTGTACCTGACAACTCTGGTTCCGGCGAAACAATGAGACACAGATGACTTAACATATCAATTTTGTGATACTCCGTTTGTATTATTATCTTATCAAATTGGGATCTAATTTAGGTCTATTGTACATGCTTATATATTTAGTGTTTCTGAAATTTGGAAGCAATATAAGATTCCCAATAGAACATCATATCTTGATATGTTTCGCAACGTCTGATTTTGAGAAAATGATATTCCTCTAAACTAAAGTATATTATTACTTATATCTATCCAATTGGGCACCGTGGGTGTTTCTGCAGATTTCCGCTTTCTAACTATCGTGTATTTTGCAGCATTACATAGGACATTAAGTAATTTCTTATGTTCACTAGAATTAGAATGTGGGAATCCATGAAATAGTCATATGTTTGGCTGTAATGGAATGTTTTTATTCAGTATTCGGGCAGTTTCTGTAGCTACTGCTTTCCAGAAAGGAGTTAACTTTGGGAATGTCCACCAGATGTGTTCCATGTTTCCCACACTATTTTCACATCTTCAGCACACGTTACACCTTTTGGGATATATCTTTTTGAGTCTGCTTGGTGTTAAATACCAACGATGTAGTATTTTAAAATTCATTTCTAGAATTCTACATGATAGTTATGTTTTTTATACTTGAATCCCTATTGCTAAGCGTATTAGCATGAAGGGGAGTTGGTTTATGGGATTTATTTCTTCTGCGTAGGTGAGACATTCACACGCTGACAAGAATGATACGCAGCTTCTGCAGATCCCTCCATACTACTGGATCAGGTTGGGACTTTTATTAATGCGGTCTTAGATAATGCTGTTTTGCCGTAAATCCTGAGAAACCGATCAAACGGAGGAACGCATCTGTCAATTCTTTTGCTTAACGTCAGGCAGACCTGCCAAATGTTCAATCCTTTGTTCAGGCCTTGGTAGAATCAGACTTGTGTTTTAACCTGTTGCTCCTCCAGGGAGCCTCAGGGGCCTATCTGTCAAGCTCCGTATGGAGCTTAAGGGCCCGTGTTTCTAGCGAGCCTTCAGGCTCGCCAGAAACACCATTTATGAAGCAGCAGTCTAAAGACTGCTGCTCCATAACCTGTCCACCTGCTCTGAGGAGGCGGACAGACATCACTGCAATTCAACCCGATCGAATACGATCAATTTGATTGACACCAACTGCTAGCGGCCAATTGGCTGCGAATCTGCAGGGGGCGACGTTGCACCAGCAGTTCACAAGAGCTGCTAGTGCAATGCTGAATGTGGAGAGCATATTGCTCTCCACATTCAGTGAGGTCTGTCGGACATGATCCGCAATGTTGGATCATGTCCGACAGTCCTTTCATAAATAGGCCCCATAATCTTGTTCTTAGGGTTCTGCAGCAGGCTCCATTTGAGCCTCTGTACTCTGTTGATATAATTTGTTATCTTGGAAAGTTTTGTTTTTTTCTCACTATTTCTTCTGCTCACAGAATTTCTGAGATTTCGGCTCTGCAGTGTGATATTCCTTACCTTATTTTTCATGCGGATAAGGCGGTCCTTCATACTAAGTTGGGATTTCTTCCTAAGGTAGTGTCGGTCTGCAATATCAATCAGGAATTGGCGTTCCTTCATTTTGTCCTAATCCTTCTTCTCAGAAGGAACGTCCGTTGCATAACCTGGATGTTGTGCATGCTCTGAAGTTCTATCTGCAGACAACTAGAGACTCTTGACAATCTACTGCAGTTTTTGTTGTGTTCTCTGTTAAACGTAAGGGCCAGAAGGCCACTTCTTATACTCTTTCTTTTGTTTGAGAAGTTATTCGATTGGCTTATTGGACCTTTAAAAATGAGGTTTCTGTGGAACAAATCTGCAAGGCAGCAACATGGTCCTCCTTGCATACCTTTTCCAAATTTTTCAAATTCGATACTTTTGCCTTAGCTAAGGCTTCTTTGGGAGAAAAGTTCTTCAAGCGGTGGTGCCTTCTGTTTAGGTCCACCTGTCTTGTTCTCCCTCCTTTCCATTCTGTGTCCTTTAGCTTGGGTATTGGCTCCCACTAGTAATTGAATGGATAAGTGAACTCTCCATGCCATGGGAAAGAAAACAAGATGTATGCTTATCTGATAAATTATTTTCTTTCCTGGCATGGAGAGACCACGACCCGCCCTTAATTTATTTTTAAGACAGCGTTTATCATTTTTCTTTTAAACCTCAGCACCTCTATACCCTTGTTTCCTTTTTTCTTTCCATATTCCTTTGGTTGAATGACTGGGGGTTTATGGGAAGTGGCAGTGATGCTTAACAGCTTTGATGGGGTGTTCTTTGCCTCCTCCTTTTGGCCGGGAGTTGGATTCCCACTAGTAATTGAATGGATTTGTGGACTCTCCATGTCAGGAAAGAAAAGAATTTATCAGGTAAGCATAAATTTTGTTTTTTCTTTACATTTTACAATTTAAGTTGACACATGCAATCACATGCCGTATCACTTGTCCTATTGGCTTAAATGAAACATAGCTCACATGCTTGTAAAGATACCCATTGTCAAGAGCATGTGTTACAATGGTAGCTTCACAAAGGTCCACTAGTAAAGATCAAAGTGTGCATGCGCAGTTCCATTGGCAAATTAGAAGCCTAAGGGGATATGTGTCTAAAAGGAATGTTAAAATTTATCATGGCAAGAGCATGAGATAGTAGATACAGATGCATATTTTACATAAGTCAGATTTAAAATAAAATCAAGTAGTTGTCAACATAAATTTTGTATGTTTTTCAGTGCCATGTGTCAGTAGCCCTCTAATAGTCTATTTAATAGATAATTTAAAATACTTTTATATTGCATCAATACATCTAATTTAAATATACATCATGTATAAACCACAAATCTGGCCATTCTAATAATAATGTTTACCTTTAACTGAACTCCACTGAAACAGCCAAGACACAAAGCATTATAACATCACATATCTTAGATAATTTCAATACACAGCATTGTACTGGAACATAATACAGCAGCAGATATTTACTCGCTTGAATTCTTCTTCTCAATACAGCAGCTTTTTTTTGTTTTAACAGGTAGAACAATAACACAGGTTAGATTATATAACAAGCCTAATAGCTAATATTTTTTGCCAGTAAACAGTATATCAAATGACAGCACTGAGAAGCCTGGACTAATCTGTCAACCTGTCAAGCCCTTACCATAAATGTTGTAACATAGTGCAATAAAAACAGTTTGACTAGAAATATTTTCTTTCATTTAAAAAAAGGTATTTATGATGAAACGAAATTAATCATAATCAGAAATAAGCAATCATAAAGCTATAACATTTCAATAAAATAGTAGCTGTCAAATGGCCAGATTACAAAAAGCGTACTATTTAGTGCTTTTGCTCGAGCGTAAACAAGTTGAAAATAAAAAGTTTGCTTGCGAGCGAGGTAGCGAAAGCCGCTGCGCACTAACCAAAGGACTTCATGATATTGGGACCACGTTAACGTATTCTCCCCATAGAAGTCAATGGAGAGCGCAGAAAAAAACAACTAACAATAACTGCTCGCATGCTAGTCGACAGGAGTTATGAATGTAACCTTGTCATATACTATATACCTTTTAACCCTTATAATTATTTTTTTTATCTGAATATTTTTTTTCAGATAGAGTTTATATGAGTGTAACTGTATTTTTTATTTTTAAATGTATTTATGTTGTGTTTAGTGCAACTTTACGCATGGGTTTTATTTGCGTGAACCCAGTGTTACGCCGCACCGCTCTAGTAGTTGCTAGGGGCGCGGCGTCTCCTTCCCTGCTCGTTGCAAGGGGTTGTGTCGGGTCCGGATGCGTGGGGCGCTGATGTCATCGCTGCACGCTCCTGATGTCGGTCGGACGTCTGTGGCGCGAATCCTGCGCCTATGTAAGTTCTACTACAACGATCTGTCACTGCCCAAGTATAGGTATTACTTTGTGTGCTCCTGGGTGTGACAGATCGTTGTATCAATTTGCCTATTTTGTGTATGATCCCTGCCTGTCTGACTACTCTACCTGCTATTCCCCTTAATTACTGGATTGATATAATGTTGCTGAACCCTGCCTGTTTGACTACTCTGCTTATTAACCCCTGTTGTTCTGGATTGCCTCTTTGTTGCCGAACCCTGCCTGGCTGACCATTCTAGTGGTGTGCCCTTGGACTGCTTTGCTGTTGCCAAACCGTGCCTGCCTAGCCATTCTAGTGGTGTGCCCTTGTACTGCTTTGCTGTTGCCAAACCCTGCCTGCCTGAACATTCTAGTGGTTTGTCCTTGGACTGCTGTGCCATTGCCTGTGGTGAGTACCGCCTTCCTCATATTACTAACTTTGTCTGCTCTTTGATATTCCCTATCATTCTGGCTCGACGCTGGGATAACAAGACTACTGGCCAAGTTCGGTCTGATAGAGGAGTATCCCATGAGTATTACACTGTGATTGCGCTCTTGCAGTCACGTTTACTTTAAAGTTGTAATACACATTCTATTTCCAACGGACGCAAAAAAACGATATTGCTTGCAATCAACAGTTAGCATGCCACTTGTAATCTAGCCCAAAGTAAGTATATTTAATCAAAATGGCTTCCCTGAGAGAACCATATATTTTAATGTTATGAACCTGACATCTATCCATAAACATTATCTCAGTTTCACATAGAGATACAGTATATTTAAATTTTTAATATGTCATTTTAATATAATCATTAGGTGACATATAGGGTTTAACCTTTTCTGGAAAAAATACGGGCCATGTTCATTAGCATTAATTTGCATAAATAATTATACAGTATATATTAGGAATTATTAGCTGCTAGCAATTATTTTAAATGACCATTGGTTTATAATTAGATTCCAACACACTTATAAGAAGTTTGACCATAATATCATCTTTATTTCTATACTTTGGCTCAGATTACAGCACAAATATAATCAAATGGAAAAGATTCAAAATATTGTCCTAAGCTACTAGCCAGGCCAAAATGTTACTCGCCATTTCTGATCCCCTCCATCACCCGCCCACAGCACACCCAATGCCACCCTTTGCATATGTTTAGCCATTGCAAAAAACATTCTTGAGCAGTAAATGTAATCTTGTTTTTATTTTATACCATAACAAATTAAATGATGATACATACAGTAATAAATTAACACAAAAAAAGTGCATAACAGCAAAGTCAACTAGGGATTCGGAAGAAGACAACAGCTGAATGAAAAAAGGCAGCTACTGAACTGTGAATTATCTCCTTTGGTTTATTTTTGTATATGAAATAGCTGTTTTTGTTCTTTGCCACCACAACCTATTAAAGTGGACTGAGCTTGTAGGGAAATCAGATCTCCTTATTTTATAATTTTCTATACACACACACATGCTTCCTTATTTTATCTCTGTCTGTATACCAAAGCCAAATACGTAGAGATAGCCCCTTTATGTAGCTACAGTAGGTAGCTACACAACAAATATGTTAAAGTCACCAGGCATAAATTATTAAAGTTTACCCAAATCCCAAGACATAAAATACTTTATATACTGTGTGAGACATTTAAGACAGCATACACAGATTCTGTGCCAGATAAGTTGTTTGTAGTTATGTTTTCTTTAATAAAGGTTACAGAATAAAATGGGCAATTGCAGTTAATGAAGTTTAATGCATTAGATAAGCTTGGTTTTGTCAGTTTCTCAAAATGTAACATTTTATGTTCCTATAAATGGAATTACAATAATTTTATGCTATGAGGCCTAATTATATGATTTACTTATATGGCAAACAAATAATTTGTCTACATTTAAATTTTGACTTGAAGTGCTGAATTTTGTGGTTGCGCAGTCATCTTTGCCACACCCTGATCTCCACCAATGGCATTGCAACATACTTTATGGGTGATATCACAAACATAATCAACTCATGAAGTGCCTCACTGATCCCATAAAACAGCAACACAAATTACATCACTAAAACAAATATTTACACACATTCAGTAAATCAAAAACATAGATCAATAAATAAAACTTCTATTATCACCAACCCCACATGCCACACAGAGAGTGCACTGGTGGCACAGTCAACCAGCCGCCGCACCACCAACCATACAAAGAGGGCGCACCCTGCAAACATAAAGTGTATGGGAGACAGAGCATACCATGCAGCCCACGGGAAACGCAACATTGAAGCTGCACCTACAACTGTGCAGGAATTTTAATCAGTGGTGAAGATTAGGTAGTACAATGGGGTTGGGGTCTGGGACCCCATAATTTAGATGCAGGGCTTAATTTTGGAGGCATCTGAAAAGATCGAGCTCTACATTAAAGGGGCAGAATACACCAATTTTCATTTAACTGCATGTAATAGACACTACTATAAAGAATAATATGCACAAATACTGATATAAAAATCCAGTGTAAAATCTATTAAAAACTTACTTAGAAGCTCCTAATTTAACATAAACCTGGGACACCCACTGAAAGGGATTGGTAGCAGAACCTTCCCCCTCCCCTGCATATGAAAAGACCCATTATGTAGTCTGTATACATCAGTATACATCTAAAACTTTGGGGCTTGGTTAGGAGTCTGAAAATCAGCACAATGTTATTTAAAAAAATAAGCAAAACTATACATTTTTACAGGTGAAGCACCTATTTAGGGCTAATTGCTAATTGCGCTAGAAGTAAACATTTGCGCTTGTTGGTTGCACGGGTATAAGTTGAAAGTAAAAAGTTATCACGTTTGTGCTAACCCAACAAGTGCAAAAATCCGAAGTTAGAATATTGCATGCGCGTTTACGTATTCTCCCATAAAAGCCAATGGAGAGAAAAAAGTGGAAAAAAACACACCTCACCCTCGTGCAAACCCGATCGCATATTCATGAAAATATGAATATTTCACATTCCAATGTTCTGCAGAATATGTTCTGTTTATTCATAAATACATATTTATATACTGTATATATATATATATATATATATATATATATATATATATATATATATATATGATTATTTTTTGTACAAATATATATTTATACCTATAGATGATTATATATAGGTATAGATATATACAGATATATATAGGAATATCTATTTATAAATACATAGAACATATTCTGCTATTTGCAGAACATTGGAAGGTGAAATATTTACAGTAAATACACAGTATAACACTTTCACCTAGATTACGAGTTTTGAGCTAAACAGGGTGTGAAACTAATGCCAAAAAAGTTGCGATATTTCATCCTCCATAGCACTGCCATTACGAGTTACTGAAAGGCCTCCTTGTGCGTGCGATATGGTGGCGGTAAGCTCCATACTGCACAAAATCCAAGGGCTGCTTTGACATCCTTGTGCATGCTTTCCCCCATAGACATCAATGGGGAGAGAATGTTAGAAAAAAAACTAACACCTGAAGTGTGGAATAAATATTCTCCATAACGCAGCCCCATTGATGTCTATGGGGAAAAAAAAGTAACGTTTAAACCTAACACCCTAACGTAAACCCCAAGTCTAAACACCCCTAATCTGCCGACCTCGACATTGCCGCCACCTAAATAAAGTTATTAACCCCTAATCTGCCGCTCCCGACATCGCCGCCACTATAATAAAGCTATTAACCCCTATTCCGCCGCTCCCCGACCGCTGCCACTATAATAAAGTTATTAACCCTTATCCCGCTGCTTCCCAACATCGCCTACACTATAATAAAGTTATTAACCCCTAAACATCTGGCCTCCCACATCTCCGCAACTAAATAAACCTATTAACCCCTAAACCTCCGGCCTCCCACATCTCCGCCACTAAAGAAACCTATTAAACCCTAAAACGCCACTCTCCCACTATGCAAAACACTAAATTAAACTATTAACCCCTAAACCTAACACCCCCTAACTTTAAATTAAAATTACAATATAACTATATTTAAGTAAATAAAACGTACCTGTGAAATAAAAATAAACCTAACATTAAACTATAAATTAACCTAACCTTACTATTCTAATAAAATAAAAAAATACTACCAATTAAAAATACTAAATTACAAATTTAAAAAAACCTAACACTACGAAAAAAATAATCTAAAATTACAAAAAATTATACACTAAATTACGAAAAATAAAAAACACTAAACTTACAAAAAATAATAAACGAAATTATCAAAAATAAAAACAATTACACCTAATCTAATAGCCCTATAAAAATAAAAAAGCACCCCCAAAATAAAAACACCCCCTAGCCCCTACAATAAACTACCAATAGCCCTTAAAAGGGCATTCAGCTCTTTTTTCAAAAGCCCAAACCCTAATCTGAAAAAAACCACCCCAAAAAATAAAAAAAATACCTTACACTAACCCCAGAATATCTACTCACGGTTCCAGAAGTCCGGACATCCAGGCGGCGAGAAGTCTTCATCTAGGTGGTGAGAAGTCTTCCTCCAGGTGACGACATCTTCATCCATCGTGGGGGCATCTTCTATCTTCATCCCAGTGGCGCGGAGCAGCGAAGACATCTGGCACGGAGCGTCCTCTTCATACGGTCCCCACCGTACACTGAAGCTTCAATGCAAGGTAGCCATTTCAAAATGGTGTACCTTGCATTCCTATTGGCTGATTTGATTCTTCAAATTCAAATCAGCCAATAGTATGAGAGCTACTGAAATCCTATTGGCTGTTCAAAACAGCCAATAGGATGAGAGCTACTGAAATCCTATTGGCTGATTTGAACAGCTAATAGGATTTCAGTAGCTCTCATCCTATTGTCTTTTTTGAACAGCAAATAGGATTTTACAAGCTTATAGTCATAGCCACGCCCCCAAATCTTGGTCACAGGAAATGTATTGCATGAAGAGCCGATACGAGGAGTAATTGTTTGTAGCTAGATCTACCTACAATCCATATCCATCCGGACTCGTTATTGGTATATACCGCTTATAAAATTCACATTGTGAGCAGATACCTTAATACCTTTGTAAGGGGAGCTGTTTTGTGGGTTTGTAATTGTCAGGGTGCCAGGAATAAGACTGAGACAAGAAGTGCAAAAATAATCACACCTTTATTTATAACAAAAATAATAAAAAGTCCATAAGTCAAATAACAATCCAGGAGTCAAAACAAGAGCTGGTAGTCAGACAAGCCGAGTCAGGAGCCAAAGCAAGTAGTCAGATGAGCCGAAATCAGGAACAAGGAGAACAGCAAAGTCAGGAACAAGCCAGGGATCAGGAACCAGAAGAGACGTCAGACTAGCCAGGTAATACACAGGAACTCACAAACAGGTCTGAGACAATGCAAGGGCAAAGCATACTGAACAGAGGCCCTTTAAATAATAAGTGATGACATCACAATTCTGAAACTGCAACCTGTCTCACACGGATGATGTCCAACAGTCTGACCATAAGAGGGCATGAAGGAAATGAGCAGCATCACACACTCTGAACCAGATTCAGCAAGAGAGGTGAGTAAAATGGCTGCCAGCAGCACATGGCAAACAAAGCAGGGAAACACACTGTTGTAACATATCTCGTAGAACATCATTAATAAATTCCTGGAAAACAGCTAGAGCATTACATAGGCCAAAGGGCATAACAAGATACTCATAATGCCCGCTCCTGGTGTTAAATGCTGTTTTCCATTTGTGGCCCTCCTTAATCCTAGCAAGATTGTATTCTCCTCTCAAATCAAGTTTAGAAAAGACAGTAGCTCCCTTGAGGCGGTCAAAGAGTTCCGTAATGAGTGGAATAGGGTAAGCATTCTTAATGGTAAGACAATTAAGACCCCTATAATCGATGCATGGTCTTAACTCGCCACCCTTTTTCTTCACAAAGAAGAAGCCAGCCCCTGCAGGAGAGCAGGATTTGCGGATGATCCCCCATGACAGAGCAACGGCAACATACTCCTCCATAGCACAATTCTCTGCAACCGAGAGAGGGTAACCCGGCTCCAAGGAAGAATGGATCTGGGTTGCAGGTCTATGGCACAATCGTAAGACCAGTGAGGAGGCAACATACTGGCACGCACCTTGTCAAAAACGTCTTGGAACTCTCGGTACTCCTTAGGCAATTGAGATACCGAAGAAGTGCACAGGACTTTGACTGGAGACAAGTGGAAATACATTGTGGAGACCACGACAACATTTTGGACCTACGCCAGTCAAGACTGTGATTGTGCTTTTGGAGCCAGGGATAACCCAGAACAACCAGAAAATGCGGAGAGTTAATCACCTGGAACTGGAGGGTTTCAAAATGTAGAGCCACAACAGCCATGGATAATGGTGTGGTTTCGTGAGTAACGAGTGCAGGCTGAAGAGGCCTGCCATCAATGGCCTCAATAGCAAGCGGAACAGACCGAGGCAATACAGGAATGGAGTGCTGTGATATAAAAGCACTGTCAATGAAATAGCCTGCAGCACCGGAGTCAACAAGAGCCTGGGTGACTGGAAGAGTCCACCCAGGAAAAGAAAACTGTGACCAAAGGTTTCTCCTTTAGCGGTTCCGGGGACGAGTATAAACCACCCAAGGTCTGCCCCCGACAGGACCCTAGGTGCGAGCGTTTAACCGGCCATGTAGGACAAAACTTTAAAAGGTGGCCCTGTAACCCGCAATAGAGACAGAGCCCCTCCCTCCTCCTAAAGGCCCTCTCCACCACAGAGAGACACGTAAATCCCAACTGCATCGGCACAGCAGTACCTGGTGACTCGGGACCAGGAGACATGGGAAGAGAAGGAGGCATGGGTGAGAATGACAACATATAAAACAACGGTACAGGAGGCTTCTGATTTCAATTAGGATTAAAAAAGACACCAACGCCTCGAGATCCTCTGGTAAATCTCTGGCAGCAACTTCATCTTTAATCACATCAGAAAGCCCATGAAAGAAGGCGGCAACAAGGACTTCATTGTTCCAACCAACCTCTGCGGCAAGTGTACGGAAATCTACGGAAAATTTATCCAAGAGGTGAACCTGTTCCTTAATCCTGTAAATGATTGTAGGTAAAGGTGGATTATTAGCACCATCAAGATTCATGGCCCTTGGGTAATGTCAGGGTGCCAGGAATCAGACTGAGACAAGAAGTGCAAAAATAATCACACCTTTATTAATAACAAAAATAATAAAAAGTCAAATAACAAGCCAGGAGTCAAAACCAGAGCTGGTAGTCAGACGAGCCGAGTCAGGAGCCAAAGCGAGTAGTCAGACGAGCCGGAATCAGGAACAAGGAGAACAGCAAAGTCAGGAACAAGCCAGGGATCAGGAACCAGAAGAGACGTCAGACTAGCCAGGTAATACACAGGAACTCACAAACAGGTCTGAGACAACGCAAGGGCAAAGCATACTGAACAGAGGCCCTTTAAATAATAAGTGATGACATTACAATTCTGAGACTGCAACCTGTCTCACACGGATGATGTCCAACAGTCTGACCATAAGAGGGCATGCAGGGAATGAGCAGGATCACACACTCTGAACCAGATTCAGCAAGAGAGGTGAGTAAAATGGCTGCCAGCAGCACATGGCAAACAAGGCAGGGAAACAACCCTGACAGTAATATATGTTTATATGATTTTAATAAATATCTAAGATATTCTTATTCGGAGTGTTTCCGGATGAATACTGGGTACCTGGCAGTAAAAAAACAGGTGTGCATCATCCCTAGAGCCAGAGTGGCTCAGTAAAGTGTGAGTAACCCCTTGGCGGTGCTATTATACACATTTTTTTTCACTTGAACTGTATTACACTATAAATTTTCTTTTGTTTTCTGAGGCAAGAAATCACCAGTTACATCTGGTGCACCTACAAAGATTCTAGATATACACATGTCCTTATATTGTTTTAATATTGTATTTTATATTACCCTTTCACTATCACTTTTTTAGATAATTGTTGTAATTTTTCACCAATGTGAACACTTTACTTTGATCACTATATGTACACATATACAGTATATATATATATATATATATATATATATATATATATATATATATATATATATATATATATATATATATATATATATATATATACTGTATATATATATATATACATACACATACATATGCATCTGTAGACATGTATATGTCTGTATCTCTATGTTAGAGCCCTTTGCCTGCTTTTTTTCTAACACCTGAGATTTCATATTTTTGAGCCCTTATAACTTTTTTGTGCAATATTTTTTAATGATTTTTATTAGATGGTGTTATTACAAGTGTAACTGCACTTTGTAATGTATTTTTTATGTAATAAAATACAAATGATGTCAGCACCTATAGTCACCAAAGGTTACATGCACATAATCGTAACCACTCTGAGAAAAGCTTTCACATCTGTGCGGACTTAGCAGTGTCCGCTGCTTCACCACTCACCTCAATACCAAATGACCGGTTCCGGGTGCTTACATGCGCCTGAGAAGAGCGTTTAACCGTCCCTGAGGCAACAGAGCTTTTTCACACACTATGGGTCAAACTCCACTGGTGCCATCCAAGGAACTGACCACAAGCGATTTGCCCCGCTCCGTTTCCTTCCAAGCCTCAACCTCTCTCGGCGTCTGATGTCATCAGACCGCACCTCCTGTTGTCCCGTCTCTCTGATGCTGTATGAGGTGAGTGGGCTAATGCGTGCAGGAATCCCAGCCTCCTGTGCAAACCTCTGTTTCAACAAATTTAAGAGCAGAAAAAATAGGATGCACTGGTAGCCGGTTGTCAGCCGCTTTGGAATCAGTCCGGGATGCAACCCAACTGCTAGCGTGAATAGAAAGCACACGCTAGCACACTGAGAAATATCCAGGACGTGACCCACTCAGGAAACAGATGAGAAAGATTACAAAAAATAATAGTTGCTCCAGAATGCAGGGAAACCACAAAGGAAAAAACGTCCCTTTAAGCAGGTCAAAGAATATAAAGGAAATGCTCTTATTTGCAGCTTAGAAAAAAGGTCCTCATTAGCAGGCTTGTAACAAAGTTCCCTTTTGCAGCTTTGAAAAGTAAATGTCCCTTTAAGCAGGCTTATAACAAAACAGAAAGTCAAAGTTCTCCTTTGCAACTTGTAAAAGTAAATGTCCCTTTAAGCAGGTTTATAACAAAACAGAAAGTCAAAGTTCTCCTTTGCAACTTGTAAAAGTAAATGTCCCTTTAAGCAGGTTTATAACAAAACAGAAAGTCAAAGTTCTCCTTTGCAGTTTGTAAAAGAAAATGTCCCTTTAAGCAGGTTTATAACAAAACAGAAAGTCAAAGTTCTCCTTTGCAGTTTGTAAAAGAAAATGTCCCTTTAAGCAGGTTTTTATTAATCAAAGAAATGATTGTGGAATAAGGCAAAAGCAAGGTCAGGCAGGCAGAAGTCGGCATCCAAACATAAGCAAAAAGGGTTAAGACAAAAGGCTTGGTCAGACAGGCAGAAGTCGGTATCCAAATATCAGCAAAAGGGTTAAGGCAAAAGGCTTGGTCAGACAGGCAGAAGTCGGTATCCAAATATCAGCAAAAGGGTTAAGGCAAAAGGCTTGGTCAGACAGGCAGAAGTCGGTATCCAAATATCAGCAAAAGGGTTAAGGCAAAAGGCTTGGTCAGGCAGGCAGAAGTCGGTATCAGGAAAACAGATTTTGACAAGGTACTCACAAACTCCAAGGGAAACAAACAAACGGGCCCCGATTCAGATCTCCCGCCGTGGTTTAAAGGCAGGAGCGGCAACGTCATCAGAGGGGTGTGTCGAGAAAGCGTCACGTTGCTAAGCAACGTGACGTCAGTCACACAGAGGAGATCCGGGAGCCGCGGCGACACGGCAATGAACGGACGAAATCATGACACCGGTAGAATAATCAGGAAACTTTATTTGAAGAATTCTGTAAAAGGCATTACATTTCTGCAATGACATAGCGTATCCCCTGGACAAGTGAGTGATGTGTGTTCCAGTCCAAGGACTGCTTGCTGACGCGTTTCGGCTCAAAAGGCCGTAATCGTAGCTGCAGTCCTTGGAGTGGAACACACATCACTCACTTGTCCAGGGGATACGCTATGTCATTGCAGAAATGTAATGCCTTTTAAAGAATTCTTCAAATAAAGTTTCCTGATTATTCTACCGGCTACCAGTGCATCCTATTTTTTGTATTTTTTATGTGTTTTGTGAAACTTTTTAGTTTTGCAAAACAGTTAACCACAGCTCTGAGGACACGGTAATCATTCTAGTGTAAATCACTATTGTGTTCAAGCAATCCCGTTTACTTTCAACTTGTAATACCAGAGCAATTTAACCTGCGTGCAAACGATAGTAAAAAGTCGATATCGCTTGCGTGCAAATGTTTGCGCTCCACTTTTAATCTGGCTCTATATGTTAAAGAAACAGACACAAATGGTAATTTGCACGCAGAAAGTGGGCATCACCATAGGTGGATTCAAAATATTCCTTATGGTCAATTCCAAAAAAATTAAAAGGAATTGCACATAAAATGAAAATTTTGAAGAGGCAGCAAATGTCCTTAAGAATAAACTCTATTTGAAGAAATTTCCAGTTAAAGGGATAGTCTAGTCAAAATTAAATTTTAATGATTCCGATAGAGCATGCAATTTTAAACAACTTTCTAATTTACTCCTATTTATCATTTTTTCTTCATTCTCTTGGTATCTTTATTTGAATGTAAGCTTGGAAGCCGGCCCATTTAGACACCAATCAGAAAGTACTTCCCAGGTGCTAAACCAAAAATGGGCTGATTTCTATGCTTACATTTTTGCTTTTTCAAATAAAGATACCAAGAGAATGAAGAAAAATTGATAATAGGAGTAAATTAGAAAGTTTCTCAAAATTGCCTGCTCTATCTGAATCATGAAAGTTTAATTTTGACTAGACTATTCCTTTAAGAAAGTAGATGAGGCTTATAACAAAGTAAAATCCACAGACAAACAATTATTACAAAGAAAAAGAAACAATACAGAAAGCACAAACTCTGAGATTTATAACATTAAACAGTGCATCACCCAAAATAGAAAAAAATATCAATAAACACTGGAATGTCCTCAAAAAGACCCTATAATAGGGAAAGATCTCCCACAAATATAAAGTATCACTTACAAAAAGAATATACATTTTAAAAATATTCTAGCTCCAAAAAAAAAAAGAAAAGAAAGCCGAAAACGAAAATCATTTAATACAAGGAATAAAACAAATAGGTCCTTGATAAAAAGAAAAAAAACAATTCCAATTAGGACATTCCTTAATTGCAAATCAGACTATGTGGTGACCGTGTACCTATTAGAGTGCAGTTGTGGTAAGTCTTATATAGGACGCACAAAAAGATCTTTAAAAACTTGCTTCCTAGAACTTATAAAAAACATAGAGGGAGAAGACTCTGAATATGGGTTTGGAAACCATTTTAAAATATACCACAATAAAAATCCCAATAACTTTACTATTAAGGCTATTGAGCGAATATCCTTTAATAAGAAAACAAACAGGTTAATGGAACTCCATAAGAGAGAAACATTTTGGATTCACCAATTGGGAACCGGACAATCATATGGGCTCAATAAGGAAATCAATTTAGCAGCATTTCTGTGATATTATTGGCATTTAAAACATGAACTAAGCACGACTCAGCAAGCAAGTAATTAAAGGTTAAATTGGTTAATTTCTTAGAGCAATTGATACTTTAAATTGTATCAAAATATGTGGAAAAATTAATTATAATTCTTTAATCATCTCATAAAATGGCGGGTATTCTATTGAATTCCATTTGTTTTAGTCTTAGTTTTTATTTCACTCTCTGGGCTCCATGTACTAAGCTGTCTGTGAGGTCTTCGTGACTATTTTCTTCTAAATTTCTGTACTATGTACTAAGCCCCGAATTCATTGAAAACCTTAGATTTACAAATGTCAAACGAACTTGTCCGCAACTCTTGCATTCCAGTCTTTTTTGTATCTATAAAATACTCGCTCGACATAAATCTTGCACAAAACAGTAATTACTAAACTATCTATTTATACGCTCGTGAATTTTTCCGCACCTACCTTGTGAAAATAGGGTCTACAACATATACGCCTACAACTGATATAAAAGAGGGCCAATACCATTGAATTTTTACTCACTTTTGATCCTGCTAGCCATGGAGACACTTCTTCAACTGTATATTCTTCGTCTGTTGCAAATCAGGGGTAGAAGGCAAATTCGTCAACCTGATGCCATAGCAAATGTGGTTCGAAGAAGGAGATTGCGGGTACAGCGGGTATTTCTTCTTCGGGTTCCTTTAGATGCCCTTTCCGATAGAGAGGTTATTCAAAGGTTCCGTCTGGATCGACATTCAATATTGACGTTATATGCTCAAATCACACAATTTCTAGAGCCAGTGACGGCCCGTTCAAGGGCCATTCCCGGAATCCTCAAGTTTATTGCTGCCTGGCACTTTTTTGCCACAGGATCATTTCAGGCAGTGTCCAGCGTCATCATTGGTTTCAGTCAGTCTGCCTTTTCGCGTCATCTATCCAAAGTTATCGATGCACTCATGCATATATTCCCTGAATATGTTTGTCTACCATCTACCACAGAAGAGTGGCAATCGATAAAGTCGCAATTCTATAGTGTGGCCGGAATGCCAAATGTCCTTGGGGCAATAGACTGTACCCATATTGCCATTCGACCGCCCCATTTATGGAAGGAGATTTATCGGAACCGAAAGTCATGCCATTCTCTGAATGTGCAGATGGTGTGTGACCCGAAAATGAGAATAATAAGCATGAGATCGAATTACCCTGGCTCCTGTCATGATGCTTATATCCTTCGGCAGACCGGACTGTATCAAAAATGTATCAAAAATATACTTCTATTATCTAATTTGATTCTTTCTTTAGAATTGGGTGAGCCAATCAGACGAGGCATCTATGTGCAACCAGCTAGTAAGCATATCTAGATATGCATTTCAGCAAAGGATATCAAGAGAATAAAGTAAATTAGATAACAGAAGTTCATTAGAAAGCTATAGAAAAATTTAGCTGGAATAGGCCTATATTTTACATAATTAAATTTGCTGCCAATAAAAATGTATTTGACTCGTAGTTTGCTTCGCACGACAACCAAATAAATAGTCATACGAGTCTAGAACCATATCGACAAGAACCAGGTTCTGCTGGTGTGATAAGTGTGGATTCTTTGATTTGCTTGTCTGTGAATCCAATTGAGAAGTAGCCATACTTAATTTATCAATAAAAATAAAAGTCAGTAAAGCTTCAGGTTCGGGAATTATGAAGTCTGACAAAATCGATAAATTATACTTTATATAGTGCAGCAAAATGTTCCCGTGACAAATGTGACGTTTCTGACACCTACAGTCACGTGGGACAAACATGACTGACAAGTTGTAAGCAAATAATAGTACATTCGCAACTAGTGAGGTGTCATATGTACGAATCATTCGCCTGTGCTCGATGTGGATTAGACGCAAGATTTTTTTGTATGTTTTTTAGTACATATGGTGGACGGGCAACATCTCGCTAGCTGCAAGTTTGAGCGAGTTAAGCAGACACGTTGTCGGCGAGAAAAGTGACGCTTTAGTACATGGAGCCCTATGTCAAGGTAAAGTTTAATGATAAAGTGCCCGTTTTTTAAAAATAATCTAAAACACAGGGGCACTTTCATTCATTAAACTTTACATTTAAGCATTTTTTAAAAAAATACTTACCTTTTTCCTTATGACAGCAGACCGGCGATCTTCCTCCCGCAGATCCTGCAGTACTTAGCACAGCAATGACGAATCCGTCTTCCTCCAATCATTGCGTGCACCCCAAGGCATCAAGCTTGTGAGGCTTTGCAATGATTGGAGGAAGCCGGATTCGTCCACGATATTCTTAGTACAGCATGAAAAGCGGACGGAGGATCGCCGTTCTGCTGTCTTAAGGAAAGAGGTAAATATTTTATTTATTTTTTAAAATGCTTAAATGTAAAGTTTAATGAGTGAATGTGCTTTTATGAGCATTTTTTAAAAGCCGGGCACTTTCTCATTAAACTTTACATTCACTTTAAATATAGGATAGTTTTTTTTACACAGCAGAAATAATTTTATTTTTTTTTACTATTTCCACCGGTATTTTCAATTGCAATACTCCTGTAAAATAAATATATATGAAATTTAACAAATATCTACCAGAAATAATAACGGATTAAAATAGGTAGAAATGCTAATTAAAGATCCTGCCCCATTTAAGACCAAATAGATACATACTTGTTGAGGATGGAGAGGGATTCTCAATAGGACATATGGTATTGGATATTGGGTATGAAATGTGTAAGGATTTTAGCGATGTCACTTCCGGTTTCCTGGCAAACAACTTCCAGTTTCATTAAGCAGCAGATCCGAATACACCACTCCATTGGACCAACAGGAAAATTACCCTTTCCATATCTTGAACCCACACAATCAAAGACTTTACACTTTTAACTTACTATTTATCTTTAAAAAAAAAAATAATAATAATAATTTTATTCAGAATTTTTAAGGTGACCTTATTTTTTATTTTTTTTAACTAAACCAAACTCAAATTGTTTACTAAGGACCTGAACCGGATACCTCATACATTTGAAAGACGTTAGAAGCAATCCAGTGCAGAGGTCCAGTGTTAATTTCGTCGACTAAAACTAGACTAAAATGGCTATAAAACTAAAGAAATTCTGATGACTAAAATACGACTAAAACTAAAATGACATTTTAGTCAAAAGACTTTGACTAAAGCTAAATCAAAATGACATTTTAGTCAAAAGACTCTGACAATGTGCTGACAAAAACATTTTATGCAAGTTGTTATAATCAATCCATATGCAATTACTGCTCTTTTGTAAAATTTACAAAACTTAATTTTATTAAAATTTAAGATAAATAGACATGTTATATACCACAACAGTTAAATCTGTTAAATCTGTATTGCATGTTCAAACCTTAATACCATAAATAAAAACAGGTTAATAATCCTTTACTCCAGGAGTATATAATGAGTTTGGAAGTTCTAGAGCAGTGCTAATATTGTTGCCAAAACTTTTTCGAATCTGTGAACAATCAATTGATTCTTCCTATTGAAAAAGCATAACCCACGAGTATGGGTTTAAGTTATGCTGTGTCTGTGCTAGCTGCAGAAACTTTTTGTTGTGTTAAGATACTTGATACTTGTTTTAATTATTAACAGAGAACTGTTAAAGATTTTATATTGGGTAATATGTGCAATACAGCCAATACAGTTTACAGTTTTGTTTTTTTATATTTTAAAGTTGTACTTCTGTTTGTTTATGAAACTTGGTTTTATTTAATTTTAAGTTTAATAAAGATGTTATATATCACAATGGCTAAATCTGTGTCTTTATTGCATGTTTAAACCTTAATACCATAAATATTAACAGGTGTTATGTTTACTCCTGGAGTATGTAATCAGTTTGAAAATGATAGAGAAATGCTTAAATAATGCATTACACTTTAACTAAACCCCTTAGATTTTAGTTGACTAAAATCTACTGGAGATTCAGTCGACTAAAACTAGACTAAAACTAAAACAATTCAGATGACTAAAATACGACTAAAACTAAAAAGGCATTTTAGTCAAAAGACTAAAACTAAGACTAAATGGAAATTTGCCCGCAAAATTAACACTGCAGAGGTCTAGAGCAATCCTATTTTTTGTATTTTTTATGTGTTTTGTGAAACTTTTTAGTTTTGCAAAACAGTTAACCACAGCTCTGAGGACACGGTAATCATTCTAGTGTAAATCACTATTGTGTTCAAGCAATCCCGTTTACTTTCAACTTGTAATACCAGAGCAATTTAACCTGCGTGCAAACGATAGTAAAAAGTCGATATCGCTTGCGTGCAAATGTTTGCGCTCCACTTTTAATCTGGCTCTATATGTTAAAGAAACAGACACAAATGGTAATTTGCACGCAGAAAGTGGGCATCACCATAGGTGGATTCAAAATATTCCTTATGGTCAATTCCAAAAAAATTAAAAGGAATTGCACATAAAATGAAAATTTTGAAGAGGCAGCAAATGTCCTTAAGAATAAACTCTATTTGAAGAAATTTCCAGTTAAAGGGATAGTCTAGTCAAAATTAAATTTTAATGATTCCGATAGAGCATGCAATTTTAAACAACTTTCTAATTTACTCCTATTTATCATTTTTTCTTCATTCTCTTGGTATCTTTATTTGAATGTAAGCTTGGAAGCCGGCCCATTTAGACACCAATCAGAAAGTACTTCCCAGGTGCTAAACCAAAAATGGGCTGATTTCTATGCTTACATTTTTGCTTTTTCAAATAAAGATACCAAGAGAATGAAGAAAAATTGATAATAGGAGTAAATTAGAAAGTTTCTCAAAATTGCCTGCTCTATCTGAATCATGAAAGTTTAATTTTGACTAGACTATTCCTTTAAGAAAGTAGATGAGGCTTATAACAAAGTAAAATCCACAGACAAACAATTATTACAAAGAAAAAGAAACAATACAGAAAGCACAAACTCTGAGATTTATAACATTAAACAGTGCATCACCCAAAATAGAAAAAAATATCAATAAACACTGGAATGTCCTCAAAAAGACCCTATAATAGGGAAAGATCTCCCACAAATATAAAGTATCACTTACAAAAAGAATATACATTTTAAAAATATTCTAGCTCCAAAAAAAAAAAGAAAAGAAAGCCGAAAACGAAAATCATTTAATACAAGGAATAAAACAAATAGGTCCTTGATAAAAAGAAAAAAAACAATTCCAATTAGGACATTCCTTAATTGCAAATCAGACTATGTGGTGACCGTGTACCTATTAGAGTGCAGTTGTGGTAAGTCTTATATAGGACGCAGAAAAAGATCTTTAAAAACTTGCTTCCTAGAACTTATAAAAAACATAGAGGGAGAAGACTCTGAATATGGGTTTGGAAACCATTTTAAAATATACCACAATAAAAATCCCAATAACTTTACTATTAAGGCTATTGAGCGAATATCCTTTAATAAGAAAACAAACAGGTTAATGGAACTCCATAAGAGAGAAACATTTTGGATTCACCAATTGGGAACCGGACAATCATATGGGCTCAATAAGGAAATCAATTTAGCAGCATTTCTGTGATATTATTGGCATTTAAAACATGAACTAAGCACGACTCAGCAAGCAAGTAATTAAAGGTTAAATTGGTTAATTTCTTAGAGCAATTGATACTTTAAATTGTATCAAAATATGTGGAAAAATTAATTATAATTCTTTAATCATCTCATAAAATGGCGGGTATTCTATTGAATTCCATTTGTTTTAGTCTTAGTTTTTATTTCACTCTCTGGGCTCCATGTACTAAGCTGTCTGTGAGGTCTTCGTGACTATTTTCTTCTAAATTTCTGTACTATGTACTAAGCCCCGAATTCATTGAAAACCTTAGATTTACAAATGTCAAGCGAACTTGTCCGCAACTCTTGCATTCCAGTCTTTTTTGTATCTATAAAATACTCGCTCGACATAAATCTTGCACAAAACAGTAATTACTAAACTATCTATTTATACGCTCGTGAATTTTTCCGCACCTACCTCGTGAAAATAGGGTCTACAACATATACGCCTACAACTGATATAAAAGAGGGCCAATACCATTGAATTTTTACTCACTTTTGATCCTGCTAGCCATGGAGACACTTCTTCAACTGTATATTCTTCGTCTGTTGCAAATCAGGGGTAGAAGGCAAATTCGTCAACCTGATGCCATAGCAAATGTGGTTCGAAGAAGGAGATTGCGGGTACAGCGGGTATTTCTTCTTCGGGTTCCTTTAGATGCCCTTTCCGATAGAGAGGTTATTCAAAGGTTCCGTCTGGATCGACATTCAATATTGACGTTATATGCTCAAATCACACAATTTCTAGAGCCAGTGACGGCCCGTTCAAGGGCCATTCCCGGAATCCTCAAGTTTATTGCTGCCTGGCACTTTTTTGCCACAGGATCATTTCAGGCAGTGTCCAGCGTCATCATTGGTTTCAGTCAGTCTGCCTTTTCGCGTCATCTATCCAAAGTTATCGATGCACTCATGCATATATTCCCTGAATATGTTTGTCTACCATCTACCACAGAAGAGTGGCAATCGATAAAGTCGCAATTCTATAGTGTGGCCGGAATGCCAAATGTCCTTGGGGCAATAGACTGTACCCATATTGCCATTCGACCGCCCCATTTATGGAAGGAGATTTATCGGAACCGAAAGTCATGCCATTCTCTGAATGTGCAGATGGTGTGTGACCCGAAAATGAGAATAATAAGCATGAGATCGAATTACCCTGGCTCCTGTCATGATGCTTATATCCTTCGGCAGACCGGACTGTATCAAAAATGTATCAAAAATATACTTCTATTATCTAATTTGATTCTTTCTTTAGAATTGGGTGAGCCAATCAGACGAGGCATCTATGTGCAACCAGCTAGTAAGCATATCTAGATATGCATTTCAGCAAAGGATATCAAGAGAATAAAGTAAATTAGATAACAGAAGTTCATTAGAAAGCTATAGAAAAATTTAGCTGGAATAGGCCTATATTTTACATAATTAAATTTGCTGCCAATAAAAATGTATTTGACTCGTAGTTTGCTTCGCACGACAACCAAATAAATAGTCATACGAGTCTAGAACCATATCGACAAGAACCAGGTTCTGCTGGTGTGATAAGTGTGGATTCTTTGATTTGCTTGTCTGTGAATCCAATTGAGAAGTAGCCATACTTAATTTATCAATAAAAATAAAAGTCAGTAAAGCTTCAGGTTCGGGAATTATGAAGTCTGACAAAATCGATAAATTATACTTTATATAGTGCAGCAAAATGTTCCCGTGACAAATGTGACGTTTCTGACACCTACAGTCACGTGGGACAAACATGACTGACAAGTTGTAAGCAAATAATAGTACATTCGCAACTAGTGAGGCGTCATATGTACGAATCATTCGCCTGTGCTCGATGTGGATTAGACGCAAGATTTTTTTGTATGTTTTTTAGTACATATGGTGGACGGGCAACATCTCGCTAGCTGCAAGTTTGAGCGAGTTAAGCAGACACGTTGTCGGCGAGAAAAGTGACGCTTTAGTACATGGAGCCCTATGTCAAGGTAAAGTTTAATGATAAAGTGCCCGTTTTTTAAAAATAATCTAAAACACAGGGGCACTTTCATTCATTAAACTTTACATTTAAGCATTTTTTTAAAAAAATACTTACCTTTTTCCTTATGACAGCAGACCGGCGATCTTCCTCCCGCAGATCCTGCAGTACTTAGCACAGCAATGACGAATCCGTCTTCCTCCAATTATTGCGTGCACCCCAAGGCATCAAGCTTGTGAGGCTTTGCAATGATTGGAGGAAGCCGGATTCGTCCACGATATTCTTAGTACAGCATGAAAAGCGGACGGAGGATCGCCGTTCTGCTGTCTTAAGGAAAGAGGTAAATATTTTATTTATTTTTTAAAATGCTTAAATGTAAAGTTTAATGAGTGAATGTGCTTTTATGAGCATTTTTTAAAAGCCGGGCACTTTCTCA
This sequence comes from Bombina bombina, assembly GCF_027579735.1. Classification (NCBI taxonomy): domain Eukaryota; kingdom Metazoa; phylum Chordata; class Amphibia; order Anura; family Bombinatoridae; genus Bombina; species Bombina bombina. The sequence goes on along the minus strand of NC_069501.1, from coordinate 1,119,194,959 downwards.
TTAAACTTTACATTCACTTTAAATATAGGATAGTTTTTTTTACACAGCAGAAATAATTTTATTTTTTTTTACTATTTCCACCGGTATTTTCAATTGCAATACTCCTGTAAAATAAATATATATGAAATTTAACAAATATCTACCAGAAATAATAACGGATTAAAATAGGTAGAAATGCTAATTAAAGATCCTGCCCCATTTAAGACCAAATAGATACATACTTGTTGAGGATGGAGAGGGATTCTCAATAGGACATATGGTATTGGATATTGGGTATGAAATGTGTAAGGATTTTAGCGATGTCACTTCCGGTTTCCTGGCAAACAACTTCCAGTTTCATTAAGCAGCAGATCCGAATACACCACTCCATTGGACCAACAGGAAAATTACCCTTTCCATATCTTGAACCCACACAATCAAAGACTTTACACTTTTAACTTACTATTTATCTTTAAAAAAAAAAAAATAATAATAATTTTATTCAGAATTTTTAAGGTGACCTTATTTTTTATTTTTTTTAACTAAACCAAACTCAAATTGTTTACTAAGGACCTGAACCGGATACCTCATACATTTGAAAGACGTTAGAAGCAATCCAGTGCAGAGGTCCAGTGTTAATTTCGTCGACTAAAACTAGACTAAAATGGCTATAAAACTAAAGAAATTCTGATGACTAAAATACGACTAAAACTAAAATGACATTTTAGTCAAAAGACTTTGACTAAAGCTAAATCAAAATGACATTTTAGTCAAAAGACTCTGACAATGTGCTGACAAAAACATTTTATGCAAGTTGTTATAATCAATCCATATGCAATTACTGCTCTTTTGTAAAATTTACAAAACTTAATTTTATTAAAATTTAAGATAAATAGACATGTTATATACCACAACAGTTAAATCTGTTAAATCTGTATTGCATGTTCAAACCTTAATACCATAAATAAAAACAGGTTAATAATCCTTTACTCCAGGAGTATATAATGAGTTTGGAAGTTCTAGAGCAGTGCTAATATTGTTGCCAAAACTTTTTCGAATCTGTGAACAATCAATTGATTCTTCCTATTGAAAAAGCATAACCCACGAGTATGGGTTTAAGTTATGCTGTGTCTGTGCTAGCTGCAGAAACTTTTTGTTGTGTTAAGATACTTGATACTTGTTTTAATTATTAACAGAGAACTGTTAAAGATTTTATATTGGGTAATATGTGCAATACAGCCAATACAGTTTACAGTTTTGTTTTTTTATATTTTAAAGTTGTACTTCTGTTTGTTTATGAAACTTGGTTTTATTTAATTTTAAGTTTAATAAAGATGTTATATATCACAATGGCTAAATCTGTGTCTTTATTGCATGTTTAAACCTTAATACCATAAATATTAACAGGTGTTATGTTTACTCCTGGAGTATGTAATCAGTTTGAAAATGATAGAGAAATGCTTAAATAATGCATTACACTTTAACTAAACCCCTTAGATTTTAGTTGACTAAAATCTACTGGAGATTCAGTCGACTAAAACTAGACTAAAACTAAAACAATTCAGATGACTAAAATACGACTAAAACTAAAAAGGCATTTTAGTCAAAAGACTAAAACTAAGACTAAATGGAAATTTGCCCGCAAAATTAACACTGCAGAGGTCTAGAGCAATTAGAATGTTGTCATTGTTTTAAAATTACTCTGTGCTTAAATAAATAAGAATGTGTTTTGACCCCACATTGTCAAGTCCTTCCTAACCTTAACAATAAATACACAACACCGAAATTGGGTATGAAAAGGCCGTAGCTCAATTTATTAAATACAACATTAACCAACATAACACATTAAGCCAAGCCAAGACTTCAACCACTTCGAAACCAAACCCTTAGGGAGGGCAGGAACTTGTCCTGCCATGCTGTCCTGATCCAAAGAGGCGACCTGACTTACTGTCTAGGGCTTATAAGCCCCCTTCTAACCCCACCTCTTGCCCTGAGTTTCACCCTCATCCCTTCCCAGTGGGGTCAATTGCTCCTCCCTTCCAGTCTGTCATCCGGATCTTCCATGACCCCACATTGTCAAGTCCTTCCTAACCTTAACAATAAATACACAACACCGAAATTGGGTATGAAAAGGCTGTAGCTCAATTTATTAAATACAACATTAACCAACATAACACATTAACTCAACCAATCATGGTGCTTGCCCATAATCACTGTATAATCCCCGCCCCCCGTCCTGAAGGGGGGGTTGTCCCATCTTCCATAACTCCTCCCCTTTAACCAACCGGGGGGTACCACAATTCCTCCCAGGTGTAAGCCTCTAAAGGTTAACACAAGCACCCCGCCACAGCTCGGCCCCCTGCCGAGCACCGCCCCAGGCCTTTTCAATACCCTCCTTCAACGTATAGTTAAATAAGTGCAGCCCCACCTCATTGAGGTGCACCCCATCCCGTAAATAAAAACATCTCCCCAACTCACCCTCAAATTCTACATGCCTGATCCCATAACCCCCTAATCTCCTCACATATCCTGATATTGTCCTATTTATCTTCCGTCTGAAAGCCTCCAATTTCTTTGCATCCCAAGCCGCCCTCCAAATCAACCTACATTCGATCTCTGACCATATTATCAACAACCCTGGGAATAGCTGCTTCAGCCTATCCAGACCCCCTTTAATCCTGTCGACTAGCTCTTTTTTTGACACATATCCCAGATCGTTGCCCCCGGCATGTATCAACAATATGTGAGGCGGGGAGAAAAACCTGGCATAATCCACGACCTTACCTACAACTTAGTCCCACCTCAGGCCCCGAATCCCCAACCATGTTATTTCAATCTTGTCCTTCTGCAACCCCAGCTGCATGCCGTTGTATTTCACTGCCGCGGCCCTTCTCGTCCAGTAAATATAGGAGTGTCCCAAAATCCAACATCTAACAGGACCTGTCAAGACAAAACAAATGACCTAGTACCCCTCACACTCTCAATTCTGGCCGCACATACCCCTTAAACCGGTCAGACTTCCACCTCCCAATCCTCTTTATTACCCCTGCATCCAGTCCCAAGCATGCCGCCTCAGTCGCTGCCCCTATGCGGAATGAATGAGACCCAAAATCCATCCCCTGCAACCCCAGCCTCTCCACCGCCTTCCTAAAGACTGACACAAATTGAAATTTCGACAGGCTAGATCCATCCCTATGGGTCAAAAACTGCCCCTCACCCCCCGGCCTAACCTGCATGAACTCCCGCACCGCTGTCACTGGGCAGCAAGACCCCGATATTGCCCTTAATCGGATCACCGTTCTTCTGCCCCCCTGATCCGTTTTGGATCGCCTCAACCATACCTCCAATTCATCCCCCTTTACCAGCACATCCTTCCTTAAAAGACCTCCTGCCATTTGTTTATTCTGACCCACCAACTCTGATATATGGAACGCCCCAAAGAAGGCCAGCACGAAAGCCGCTCGGAACAACAAGGTCTCATACTCCGTAAAACATATCCTCGTCAAGCACCGCACCACCTCCCCCATCAGCGTGAATGTGACCGGCCTTCTACTATCCCCTTGCCTTTTCCTTTTGCATAAGCCCCTAATTGCCATTCGCACTAAAAAAACCTTTGTCACATCCTCCCAGCCCATAAGCTGGAACAAAAATGCTAACGCTGCCATCCGCTTCCTCACCTCTGATGGCGAAAGCCCTTCCCTGCCCCATGAACCAACCCACTGCACCAATTTGTCCAAGTTCTCCCCATTGTCCCCCAGCTGCTCCGTCCCTCTCCACTGAAAACACTGCTTCCAGACCCGGGCGTACGCCCGCCACCTATTTGGAGCCACTGCTCCTTGCACCAGACTGATTATCCTTGACACCGTAGCTGCCACAGTTCCTTCAGGAATGCTGCACCCTCTGTTTCCACATACGGGGCCACCTCGTGAAATCGCTGCCACTGGAAACAGGATAAAGAGTCAGCTATTACGTTAAGCTTCCCCGGAATGTGGACCGCCCGAAAAGAGATATTGTTGCGCAAACATTCCAAAACAAACACTCTCAATAGGCGGATGACCGGGGGGGAGGATGCCGTCAATTTGTTGATGGCCCATACCACACCGAGGTTGTCTGAGTGAAAACACACTCTCTTATTCCTCAACACATCCGGCCAAATATGAAGCGCCACCACCAGGGGAAAAAAATTCCAAAAATGTTAAATTCTTTGTCAGGCCCACGGCCATCCACTCCCCCGGCCATGCCTCCGCGCACCACTTACCCTGCAAATATGCCCCGAAGCCCTGGGCCCCCGACACATCCGTAAATAGGCATAGACTGTCGTCCGACCAGTCCATCTCCTGGAATGATAGTCTGCCATTGAATTGGGCCAGAAAGATCTCCCATACCCCTGAGATCCTCCTTGAGCTGAAGCCCTGGGCCCCCGACACATCCGTAAATAGGCATAGACTGTCGTCCGACCAGTCCACCTCCTGGAATAATAGTCTGCCGTTGAATTGGGCCAGAAAGATCTCCCATACCCTGAGATCCTCCTTGAGCTCCGCCGGAATCTGCATGTGATGATGCGGTCCAGGGATCCCTGACAGCCTCCTACAAAATACCCTTCCTATTGGGATGATTTTGCAGGCAAAATTCAGTTTGCCGATCAGTGATTGCAGCTTCCTTAGTGTGATCTTCGGTTTCGCTAGGACCTCCTGTATGGTCATCCTCAAATACACCAGCTTGTCCTCGGGTAACCTGTACGCCATCCTCTCCATGTCCAACTGGATCCCCAAAAAACTCAAGGATGTTATCGGCCCCTCCGACTTCTCCTCCGCCACTGGGATCCCAAACTCCCTTACCACCTCCCCAAATGTTTTTACCAATTTCTCGCAGATTCCAGAACCGGCCGGGCCCACGAACAAGAAGTCGTCCAGGTAGTGCACCAGGGACGACACTCCCGCTCTCTGCCTAACCACCCAGTCCACAAAGGAACTAAACTTTTCGAAATAGGTGCATGAAATGGAGCACCCCATGGGGAGACATAGGTCCACGAAGAAGGAGAATTCAAAAACGCAGCCCAATAAATGATGGCATGTAGGATGGACAGGCAACAACCTGAATGCTGATTCCACATCTGTCTTCGCCAACAGGGCACCCCTCCCAGCGAGCCGGATCACCGCTACCGCCCTATCAAAAGATGCATATCTCACGGAGACCAACTCCGGATCAATACCGTCATTCACCGAAGAGCCCTTCGGATATGACAAGTGGTGGATCAAGCGGAACTGCCCTTTTGCCTTCTTGGGGACCACCCCCAAAGGGGAAACCCTCAAATTATCAAAAGGAGGCGATGAAAAAGGGCCCGCGACCCTATCTAATGCGATCTCCTTGTTCAGTTTTTCCCTCACCACCTCCGGGAACTCCCTTACCGGTTTCCCCCGAACTGCCCCACTTCCTGGCCCCACTTCCTGCTCCCTGAACGGGATCCGGAAACCCGAACTAAAACCCGTCAGAAGCAGTTCCGCGTCCCCCCCCATGCCCCCTTTTACGCCCGTACCATTCTAGCCATGGGACCATCTTTACGACCCTCACTGGCGTCTTGGCCCGCAGTACCCACGTCCCCTGGCTTCCCTCCGGCCTTACCTTTCTTGAAGCATCTCGCCCCGAGTGAGTTCCTCCACAGTGAGAACACTTGTGCTTGTACTTACACCCCGCTCCAAAACGGCACTGTCCCTCGTTAAACTGGAAACAGAGGCCTTTCCGTATTGCTGTTGCTGTACCAACTCCGGTCCACACACTGGTCCCGGAGTTGGCTGTCCGAAAGGACTGGCCCCCACGTAGTGGAGTCATGATTTCGAGCCATATTCCCATGTCTCTATCATCCCAACGCATCTCCGGCCTAACCGCCATCCGCTGGTGGAACCTCTCATCGTACCGCCACCACGCTATGCCCCTGTACGTCCGGTACGCACTCGATATCTCTTCTGTGTAGCAAAACAGGGCCGAACATTGCTCTGGGAATTTCTCCCCAATTACGCTGGCCAAGATGTAAAACGCCTTGGCCCAGTTCCCGAAGGTTTTGGGTATTTTCTGGTAACGCTTCTTCCTCTCCTCCTCCTCTTTTTTCCCCTTAACTCGAATATCTCCATGAACTCCCTCTTCCAAACCTTCTCTTTCACCTCCATCGTCAGATGGATCCCCAGTGGACCCACCGAGCACAGGCATGGCCGTCTAAGGGCATCCTCTGGGACTTTCAACACTTCTCCAGCTCTTCCTGGAACATCTACCGCTCCGCCGACCCCCATTGCCGCTGTTACTTCAGTCGTCGCCTGGCTCCACGCCCCCACTGCCTGCTCCTTTCCCTCTAGTGCAGATATCAAACCCCTCAAGCCATTCAACAGTGTCTCTCTCTCACCGCTCACCCCTCCACCCGTACTAGCCCCTACCGCAGCAGTAATCTCACCTGAAGGCTGTACAGCCATAACTGGTCCTTCAATAGGTCCCGCTTGCACCGCCACATCGTTCCTCAGTGTTCCTCCGACTGTTCTGGTGTTTTCCCTGATCCCTGCTTGCTCTCTCCTGACATCCACTGTGTCCCTCCTGTCTCCTCTCCTCCTGCTGGGTGACCGCCCTCTGTCCGGTCTGCTCCTGGGTGCCGATCATTCCACCCGAGCCCAGGTGGGCGAGATAGCCTCTCGCCTTCTGGGTCCTCTCTGACTCCACCTGCCGGCCCAGGCCCTGTGACAAGAGCCCGTCCGGTGTCCCGACCTGCTCCAGATTCCGTAGTCTGCAGAGAAGGGGAAGAGGTGAAAACTCGTCCCCTCACCCTATCCCCCCTGTCTGAATGTACTAGTTCCCTCCCCCTTCTTCCTTCGTCTCTCTGGTCCTGACCCCCTCCACCCCGTGGGTGTAATAGCTGAGTCAAGGCAGACATGTCCCCTACCTGACTCGCCGTCACCGGTCCCACAGATGTCCCCTCCATTGGGTCCTCCTCCTCGTCAAAAGTGCAGCTGGCCTCCAAGTCCAGAACCAGCTCCGCCAACTGCTCCTGAGCCACATCTCCTGCAGCCGTCCTGGCCACCAACACCTGGCGCCCCTCCAACTGTTCCCCTAGAAAAAACAACAGATTAACGTAATTTGCATTAAACCGCCCCCCTCTCCCTCACCGCCACCCCCCCGGTCCCCCAGACACCCCCCAGGACTCGAGCCTGCCACCCCCCCGCCGCTATTGCAACCCCCCCCCTATTGCAACCCCCCCATAGGGTGCCCTCCCCCCAAATTGGGTTTATGCTCTTACAAGGGGCCCTGTGAGACTAGGCCCCGGCCTCAGTCATGCCTAGGCCCTTAAGCAGAGGCTCCTGGAGCCTGGCACCGGGCTATGCCACTTGCTTATTAGACATACCATTCCCTGAAGTTATTATGTTAATACATGCCCCTATATTTATTTATTTTTTAATTGCCTCCCCCCTCTCTTACTACCCCTATCTACTATATATGTACTTTTTTTTTTTTGCTAAATAATATCTATCAATCAAATTACTACTGCGTTGGCTGAGGAATCATACTCAGGTTTCCTGCCCTCCTCACCAATACCCAAACTTGCCCCCAGCCATTCTAACCTCCCCCTCCCCCACCATAGCTCCCCCCCTTCTCCCTCCTCTGCCGGGGCGACCACCAAAACCCCCTGTTGCAGTGACCTAGCTGTCACCACTGCACATTGTCGCAGAGCTCATCTGCAGCCAGCGCGGCCCTGACTGAGGCCTCCCTTAACCCACTCCTCCCCCACACCTACCGGCTCAAGCCATTTACATTCCTACACTCCCGGGTCCATCGCTCCCCACTGGCAGCCTGCTGAGGCATTGCTCTGCTTCCCCACACTCTGCGGGCTCCCCCCCGCCCCTCCAACATTAATCCCTTAGCGGCACCGGCACCCGTGCATTAAACCCCCCAGAGCAACATACCCTCCTCCTGCTCCCTGAATCCACTTTTACCGCCACACTCTGAGCCGTCACCCGGGCCTCCTCCTCCCCCTCCGACACTTACCAGCATCCGTCCTCACTGGCCTGCTGCTGCGCCCGGCCGTTCCGGATGACGCCTCCCGGTGACGTCATTGGCCGGGGCTGTAGCAGGCCCTGCATCCTCCTCTCCATTTCGCTGACGCTCACTGCTATTGCCCCCGTGACCCAGGGGCCCAGCCAATGATCTCCTGGTCCTGCTTGCCGACTCACCTGGGCTGAGCCTTTCTGGGGACCTATACCTCCTCACAGGCCGTTCTCTGGTCCTGTGCCCAGCCTTCGCCCCCACACTGGAAACTGAGGGCTGCACCTGCTCTGGACTGTGGGTCTGAACTCCAGCCAGGCGGTCCCTGATCCAGGCTATGCCGTTGGTCCTGGCAGCCTGCAACACCTGCTCCAGCAACTCCTTCATTCTGGGCCTGGACTGCTAGCAAGGTAAGTTAAATACTGAAACTTAACTTGTCCTGCCGTGCTGTCCTGATCCAAAGAGGCCACCTGACTTCCTGTCTAGGGCTTATAAGCCCCCCTTCTAACCCCACCTCTTGCCCTGAGTTTCACCCTCATCCCTTCCCAGTGGGGTCAATTGCTCCTCCCTTTCAGTCTGTCATCCAGATCTTCCATTCACTTAAATTGGACTGAGGATTTAACCACTGAATCCAGCTAAAAGGGACTGCAGTATAAAGATCTAGCCCTGCAAACAATTTGACTATTGAACAGTTTCCAGTGGGGTGAATAAAGGAATAATAACCCTCCCCCGGCTTTTACTATACCTCATATCATAGAGGTATAACAAGGTGAGCATGCTAGTACCTTCTTTGTGCTATTTGTTTATTCTTGTGACAACAGTACTACACTATGGGCATAGTCATGCTGTATGAGTTTTCCACACGCAATATGGTCTTTTCGTAATAAATTTCCATTGCCCAAGATTGCACACATGTTAAAGGGACACTGAACCCAAATTTTTTCTTTTATGATTCAGATAGAGCATGCAATTTTAAAGGGACAGTCAACACCAAAAATGTTGTTTTAAAAGATAGATAATCCCTTAATTACCAATTCCCCAGTTTTGCATAACCAACACAGTTATAATTATACACATTTTACCTCTGTAATTACCTTGTATCTAAGCCTCAGCAGATTGCCCCCTTATTTCAGTTCTTTTGACAGACTTGCATTTTTAGCCATATCAGTGCTGTCTCCATGGTAAATTCAGTTGCATGAGCTCAATGTTATCTATATGAAACACGTGAACTAATGCCCCCTAGTAGTGAAAAACTATCAAAATGCATTTAGATTAGAGGTGGCCTTCAAGGTCTAAGAAATTAGCATATGAACCTCCTAGAATTTTCAACTAAGAATACCAAGAGAACAAAGCAAAATTGGTGATAAAAGTAAATTGGAAAGTTGTTTAAAATTACATGCTCTATTTGAAACATGAAAGGTTTTTTTTTGGACTTGACTGTCCCTTTAAGCAACTTTGTAATTTACTCCTATTATCAATTTTTCTTCTTTCTTTTTCTATCTTTATTTAAAAAGAAGGCATCTAAGCTTTTTTGTTTTGTTTCAGTACTCTGGACAGCACCTTTTTATTGGTGGATGAATTTATCCACCAATCAGCAAGAACAACCCAGGTTATTCACAAAAAATGGGCCGGCATCTAAACTTACATTCTTGCATTTCAAATAAAGATACCAAGAGAATGAAGAAAATTTGATAATAGGAGTAAATTAGAAAGTTGCTTAAAATTGCATGCTCTATCTGAATCATGGAAGAAAAAAGTGGGTTCAGTGTCCCTTTAACTGTTTTCTGCAACATAAAAGTTTCACAAAACACTTCAAAAATATATTACAAAGAACAGTTACACTCATATTAACACTGTCTAATAAAATTTATTTTAAAAAATACAGTCATGGCTCATGTTTATTTATTTTGTTGTTGTATTGGTTTGACACAAAAAAGTGGAGAAAGAAAGGCCAAATCTGACACATTCAATGCAAAACTCCAAAAATGGACTGGACAAAAGTATTGGCACCTTTTCAAAGTTGTAAGAAATAATTGCATTCCAAGTTTGTGATGCTCCTGTAATTTGTATCAATTAACAGGTGCTGCCAATATAGAAATCACACCGGCAACCAGTTAAAATGGTGACAAATTTACTCATCCATTCTGTTGTGTGTCTTTGTGTGCCACACTGAGCATGGAGAAGAGAAAGATCAGCAAAGAATTGTCTGAAGATTTGAGAACAAAAATTGTGGATAAGCATGGACAGTCTCAAGGTTACAAGTCCATTTCCAGAGATCTTAATGTTCCTGTGTCCAATGTGCACAACATTGTCAAGAAGTTTACAGCCCATGGCACTGTAGCTAATCTCCCCGGATGTAGACAAAATATTGCAACAAAGGATGGTTTGAATGGTGGATAAAGAAACTCCATCAACTTCCAGACAAATTCAAGCTGACCTTCAGGCACAGGAGTACAAATGTATCAGCTCGCACTATACGAAACCATCTGAATGAAAAGTAACGCTATTGTAGGAGACCCAGGAGCAGTGATGTGCAGTCACTAGAGGCAGGTGAGGCAGTGCTTCACCTCTCATATGGGCAAAAATATATATTTTTTTTATTGACTTTAAAAAAAACAAAAAAAAAACAAATTGTATTTTTTTTCCCCAGCATTTTTTTTTCACAGCTATATGTTGTGCAATGAAGAGGCACAAGCAGGTCTGCCCACCATTACACAACATGCTGCGCCATCTACTGGATGAAAGTGGTTAAGATCATTGCATGGCCCATTAACTGCTTATTTGAGGCAGTCCTATTTGGGCTGAACCAATCCAGTGAGAGGCATTAGTAAGTGGAACATAGGGTTGGGGCTGGATGTTAAATCATATAAAATAAAACAAAAACGGAAAAAAACAACTTTCATTTATTTTGTTGCTGTCCTGTGAACCTGCTAGCTTTGCTAAAGTGAAAAAGAGAGTTCTGTTCTTCCCCTCTAAGTGCAGTGGAATGTGCCACTGTCACTTCCTGAATCCTTACAGAGCAGGAAGAGAGAGAGGCACAGAGAGCACTGTTTCAGCCCCATCTTATTAAAGTAAGATTTTACTGAAAAGGATTCTGTTAGTGAAAATGATAATTCAATGAATGTGGTTTAGTGTTTTTTTTTTTACTCTTTTACAGCAAAGGATCGTTTTTGTATTTTGTTTACTCAAACTTTACACCCACTAACTTAGCAGCTTGCCTCTGTACTGCACACTAATGTATGGTCTCATTTAGTTATAGTCTCACTTAGTCTCTGTAGCTTTGCTGTTTTATTACTTAAAAATGCAGTGGTCCCTCTCCCCCCCCCCCCCTTGTATGTGTGTGTGTGTGTGTCTCTCTCTCTCTATCCATCTCTCTCCTTATGTGTTGTTCTCCCCCATGGTCTCTTTCTCTCTCTGTCTCTCTTCCTCCCCCTCAGACTCTCTCATCCCTTATGTGTCTCTCTAACCCTCTGTGTGTGATTGTATCTCTCTCTAACCCTCTGTGTGTGATTGTCTCTCTCTCTCTCTCTCTCTCTCTATCTCTAACCCTCTGTGTGTGATTGTGTCTCTCTCTAACCCTCTGTGTGTGATTGTGTCTCTCTCTCTTTTTCTCTCTAACCCTCTGTGTGTGATTGTGTCTCTCTCTAACCCTCTGTGTGTGATTGTCTCTCTCCCTCTCTCTCTATCTCTAACCCTCTGTGTGTGATTGTCTCTCTCTCTCTCTCTCTCTCTCTCTTTCTCTCTATCTCTAACCCTCTGTGTGTGATTGTGTCTCTCTCTAACCCTCTGTGTGTGATTGTGTGTCTCTCTCTTTCTCTCTCTCTCTATCTCTATCTCTAACCCTCTGTGTGTGATTGTGTCTCTCTCTAACCCTCTGTGTGTGATTGTGTCTCTCTCTCTCTCTTTCTCTCTAACCCTCTGTGTGTGATTGTGTCTCTCTCTCTTTCTTTCTCTCTCTAACCCTCTGTGTGTGATTGTGTCTCTCTCTCTCTTTCTCTCTCTCTAACCCTCTGTGTGTGATTGTGTCTCTCTCTCTAACCCTCTGTGTGTGATTGTGTCTCTCTCTAACCTTCTGTGTGTGATTGTGTCTCTCTCTTTTTCTCTCTCTCTCTAACCCTCTGTGTGTGATTGTGTCTCTCGCTCTCTCTCTAACCCTCTGTGTGTGATTGTGTCTCTAGCTCTCTCTCTAACCCTCTGTGTGTGATTGTGTCTCTCACGCTCTCTCTAACCCTCTGTGTGCGATTGTGTCTCTCTCTTTCTCTCTCTAACCCTCTGTGTGTGATTGTGTCTCTCTTTCTCTCTCTCTCTAACCCTCTGAGTGTGATTGTGTCTCTTTCTTTCTCTCTCTCTCTCTCTCTCTCTCTCTCTCACCCTCTGTGTGTGATTGTGTCTCTCTCTAACCCTCTGTATGTGATTGAATCATTGTGTCTCTCTCTCTTTCTCTCTCTCTAACCCTCTGTGTGTGATTGTTTCTCTCTCTCTTTATTTCTCTCTCTCTAACCCTCTGTGTGTGATTGTGTGTCTCTCTTTCTCTCTCTAACCCTCTGTGTGTGATTGTGTCTCTCTCTCTTTCTCTCTCTCTAACCCTCTGTGTGTGATTGTGTCTCTCTCTCTTTCTCTCTCTCTCTAACCCCTCTGTGTGTGATTGTGTCTCTCTCTCTTTCTCTCTCTCTCTAACCCTCTGTGTGTGATTGTGTCTCTCTCTCTTTCTCTCTAACCCTCTGTGTCTCTCTCCCCCGTCTGTCTCTCCCTCTCCCCCCGAATGCTTCTCTGTGTTTCTGTCTACCTTTTATTTAATTAATGAATTGATAGTGCCACCTGATGGTGTGGCTTTATTTAAAGGGGTGAGGCCAAGCGCCCCACCATCTTTAGATTTCACCAGCCGCCACTGGATCAAGACATTTTTATATTTACTGCATAATGAAAGAATCTATAAGCATAATTTGCAGCATTAAAGTAAAAAGTATGTTTTAAACATATTTTAATGGGCATGGATTTCTAGATCTCATAATCAGAGCAAGCCTTGTGTTATCTGGCAAGAGTTTCTGTTACAATCCTTTTAGACTAAAATCAGATGTTTACTAAGTTGACCAGTTTTCCAAGACACCATTTAAAGGGACATGAAACCCATATCAATCCCATATGCAAATTTAAATAACTTTCCAATTTACATCTAATATCTATTTTTTTTTCATTCTTTTGATATCCTTTGTTGAAAATCATATCTAAATATGCTCAGTAGCTGCTGATTGGTGGCTGCACATAGATACCACATGTGATTGGCTCACCCATGTGATGTGCATTGCTATTTCTTCAACAAAGGATATCTACAGAATGAAGGCGTATCCTAGCCACTGCCTCACCAGCCTCTGACGTCACTGCACGTCACTGCCCAGGAGGACCCCACTGCTGACACAGAAAAATAAAAAAGCCAGATTGGAGTTTGCCAAAACTTACATGAGGAAGCCAAAATCATTTTGGGAGAATGTGCTGTGGACAGACGAAACACAATTACAGCTTTTTGGTAAAGCCCATCATTCTATTGTTTTCAGAAAAAGAAATTAGGCTTTTAAAGAAAATAATACAGTCCCTACAGTCAAACATGGTGCAGGTTCACTGATGTTTTGGGGTTGCTTTGCTGCTTCAGGGACTGAATGTCTTGACTGTGTGCATGGCATTATGAAATCTGAAGACTACCAAAGAATTCTGTGGTGCAATGTAGGCCCCAGTGTCAGAAAGTTGGGACTCCCTCAGAGATCATGGGTCTTACAGCAGGACAATGACTCAAAGCACATGTCAAAAAGCACCCAGAAATGGTTTAAAACAAAGCGCTGGAGAGTACTGAACTGGCCAGCAATTAATCCAGATCTCAATCCAATAGAGCACCTTTGGAGAGATCTCCAAACAGCAGTTGGGAAAAGGAACCCTTCCAATATGAGAGACCTGGAGCAGTTGGCGAAAGAAGAGTGGTCCAAAACTCCAGTAGAGAGGTGTAAGAAACTCATTGATGGTTACATGAAGCGATTGATTTCAGTTAATTTTTCCAAGGGGTGCGCTACTTTATATTAAATTGAGGGTGCCAATCATTTTGTCCAGTCCATTTTTGGAGTTTTGCGTTCAATTATTATTATTATTATTATTATTATTATTATTATTATCATGTATTTGTATAGCGCCGCCAAATTCTGTAGCGCTGGGTACAGTGATAGGGGTATAAAATGACAAAAGATTTTTGATAAAATACAAAACATAACAAAACTAAACAAATCTAGTATAGGAGGAAGAGGGCCCTGCTCCAGAGAGCTCACAGTCTACAGGTTAGGGTGCACTTTTTGTGTCATAAAAATACAAACATTCAGCGAGATTACAAGTGTTGCGTTATGGCTGTGTGTAAATAGCGCATGCATTATGGTTATTGTGCACTTTTTGTTGCGCAGGTATTACAAGTCTGAAAAGAAAGTTGTTACGCATCGCGTTAACACGAATACCGCTTTTATTTCACTTGCGTATTCATGACCACGTAATGTATTCCCCCATAGAAATCAATGGAACCAGAAAAAAAACAGATTTTTTTATCTAACACTCGATAGCGCGTGAACTACACATTGCTTTATCACATTACCCATACAATTTAATGGACAGAACTAATAATCATGTTAACTGTACAAACAACAATCGCTCACACAACATAGCATATTTGCATTTAACAATTTCAATTATTTACAACAAATACTACATTCAAACATTTAGACAAAACAATGATTTACAAAATACGCTTGGATCTGCTTCACGGAAGAAAATAATAATAATATGAAATTACACACTTCTACACAAAGGAAACATTTGCATTGGCGATTAGGAGAGATTTTACAAAAAGACTTACGGCTAGATTTGGAGTTTGGCGGTAGATGGCCTGCTAACGCTACGTGTGGTTTATGTCTAACGCACGGCATTGTTTGACTCTGGTATTTAGAGTACAAAAAAGACCATCTAACGATGCTCCTAACGCGTGTATGTCACACGCGGAATCCTGCCCGCGTTAGACAGTCTCCCATAGAGATCAATGGAAAAGCAAAAAAACCTCTTTTTTCACCTAACACTCGATCTCGCGAGAAATACACACAGCTCGGTCATATGACGCATACCACATCATGCACAACAATAACACGCCGCAAATGTCACAACAACAATCACTCAACAAAGCACACAAGCATTACACATTCACAAGCGGGGGGATTTTTAATAAAATTTAATACAGGGAATACGCATATACTTTAAGATGCGGAAATTCGCAAAATAACAACAAGGAATAAAATATATATACATACACTAGCAAAATAATCGCATTCAATATCACTATATATTAGGACAAACATACATATACAACACTTCACTAATAACACACCATCGCAAATTCACATTTAAACAGAATACTATTGGACAATGTTAGAGAAAACGAGCACTATGACATCATCCCATTCTACACATTCCACAAATACTAACTCCAAATGAGCATGCGCAAATTCACACAACTAATACACATTGCACTAATATTAATTCCTAATAAAGCACACCTGAACACAATTTACAACGGAAATTGGTACATCATTAAACATTTACACAGGGTATATAAGCACCACAAAAGCATGGCTTCTTTGACTGTGTTGCTGGTGGGTCTTTGGAGATTGGAGGTTTAGGATTAGAGAGTTTGTGCATTATTGTGAGTGAGTTAGTGTTAGTGTGAGAGAGTCAGTTGTTAGTGTTATCGTGAGTGAGTGAGTGGGAGTTAATGGGAGCGTGAGTGAGTTATTGGTAGTGGGAGTTGTTAGTGAGAGTTAGTGGTAGTGTGAGTCAGTTAGTGGGAGCGTGAGTTAGTGGTAGTGTGAGTTATTGAGAGTTAGTGGGAGTGTGAGTTAGTGAGAATTAGTAGTAGTGTGAGTTAGTGAGAATTAGTAGTAGTGTGAGTTAGCGAGCGAGTGATTTTTCTGTACACTTAACACATTTACATGCAAACACATTCAATACATACATACACTTATCAATAACACTACATACACTCCATACCCCATACCCCCTCATACTACACTCCATACCCCATTCCCTGTAGTCCCATTCCCTTTCATCCCATTTACTCTTATCCCATACCCCATACCCATCCCATACCCATCCCCTAGTTACATTTAGTTTACATATCCTCCTTTTAGTCTTCTTCTTCTTTTGGTTTATTTAAATACTCCTTACCCTCTTTGTTTTTTTAGATCCCTCTCACACTTTCAGCACTTTTTTTGTCTTTTTAGTTCTTTATTTTGACCCCCTTTCATTTCATCACACTCACTTTTTGTTTGATTATTTGGGGTTTAGTTTAGGGAACAGATGGAGGGCAGGCAGGGGAGAGGTAGAGGGGGGAGGAGAGGGAGGGGGAGAGGAACAGGGCAGGAAGGGGGGCAGGAAGCGGGGGTGGAAGCGGTGGGTGGACCCAGCCACTTGGTTCAAGATGAACAAGTGGCTGGGCCCAGTGGCGGACAGAGTAGGGCTTCACAGTCCGGGAAACAGAGGGCATCGTCACAGGGGAAGGCCAAGGTGACTAGGGAGGCGAGGTTTTCGATGGAGGAGAAGGAGGCCCTCGTAGAGGCCTATATGGCCAGGTATAGGAGGCTGCAGCACCAGAAGACCACCCCGACTGAGAAGAGGAAGCTCTGGCATGAGATAAGGAATGCAGTCAATGCAGTGGGTGGCCGGAACAGAGATATGGACTCTATAAAACATCGCTACCGGGACTGTAAGATGGATCTCAAGAAAAAGTAAAGCCTGGAGGCCCGACATTCCGCAGGAACCGGTGGCGGCCCTGCCCTGGAAATCGAGTACTGCCGATGGGAGGAAATGTTGCGGCCCAGCATCTCCGAGGTGGATGTAGTCGGTATCGGAGGAATTGATACCGGGAACCTGCCATTCTCATCTGACGGTAAGCTCATTGAAGAATAAATTCACATACGAATGTATTTCAAGGGACACTATACGCAAACCTTTACTTTCATGATTGAGGTAGAGAATACAATTTGACAAAACATTCAAATGTACTTATATTACCTAATTTGAATCATTCTTGAGATATATTTTAATGAAGAAATAGCCATGCACATGGTGAACCAATCACAGGAGGCAGCTATATTCAGCTAACAATCAGCATCTAAGCATATTTAGATATGCTTCTCAGCAAAAAATATCCAGAGAATGAAGCTAATTAGATAAGAAAAGTACATTAGAAAGTTGATTATAGGCTATAGGTTAGGTGTGCATTTAAACAGACTGAAAACAAACGCTAAAACATTCAGATTGACCAGAGATATCACAAACACGGTTTAGAAAATGCGGAAATCGTATTGATTGTTAGATTTCAAAGTGGATTAATGATTCTGCATTTGTAATTGTATCGTAAGCTAAGTCATTTAAAGCTTCATTTGGAAATATGCTAATATATATATATATTTTTTTTAAATATACAGAGTCTGGGGAGGAGGCAGCACAACAAATACAGCCTCCTCCATCTCCCCGGGATGAGAGTGGTGGGGAGGAATTTCCACTTCGGAGGCCCCTCAAGGACCCGCACACCGCCGTGCACGGGCACCCCGCCCTGCACGGGTACCCCGCCAAGCACAACAAGAGGAAATAGCGGAGGTGCGGGTTCTACTGGACTACATAGACCAGATGCGTAACTCCCGGATACAAAATATAGAAGGCCGAGCTCGAATTCTTGATGGACAAAACCAAATAATTGAAGGCCAAAACCAAATAATAAACATACTTAATAGAATAGAACAAGGGCAAAACAGAATTATTAATCTACACCAAGAGATGTTTAATTTTTTCCGGGAGGCGCATACTGGTCTGCCTCCTGGTCCGCCTCCTGCTGCTGGGCCTCCTGCTGCTGGGCCATCTTCTCCTGCCGGCCCATCTTCTCCTGCCGGGCCATCTTCTCCTGCTGGGCCATCTTCTCCTGCTGGGACATCTCCTCCTGCCGAGCCATCTCCTCCTCCTCAGCCATCTTCTCCTCCTCAGCCATCTTCTCCTCCTCAGCCATCTTCTCCTCACCTTGGTCGTCCCAGTACTCTTCCTTCCACTCTTCCCACAACATCTCCAAGGAGAACTCGTCAGAGTCGGCAGTTGCCCCTCCCAGAGCCTCAGCCCCGTGGGAAGAGGGGAAGGAAGAGGAAGTAAGTATTTGTTTTCATGTTTAATGTTTTTTTTATTTAATGTGTAATGGATAGGTATGTGATGATGTGGTTTTCATACACTTGTGGACCACACTCTGTATATAATCTACTTCTATGGGACCGGGTCCATGGAGGCAGATTGTTTGCAGAGTGTGGGTTATAAGTGTGTGAAAACCACATCATCACATACCTATCCTTGTTCATGATATTGATTGGTTTCTGTGATGTGATGTCCAAACTGTTTCCCGAATCGCAAACAAAATTACCATTACAATTATCCATGATGGCATATTACTGTTTGAATGCCAATAACACAGCTTAAAGGGACAGTCAGAAAATTATTGATTACAAAGAAAACACTGTATTACGCATTATCAAGTTGGAAACAACAAAACATGGAGAAATACGTGTGACTTATGTGCTTACCCTTGTATCTATGACTATGAAAAATTACCACTTATTTGTTGTTCTGACATAACAACATTTTAGATATCAATGATCAATACATGGTAAATAATATGCTGTATGAGCACAAGGTTTTACATATACAAATGCTATCCAAATGCCCTCTAGTGGTCAAATTGTATAATGATTACATGCACTCTTCAAGCTCGAAGAAATGAGCACACGAACCTCATAGGTTTAGCTAGCAAATTAAAATAAACACAGAGAAATGATTAATTGGTGAGAAACATTTGATATCATTGATATTACAAAATTGACTTTTAGAATAATGCAAAACATGATTTGTTTTCTAAACTGTCCCTTTAACAAAATTACATATGCTAACATATATTTGAAGATTGTTGGTATATCTACATGTACTTGTTCAAACAATAAATATTGAAATCAGATTTATATTGACGTGTTAAATAAAGTCTATTTTCTTAAAGAGACATTATTGTGTTAATTTATTTTTAGAAAGACATTTGTTTTAACAATGAATATGGTTTAAAGTCCTTTTAGGAGTGGGGGGTGAAAATATGCTAACAATAATATATTTGGAGATTAACCAATGTGGAACTCATACATGATACAAAAATCAACATTTGCATTAAAGGGACAGTATACAATATTTTTAACAGAACTGTATGTAATAGACACTACTAGAAACAACAAGATTAACATATACTGATATCAATATTACAAAGCTTTAAACACTTTCAAAGAAAATCGGGTTAGCTCTATTGAAAATATAGATGAACCCCCATTACAACCATAAAACTAGACAATACACCATCATACACAAAACAGGAGAAAGCTGGAGATGGTACTCACATGAAACTTAGAGGCTTGGCGAGGAGTCTGAAAATTACTTACATTTTATTTGAACAGAAGCAAAATGAAACGTGTATTTGTTAAACAATGGACTATCTAACTAGAGACCAAATAAAAAAAATTTGATTTATAATGTGAGTGTCTAATGAACCTTTAATAAAATATACGACGAAATTACATTTAGAAGAAGTCGGCATCATATATTTAGCATATGATAAAGATAAATGCATATTGATTACATTATTCTAACACAATAGCGCATATTTATGAATTAGATATCTTTAACATTAAACACAACAGTCATTTTTCAGAAAAAGGAACATATTGTTGACAAACATATTAAACAACATGGACTATAGAGATTTGCACTTGCCTCGAAATATCATATGCATGAAAACATTTTGCTTTCGTTCGTTTATTCAACCAGACATCCAGCAAAAGAGAATGTGGTGGTCTTTATCAGCTACGGGTCAACAATGTAACATGATGCAAGAAATCCATATTCGCAAGGTTTTTAAAATTGGCTTCATTCACAAACGTGTTTAACGTGCACAAACAAATATTGCGGGACTACGTAATACAATCAGACGTTTTTTTACCTTTGCATGTGACATCTTAATTAACATGGCGCTTCCTTGATCACGTAAGAATGCCATCCAATAAAAGGCACATTCTTGATCACGTAAGAACGCCAAAAAAAAAAAAGGCGCATCCTTGATCGCGTCAAAACGCCATCCAATAAAAGGCACATTCTTGATCACGTAAGAACGTCAGTCAATACAAGGAATCATTGGACAGCCTGGCAGGTGACGTCTTAAGCAACATGGCGCATCCGAGATCACTGAAAAACCGCAGCCAATACAAGGACTCAGTTGACAGCTTGGCATATCACTAAGAAACGTATTTATATTTTAGGAACTAGTATGTGTCTAGATTGCTATCTAGGAATGTCACAAAATCATGAATCATCTTTTCGGACTTGACTGTCCCTTGAACTATAGCTATGGTGTATATCTTTAACATTTAAAAGATACACATGAGAAATACATATGCCATTGATGTTTTAAGATATGTTTAGATTGTTTTGGAATAACAATAATGACACATGTATTGATTAAACGTGTCATTTATTCAAGTTGAAATATGGTCAGCCTACCTATAGCCATATGTATGGGAGTAGAAGTATTTTGTTAACATATTTGGTAAAAAATATTCATCATCTAAAATATGCGCATTACACACAGAGATTTATTTGGTTACACTTTTACAATAAGATAGAATTGAAAATGAAATACATGTACTGTCAACATTACAATAAGATTGTTTATTAATAAGATTATATCTCCTTGTTCATGTAAAAAGGACAAAAATGCTTTAGAAATGGAAATACATTCATTAACAATTGTGCTCACCATCACTTAAAGGGACATGATTTTTTTTTTAAAAAAAAAGAGGATACACAGAGACAATACTATTTCAATAAAATGAACACTTTACAGGGATTATATCATTGTATCAATCCTCAGATCATTTGTTAAAGGTGCATCAATTCATGCAGAGTTTCTAAATACACACATGGATGTGAAAATTGAAATATACATATATACACAAATAACAATCTATATATACATATTTAAAAGAATTACTATGCTAATCATAATCATGCAATGATAAAGCTTTGAGAAAAATATATAAAGACAAATAATAAAATTACATTGGAGATGTTAATCTTAAAGTAATTTACAATTGTATTACATATATGATTCTTGAAAATCCATTATTTTTGGTAGGTCCCTTTAAGGATCAACCAGATAAACTAGAGCTTTCAATCAATAAAATGAATAATGAGGACAAAGAATCGTGCAATGACATGTCTTTTATTAGTATGTAAGAAAACATCAACAACGTTTATAAATAATCTTGTAAAAATAAGGAATATTTGAGCCATATGACAAGGTAACAGAGTGCATCACAGTCCATGAAGAGAGTTGCCAAGGGCCAGCATAGCCCCATTGGAGACATATGACAAGGTAACAGAGTGCATCACAGTCCATGAAGAGAGTTGCCAAGGGCCAGCATAGCCCCATTGGAGATATATGACAAGGTAACAGAGTGCATCACAGTCCATGAAGAGAGTTGCCAAGGGCCAGCATAGCCCCATTGGAGACATATGACAAGGTAAAAGAGTGCATCACAGTCCATGAAGAGAGTTGCCAAGGGCCAGCATAGCCCCATTGGAGACATATGACAAGGTAACAGAGTGCATCACAGTCCATGAAGAGAGTTGCCAAAGGCCAGCATAGCCCCATTGGAGACATATGACAAGGTAACAGAGTGCATCACAGTCCATGAAGAGAGTTGCCAAGGGCCAGCATAGCCCCATTGGAGACATATGACAAGGTAACAGAGTGCATCACAGTCCATGAAGAGAGTTGCCAAGGGCCAGCATAGCCCCATTGGAGACATATGACAAGGTAACAGAGTGCATCACAGTCCATGAAGAGAGTTGCCAAGGGCCAGCATAGCCCCATTGTAGATATATGACAAGGTAACAGAGTGCATCACAGTCCATGAAGAGAGTTGCCAAGGGCCAGCATAGCCCCATTGGAGACATATGACAAGGTAACAGAGTGCATCACAGTCCATGAAGAGAGTTGCCAAGGGCCAGCATAGCCCCATTGGAGACATATGACAAGGTAACAGAGTGCATCACAGTCCATGAAGAGAGTTGCCAAGGACCAGCATAGCCCCATTGGAGACATATGACAAGGTAACAGAGTGCATCACAGTCCATGAAGAGAGTTGCCAAGGGCCAGCATAGCCCCATTGGAGCCATATGACAAGGTAAAAGAGTGCAACAGGCACAACAATAAACTTGAAAAGGCCAAATGGCAACAATAACAAAAACATCAACATGTGGACGGAGGATTCTTATCTGCGCCCTTGGAGCATCTCCAGATCCTCCACTTACTGGTCATCCTCTTCATCGTCCTGTGCATGTCCAGCTCCAGATTCAGGCCTTGAATTTAATAGCATGATCTGCCGCAGAGTCAAATCCTGAACCCGGAGCTGGGCCTGCATGGTGTCGTTCATCCCTCTCAGGACAGCTGCGTTCCTCAACACGGCCTGCTCTACTCGTGCTATACCTTCTAGCATGAGCCATGCTGAGTCACAGCCTAAAATAAAGAATAAATCAAATATTAAGGATAATTACACAATAGACGAAAAAATAAGCAAAGATACATTGTCATCATAAAGACAAATCATTCTTTACATCAATTTGTTTAAATTGATTCTTTACACATTAAATATGTTATTCAGACAGACCGAAATCATTAAAGGGACAGTTTACTCAAACATGTTGTCCCCTTTAATTGGTTTTCGATGATCCACTTATACAGCTTGAGTGTATCAAATCTTGTTAAAGGATTTACATTGTACTTACATTAGCAATTTAAATATTTTAATTATACTGTGGTAGGCACACCTATCCTTAAACATTTTGGCGTTGAGGACAAGCTGTGTAAACATAGCAACCTGAAGAAATTACATTCCCACTGGGTTAGACAAGAGATAATGTATCAACATTTGTACATAAATTGTTGGATCCAAGTAGTGGTGATTGGTATATGTAGTGATATCAAATTAAAGGGACACTGAACCTAAATATTTAATTGACTGATTCAGATAGAGCATGACATTACAAATATGAAAAAATTACACATATTCTTTAAATGTTAGAATTCTCTAGCTAGATTTTGAATGCAAGAATGTAGGTTTATAGGACAGGCCATATTTGTTTATCAACTTTGGTTGTCCCTGCTGGTTGATGGATACATTCATCCAACAATAAAGAAATGATGTCCACAATTATTTTCTATTTAAAATTAATTCTAGGCATTTTTTTGTTTCAATAAAGATAGCAAGAGAATGAAGAATAATTCATAAGAGTAGTAAATTATAAATTTGATTAACATTGCATGCTCTATTTGAATCACAATATAAACAATTTGCCTTCAGTGTACCTTTAAGTATCTTATAATGTGGATTTTGAATGATACTTACAGCTGTGCCTGGGAAGGACAATCCGACACCCAGGACAATGAAGGTTGAGACAGGGGGAGGGATGGGATTGGGTTGGGGAGGGATGGGATTGGGTTGGGGAGGGATGAGCTGCTGCTCCGGGGTTGGCCGTACAGCTGGGGAGTGATGAGTTGGGGTCTGGGCAGCTGTACGGGCCATAATACGGGGAGAGCGGAGAAGAGGGGTGAAGGGGCGTGTTTTGGGAGGGACAGGGAAGGGGCGTTTTTTGGGAGGGACAGGAAATGACAAATGGGAAGGGCCGGCAGGGGTCTGGGCCCAGGCAGGGGTCTGGGCCTGGGCAGGAGTCTGTGCCTGGGCAGGGGTCTGGGCCTGGGCAGTGGTCGGGGTCTGGGCCTGGGCAGGGGTCATTGACTGGGCAGGGGACTGGGCAGGGGCGGAAACCAGATGACCAGAGGTGGAGGATCCATCTGAAAAAAATAATCCAAATATATTAACATCTCATACATCATGAAATCAAATCAACACATTTCAAATTGATTATGTTTTCAATATACTTAGAAGTGTGTTTGAATTTCTAAACAATTATGAAATGAGGATATGGTATGCATATAGGCACTCAGATGAATATCAATGACTGTCTGTACAATTATAACATTATTATTGTGTTTTGGCCTGGAATATGCATGTGACATAATGATGGCATGAATTATAAATTTAAAATAAAAAAAAAACATCCAAGCATATTTTCATGCTGCCTGATATAGAAAGGGGGCAGTAGTGTATTTGAACAGACAAATAATATTCCTTTTTAAAGTGCAAAAGCTGTAGACTTTGAATGTCTTCAATAAAATGATTTCCAATAAAGCAACATGTTGGAAACATGATAGATATATTTCACATACCATCAGACTCCAAGGCAGCCTCTTCCTCCTCCGTCACACATGTTAAATCAATCTCTGTAAAACATAACATGTTGTGTACACGTTAAGATCAGATATTATAACATATGTTACTGTTGATCAAAGACACACATCAATGTTGCATTAAAGATATACACACCCAAAGTTATGATTTACATCATTTTGATGGAGCATACAAATGACATTAGATTTGTTATTCTCAATGATTCAGATTTTCGATGTATTGTTTGTATTAATTTTAAAATCATAAAAGCATAGTACATAGAACATTTAAGATTTATCATGTGTGTATCACTTGATGACTGTTGTCAAAAATGAACATTGAAACAAACATATGCTATACATCTTCTGAATAACAAAGGTGTAGACTAAGAAAGTTTTAATTATTAATCTTTCAATATTCCAAGAAAATTAATATATAATCAGAGGAGTAAATTATATGTTTGTTTCAAATGTTATGCTTCATCAGAATCATGCTCATAATATTGATTACCAATACACCTTCAATGACATATAAATGAGTCAATGGACTTACCAGGAGACCGCAAAGGCGGCTCTGTGTCAGTGCTGGATTCCTCTGGGCTCCCCACACCAACTCTCTATATGAATGATATAGATATATATTAGTGAACACATTTGGGATAGCACTAAATCACATCTGTAGCAAATTTTAAGAATAATCAACTTGAAAATGTGAAGAATAGAGCAGTCATTAAACAAAAAAATGCTTGATTGAATCAAGGGGATTCTGTTAAAAATGATGTATTGAACATATGTTTAATTTCTGACTATATTAGACATCAAACTCATCTCATACGATGCTATTGCATATCTAAATATACCCATTGATCAATGTTCTTAAAAGAATACACACAAACCACATTTTGAATAACAGCTGTTGACAAATATAAACAAAGACATGTGGCACATCGAGCCATTTGTGCAATGTACAGTAATCTTGTTTAGGACACAACACATATTTATCACAATACAAAACCAAATTGATTAGTACAAATATGTAATCATGGTGCTGTTAGAGTATGCTGATATCTATAAAGTAACTCCAACAGTGAATATGTGAATTATATATCAATATTGTCTAATCCAAAGAATGTAAAGATGAATGAATCTATTGTTTATTAAAGGGACACTGACATGATTTATTTCAATCATTGATTTCACTGTTCAAACTGTTCCAAATGATTTAACATTGACTCCTATTATAATTTGAATGTTGCTACATTTTAATCTTAAAGGCAGATAAGCAATATTGGATTCAATAAATATTGTTTGTTGAAGGTATCCACCAATCATCAATCAAAACCCAGGTTGGTCAACCAAAATTGAGCTGCAGATAAACGTACATTCTTGATTTTAAAATACATTTAGCAATAGAATATTTCACACATGATTATAGTATTATATTTAAATGTTGATTAATATTGCATGCTCTATCTGAATGACAACATGAATAATTTTAGCTCAGTATCCCTTTAATATAAAATTATATTGATTTGACAATGTTGGTGTTAATGAATTCTCTACTCCATATGTTGATGTAATGAATGGGATTGAGCATGCAATTCCAATCTAATATGTTATTTAAGGATATCCTAAGAATTATTTAATTTTCATCTATTAAAGGGACATGAAGCTCTAAATGTGTAATTGTATACTTTTTTAAACTATGTACTACTGTTATCTGAACACATGATTTTAACTTTTGTAAATATGCCAATTTATGCATAGAAAAACAGCCGGATAATACCAGTAATGCATTGTTTAACCTAAACCAAAATCCATTAATTTTTTTAAGAACTAAAACAATAGACTGAACCAATGTAGCTCATAAAATGTTTAAACAAAACAATAAAATCACGTTTAAAAATAATTCTATGTAAAATTTAGTTGGCATGTCCCTTAAATGACGTGATCAATTTCAAAAATGGAATCTATATTTTTAAAATCTAAACATATGCAAAATTGTGTGTATTTTTTAAAAATGTATACAAATAAGATTAAGCAATACACAAGGGAAGAATATAAATTGGACATTCAAAGAATCTTACATTAAAATTAAGACATCCAGAATAGATGGGATATCTTAAATTCCAAACAAAATCAGAGTAGTCTTACAATGTAATCCTATTTTTTGGTTTTATTTATTCTTATTTGCAAAAAGTTTTAAAATCCATTTTGAAGATACATATAAATATTGAACAATGTGGATTTAGTATGTAATGTTCTGTCCATGTTTCTAAGACAAATGTCAATTAAAATGAGACATACCATACTGTGACAAGCCCTGCCTTGAGGATCCAGCACCAACATCCAGATCTGTAATATATTAAATGAGGATTGGATATCATTAATACAAATCATGCCATGTTTAAAATCTTTACATTATTAGCAAATCAATTAAAAACTATTAATCCTTTGGTAGTCCCATGAGTTAATTGTTTCCTCAATTCTATTCATGATAAATATATCCTGTACTCTTATTTTCAATCAGTTGTGTTGTTTACTGTAGCTTAAATTATTTTTTTGTGTTATTTCATTCTCATCAATTGATGGGCATATGTTATAATTTATTTGGATTCTTCTTTTTTTATTATGTATAATATTGAAAATAAGAATACTGTATTCTTCACATATATAATAATTCACATTTCATTTTGACCAACATGTTTAAAGCATTGCCACTTACAGCAAACCCATGTTAACGTGTATGCGCAATTCCATTTTCGCGATCATTGCGCAATGATTCCAAGCAGAATTACGCATCCGTCATTTGACCAACATATATAAAGCAATGCCACTTACAGCAAACCCATGTTAACGTGTATGCGCAATTCCATTTTTGCGATCATTGCGCAATGATTCCAAGCGGAATTACGCATCCGTCATTTGACCAACATGTATAAAGCAATGCCACTTACAGCAAACCCATGTTAACGTGTATGCGCAATTCCATTTTCGGGATCATTGCGCACTGATTCCAAGCGGAATCACGCATCCGTCATTTGACCAACATGTATAAAGCAATGCCACTTACAGCAAACCCATGTTAACATGTATGCGCAATTCCATTTTCGCGATCATTGCGCAATGATTCCAAGCGGAATTACGCATCCGTCATTTGACCAACATGTATAAAGCAATGCCACTTACAGCTAACCCATGTTAACGTGTATGCGCAATTCCATTTTCGCTCTGTGACGCATATTCTGTAGAGCGCAAGAAACATCATTCCTATTTCATGTGTCACTAATCTAAAATCAGATATCTAAACATCATATGTAGTGTATGTTGTGAGATCTGTATAGGTTTAGTATCTGACTATATACACATTTTTAAAAAATAAATCAAATATTAAGATATTATATGAAGTTGGATAGTTACCTGGTTCAGATTCTCCATCATCTCCTTCCAGGCCACCAGACGGAGAAGCAGCTGCCCTGGCCCCCGCGTCAGGACTTTCAGATCCCGCAGCTGGGAGGGAAGAAGAGGAGGCCGAGGATGGCGAGGATCTAAATCTTTTGGGGACCCGGAGATTGAGGAGCTTGCATAAAGTCATCTCATAAGGGAGTAGGTATAGGTTCCGCGGGGCCTTTCTTTGGCCCCCTCTTTTACGGGCTTGTACCCAGTCCCTTATGAGGTTGACTTTTTTTGTTAAGCGCAACCTCATATCTCCGAATCTCCTCATGATTTGATCCTGGCTCCTCTGGACGTCACACACCAATTTAACCGCATTGGTGATAGACTCCCAGAGGGCCTTCTTAACAGGCGCATCTGTCAACCTCCTCTTGTTCCCAAACAGCTGGGGATAAAAGTCCTTGACGGCGTGGACCAGTGCAGCGCTCTCCTGCTTGGTGAACCTGGGAGGTTTCATGCCTGCTGGGTTGTATTATAATAATAATAATATATATTGCCTGCAGGCATTAGAGAACTGACAAAGATGGCAACGTGTAATGGACTTTTATATGGTGCAGTAAACATGAGATGCACCATGGGACAAGTTATCTGTACATCTGTACAAGTACATCTGTACATCTGATTGGATAAAAGTTTAATGAAATATTGTTAGAATGTCTGTGAGACCATCCTGACTCAAGTTGTGTTTGTGTGATGAACTCTGATTGGCCGTTCCTTAATGTTTCATATCTTAGCAACTTCCATACACATACCTCCTGGTGGTGCTGTAACTTCATTTTTCATGTAGACTTATTTGTAACTCATGGGCCTGTCATGCGGATATGTGTGACGCAGATTTAATATCCGTGATCCGTTAAATATTAATGATTAAATTCTCTTTAAAATCTAATACTGTCACATTATTAAATGTTGTAGACATTTCTCGGTTTAATAACGGTCTGTTTCTTTAATACAAATACACATTTAATATTGTATGTCTTTATTGTTCATAAAATCCATTTCTTGACTTATTGTGAAGTATTGATATTGCTCTATTAAATGTATTTATAATGCACATTGATTGTGTGCTATTGCGTGACATTAGACTCTAATGTTTAAAGATGCTAATCTGGTGTTTCAAGATGCGTTTCCCACGCAATATTTCTGAATGTTCAAATTCAGGTTATAATGTCAGTAACTTGGATAATCTGTTTATAAATGTTAAACTACAGGTTTGTTTGTTATTAGTAAATAAACCTCGAGCTTGTATTTGTCTGAAGTGCTCATATATGTTATTGTGCAATGGCGTCTTTATTTTTAAATAGACATTACAAACAAACAATTGTATCAAATGATCTGTAGAGATAGAAAATTGTTTAGACTTTAAAATGTAACTCAATTTATCTTAGTATTTAGATATCCTCAACAGAAGAAATTTAAATGCACATGGTTGAGCCAATCACATAAGGCATCTCTGTGCATCCACCAATCTTCATCTACTGAGCCTATCTCGATATGCTTTTCAAGCAAAGTATGTCAAGATAAGAAGAGAAGTAAATACACTCTTTAAATCTCTTAAAGGGACACTGTCCAAACAAATTTAGCGTTCATGATTCAGATTGAGCATGAAATGTTAAACAACTTTATAATTTAATCCGATACTCAAATGTTAAGAATTATCTTGTTATCTTTCTTTGCAAATCAATCATGATATTTTAGATTACGGACAATTGTTGCCAAAAACCTGGGTTGTCCTTGATGATTGTTGGATAAATTAATCCAACCAAAAAAAACAAGTTCTGTCCAGAGTACTGAAGCAAATAAATTATCTATTTAATGCCTTATTTTTAAAGTAATGATAGCAACATCACAAGGAGCATTCATAATATGAGACAATTTTTAAAGTTGCTTAAAATAGAATACTCATTCAGAATGTATAAATCATTAATTTTTTAACTGTCTCCCTTTAAGTATATTTTGAGTTCATGCCCCTTTAAAGAAACATTTCACAATAATGCTTGAAAAATCAGAAACCTAAGCACCTTCCTTTTGCTAAATTAGTATAACATATGAGTAAAGCAAATTTAGATTAACTTCTGGATTGTTTTACACACTGACTGAAATATATATTGTAAAGGAGGTATTTCGGAGTCTTCAGCTTAGAGGGACATTAAGCTATATGTTATGTATGCATTTTGGATAAGATTATAATATTTGAACAACTTAATATGTTTTGGTATTCAATCATTAGATTGTAATTATATATTCTTGGATTAAATACATATCTACATAGGCTATTTTGATGCTGATTGTTGGTTGCACATAGATGCCTTATGTAATTGACTAAGATATGTGCATTGATGTATCTTTTTAAAAGTATATTTAAAGACTGAATGTAATTCTATAGTACTTTCTAAATATGTTTAAATTCTTTTATGAATTATTGAAAAATCAATACACAATATACTTTGTGAATGTCCCTTTAAGGACCAAAACATTTGGAATGTTGATTTAACATTGTCAAAATAAACTAAAGGGGAATGAAAATTATATATAGATATGTGATGTCTAACCCAAGAGGTAAGATTTTAAAAACTACATAATATTAATAACTATAGTTAAATGACTCCACTAGAAAATTAAATCGATTAACCTGGCATCCAATAACTAGCTTGTGAAAAATATCAAGTTAAATGACCTAACATTTATAAATGTAAAAATTAAAAGAATTTAGAAAATAATGTTTTGAGATACCTAAGGAAGATACAAGATCTTATAAAATTAATTTTACATTCAACAACACTGTCACTTTAATGTAATTGAACCACTTCCCCTTCTTAAAAGTGAAAACAAATAATTTATGTCAAATTTTGACTACATATCCGAAATTATTTTAACATCTAAGAATTTCAAAAGAAAAGCATTGATGGATCTCACTCCCCAATTAATTTTAAAAAAAAGATAGTTTAATGTAATATTCTCTGAATTAGTGGATTTTCTAAAATTAATGCATTATTTGATCTTATGCATGTGCTTGTCAAATAGCCAACTACCAGTCATGGGAGTCAAATAGTTTTTTATTGACAGATTATCTGGATATTTATTATAATCTGTTCAAAAGAGTGTATTTAATACTAAAATGTTTATTATTACCATTTAAAAAATTAAAAGTTTCTGAAACAAAAACAAAAAAATATTCCTGGAAGTCATCAGATGACAATCTGAAATAAAAAAATTTTTTTTAACAAAGTTAATACACACATTGTCAAATATTCATAAAATACATTTACAATCATCTTGTGTCTATGCTCTAACTTTGTTTAACATTTTATCAAGATATTTATTAATTAAATTTAAAAAAAAAAAAAAACATACACCATTCTATTGTGTAATAAAAAATAAATTTAAATATCTGAATTTCTAATTCTACATAATAATGTAAATCACATTTCAATAATATATATGTATGCTGAACATAAATGTAATATTTCATGTCCATTCAAATACCTCTATATCAACTATAATATGTATTCCTTTTTCTGATTGTGATCCCTAAATATCTAATTATGAAATAAGTATGACTAATGTATGTAAGCTACCAATATTCAACATTCTTCCTGTGATTCTTAACTAGCATGCATTGGTACACCAACCTGGATAATGCATGGTCTTTGAAAGTCAATTCACGGGTAAACAGTTGATCTTCAATAGGTGTCTTATTCATCAGTTCATAAAATAGAGGACTGTGAAATACCATCTAAAAAAGTAAAATCATCTAAGTGTCTGATTGTGATCCCTAAATATCTAATTATGAACTAAATATGACTAATGTATGTAAGCTACTAATATTCAACATTCTTCCAGTGATTCTTAACTAGCATGCATTGGTACACCAACCTGGATAATGCATGGTCTTTGAAAGTCAATTCAGGGGTAAACAGTTGATCTTCAATAGGTGTCTTATTCATCAGTTCATAAAATAGAGGACTGTGAAATACCATCTAAAAAAGTAAAATCATCTAAGTGTCTGATTGTGATCCCTAAATATCTAATTATGAACTAAATATGACTAATGTATGTAAGCTACTAATATTCAACATTCTTCCTGTGATTCTTAACTAGCATGCATTGGTACACCAACCTGGATAATGCATGGTCTTTGAAAGTCAATTCAGGGGTAAACAGTTGATCTTCAATAGGTGTGTTATTCATCATTTCCAAAATAGAGGACTGTGAAATACCATCTAAAAATTAGAAAATAATCTAAGTGTCTCCAATAGGATGCCTCCACAGCCTTATTCTATCAAATAGTTTGCACTTACCATGTGAACATGTCTTTGTATGGTTTTCAAGGTCAGCAGATTGGAAAGATAATGCCAGACATGATCCCATTGGTATACTTCAATTTCAATCTTGGCTTTTTCCACTGTCAGTCTGGGCAATCTTCACTGTCAGGCTTCTAATTCTTCCCTTTCAGTCTTTAGATTAAGTCAGCTCCCTAATGGCAGAAAAAGTTTAATAAAAATTACTACAAGTGTGTGAATCAGTTCTGTACCCCTCTCCCACCCCCCATTTCAGAATAAATTTCTGTCACTAGCTTACTAAGCGTGTGTAGCATCTTGTGTTATGTTCTATCAAGTGTGAAGATGAGTCATATTGAGCAGGACAAACCTCTAATGTGTGACATTGAACCATAGTCATGCTAGAGGATAGTTATGCTAGAGGATCCCTTTCTGAGTATTTACATTTTAAGTAATGTGTAAACTAAATACTAGTTTAGAAAATATATGCCATATGATGTATTTGTGTACAATTCATGCCAGCAACAGTCCATACATTTATACTTACCATCTGATGTCCTCTTTAAAAACCAGGTGGCAAAGACTCGCTACAGGACCCAATGCCCAGAGCATCACCTATATTAATAAATGAAACACATTTTTAGCATTTGATGAACAATCCTAACATGTTTGCACAATTCTCTACTTGTCATTTCCCTAGAGTTCACATCTATTGACAATACTCCAGTCTAACTTCTATTATTTACCGTCTAAAGTGGTGGTTGATGATGTCTGCTCTGACATTGAGCCCCTCGTCCCGGAATGGCCCCTCTAGAACAGGATCATCCTCCTCATCTCTGAGGAGGTTTCGGTGCGCCGGGACGCCCTGCAGCATCCCAGCCCGCTGTGCAATATTATGCAGGACGCTACAGGCTACAACGATCTTAGCCACCTTCTTTGGGTTGTACTGGAGGGCTCCTCCCGACCTGTCCAGGCACCTGAACCTCATCTTCAGGAGCCCGAACATCCGTTCAACCACCGCCCTGGTTCTCTTATGAGCCCTATTGTAGCGCTCCTCAGACACATCAGTCGGGCTACGCAAGGGGGTAATGAGCCAAGGCCGGCTCATGTACCCAGAATCACCTATAAATTATGAACAGAACATAATTCAAACAGAATCCTCAAAATAGTATTTGGAGTCCAATAAAAAGTTTTGTACACGATAATCCACTAACAAATGTTTATTTAAAAAAAAAATAATCTAGTTCAATATTATTCTCTATCTTCCCATTTCATCTAAGACATGCTACATATGCGTATTTCTCCTAAATCAAACCTTGTGTAAAATGCAAACTACATGGTTACATTGCATTCTCTATCTGAGCATTTAAGGTAAGACATGCTACATATCTGCATTGAACTAAAAGACATTAGCGGAAAGAGACAATGACATGGTTAAATTGCATTAGCTAATATCTTCCCATTTCAGCTAAGACATGCTACATATGCATATTTCTCCTAAACCAAACCTTGTGTAAAATGCAAACTACATGGTTACATTGCATTCTCTATCTGAGCATTTAAGGTAAGACATGCTACATATCTGCATTGAACTAAAAGTAGACATTAGCGGAAAGAGACAATGACATGGTTAAATTGCATTAGCTAATATCTTGCCATTTCAACTAAGACATGCTTCATATGCATATTTCTCCTAAACCAAACCTTGTGTAAAATGCAAACTAAATGGTTACATTGCATTCTCTATCTGAGCATTTAAGGTAAGAAATGCTACATATCTGCATTGAACTAAAAGACATTAGCGGAAAGAGACAATGACATGGTTTAATTGCATTCGCTAATATCTTCCCATTTCAGCTAAGACATGCTACATATGCATATTTCTCCTAAACCAAACCTTGTGTAAAATGCAAACTACATGGTTACATTGCATTCTCTATCTGAGCATTTAAGGTAAGACATGCTACATATCTGCATTGAACTAAAAGTAGACATTAGCGGAAAGAGACAATTACATGGTTAAATTGCATTAGCTAATATCTTGCCATTTCAACTAAGACATGCTACATATGCGTATTTCTCCTAAACCAAACCTTGTGTAAAATGCAAACTAAATGGTTACATTGCATTCTCTATCTGAGCATTTAAGGTAAGACATGCTACATATCTGCATTGAACTAAAAGACATTAGCGGAAAGAGACAATGACATGGTTAAATTGCATTAGCTAATATCTTGCCATTTCAGCTAAGACATGCTACATATGCGTATTTCTCCTAAACCAAACCTTGTGTAAAATGCAAACTACATGGTTACATTGCATTCTCTATCTGAGCATTTAAGGTAAGACATGCTACATATCTGCATTGAACTAAAACTAGACATTAGCGGGGGGAAAAAATAAATGGTTAAATTGCATCCTATAGCTGAACATTACGCTAACATTTTAAAACTACAGTGGCAATTGTCAAACTAATTAACCATGTTGTGCACAAATACTCACCAACGAGATAACCAGGGGGCATTTGTCTTTCCTCAAACGGTCTCCACAGGGACGACAGAGAGAGGATGCGGGCATCATGACTAGCCTCTCCAAAATTCGCACACACATGCATAATCCTCATCTGTGCGTCACAAACATACTGCACGTTGAGGCTATGAAAATGTTTGCGATTTCTGAAGGGCAAGTCATCAATTGGAGCATGCAGCGCAATGTGGGTACAATCTATGGCTCCCATAAAGGCTTGTCTGTTTCAACCAATCAGACACCTGGAAAAATTATTTCAAGCAAACTGTGAGTAATTTCATTTCCAACTAAAAGTCACATTTAAAGTCACATCAAAAGATACTTGCAATTCATCAGATGAACATTTATTTCCACCTCCTACGTTAATTATATTAACTTAATCTGTTTTTATCATATGTTTTTATCATATGCTTTGAACACTATAGCATGAATTTATTGTGAATTTATTGTCAATTTTAACTTGTGATTAAGGAATTTTAATATATAATATACGCAAGGTAATAGAGCTCTTTGCCACTTATTATCCTATCAGAATATATTATCTAGTCCAATATTGTTTTGTATGGCAACAATTAAATATTTTGTTTTTTAACCTCTTGTAGTCATATTTTCACTATTTTTCACCCAATTTTCACCTATTTGTTTACCTTATCACAGCGCAATATATATTATGATTGAATTTTGAAACCAATACGAGAAGCTCATTTAACCTCTTAAGGACATACGACGGATTTTTTCCGTCATAAAACAATTGAATAAACTGAAAGCTGTGTCCTTAAAGGGTTAAAGGTCACGGTAACACATATTATTTATGTATTGAAATACACACAGCTCCCCTCACTTGTTTTTTACCCCATCAATCCCAAGACATTGGGCAATTGAGCAATATCAAAGAATTCCCGCTTCAGGCGCCTCCAATCACCATCATTCTGTGGGAATCCTATGTATTGCTTACTGATACGTACCATGGCGTCCAGAAAGTTATCAAACACCACAGAGAATGTACCTTGAGCCAGGCCATGCATGTACAGTTCTCCGGATTGAAAACTCCCGGAGGCCAGGACGTATAGACAGCTTAGCATCTTACTCATGGCGGGAACAGCAGTCCTTATTCTTATACGTGGCTCCAAATGAGGTTTAAGAAGATCGTAAAGGCCAATGAGCTGTTCGCGATTGAGCCGATACTTATCATAAACCTCAAAGTCGCTCATGTTTTCCAAGGTGGGTCTCACCCTGTAGACACGAGGACCTCGAACCAGACGACCCCTTCGTCTCAGTCTGAGCCACCGAGGCTGCCTGATTCGACCAACAGCTAGTTCGCCAATAGCAGCACCAGCAGCGTCTACCATGTCATCGTCATCCATCTTTCAAAACAGCGTAACAAGGTATGCACTTGATCTGATGTGGATCACAAGTGATGCATTGGCCATGTTGTTTGGGGGATTTATAGTACAATTAGTCCAATGGTAGTGAGTTTGTAATGATTGCTGATTGTATTCACTTGTTTGTATGTGAGCGGCGCGAATGCTTTCACAGTGGGCGTTTTTTTGTTGTTTGCTGAAATGTTGTTTTCCAACAATGAATCTCAATGTGAAAGTGTCAAATATCACACATACAGTGCATGTTTGTAATGTTTGATCATATGCGTAATCAATATTTCTTAAACGCGATATTATAGTAAAAAGCACACGTCCAGGCTAACATGAATGAAAGTGCATAGTTGTGTATAATGTGCATCGAATGTGATCGATCAATGTTGCTGCAATATTGTTTGTAAACGATAAATTAACATCTGCCATCTGTAGTATTGTATATATATGAGTGATTGCCGAGCAGTCAATATTGTATGCGTCCCTTTAAAATCGCAATAAGAATTCAGAACTTCCCGTCTGCCATCTGTAGTATTGTATATATAAGTGATTGCCGAGATGTGAATATTGTATGCGTCCCTTTAAAATCGCAATAATAATTCCGAACTTTCCGTCTGCCATCTCTAGTATTGTATATATAAGTGATTGCCGAGATGTCAATATTGTATGCGTCCCTTTCAAATCGCACTAATACTGAATAACTTGAGCTGTCATCTGTAGTATTGTATATATAAGTGATTGCCGAAATGTCAATATTGTATGCGTCCCTTTAAAATAGCAATAATAATTCAGAACTTCCCGTCTGCCATCTGTAGTATTGTATATATAAGTGATTGCCGAGCTGTCAATATTGTATGCGTCCCTTTCAAATCGCAATAAGAATTCAGAACTTCCCGTCTGCCATCTGTAGTATTGTATATATAAGTGATTGCCGAGCTGTCAATATTGTATGCGTCCCTTTCAAATCGCAATAAGAATTCAGAACTTTCCGTCTGCCATCTGTAGTATTGTATATATAAGTGATTGCCGAGCAGTCAATATTGTATGCGTCCCATTCAAATGGCACTAATACTGAATAACTTCCGGCTGTCATCTGTAGTATTGTATATATAAGTGATTGCCGAGCTGTCAATATTGTATGCGTCCCTTTCAAATCGCACTAATACTGAATAACTTCCGGTTGTCATCTGTAGTATTGTATATATAAGTGATTGCCGAGCTGTCAATATTGTATGCGTCCCTTTAAAATCGCACTAATGCTGAATAACTTCCGGCTGTCATCTGTAGTATTGTATATATAAGTGATTGCCGAGCTGTCAATATTGTATGCGTCCCTTTCAAATCGCACTAATACTGAAGAACTTCCGGCTGTCATTTGTAGTATTGTATATATAAGTGATTGCCGAGATGTCAATATTGTATGCGTCCCTTTCAAATCGCACTAATGCTGAATAACTTCCGGCTGTCATCTGTAGTATTATATATATAAGTGATTTGCGATCTGACAATATTTATTAATTGTCCCATTCAAATCTCCCTAATAATGCTGTTCCAAACTGTTCTTTACGTATATGTTGTATTGTAGTATTGAGTGTTAAAGTTCCGAAAGGGGCGGTACAGTCGTGAATCTGTGATGTGTATGGTTGAATCTTCTAATGACGTCATGATATTATTAACCTGCCTATGTAGTTCTGAAATCCTCATTGTGTTGTTGTATTGTGCTACATTGTTATTGTGTGCTGAATAAAATCTAAATGTGTGCTTTGTGGTTGCGTGATGGGTGATGCGTGTTATGTACATGTACGTATATATTGTGATTGTGTCCCACATATGCTGACTTCTATATAGCGGTCTGGCATTGTTGTTCCTTCCCATAAAGTGACATCTGTAATCTGGTGTAATAATGTTCTTGTTGTACGTAATTCCTAACGGTTTCTGGTGATGGAATCATGATGTTAAAAGTACAGTAAAATCCATATGTTCTGTTTTGTGATTCCTAGAG
Organism: Bombina bombina; assembly: GCF_027579735.1. NCBI lineage: Eukaryota > Metazoa > Chordata > Amphibia > Anura > Bombinatoridae > Bombina > Bombina bombina. Next base: position 1,119,156,895 of record NC_069501.1, on the reverse strand, counting down.
AGAATGTAATGTGTTTTTCCCCCATCATTTGAATGCACATGTATGAGTGAATGTTAAAAGTAATGTATGTGCATCCATGACTGATCATGTGTTAAGCCTATGTAGATATGCTGTTGCTGCAAGCATATGAGTTGAATAACTGAAATGCAATAATAAAGGTAAATGAGAATTGTTTCCCATTGTGTAGTGTTTGTGAATCCTGAAAAGTTTACATTATTTTGGTGTCCGTTTAAATGTAATATTTTGATAACAAAAAGTTTGTTACTAGTGATGGTGATTTGTAGTTGATTACAAAAGAAATTTAATATTGGCACTGTGAATATAATGATAGGAAAAAAAAGGGAATATAGTAATCCCTGGTGCTGACCCTTAAATAAGTATATAATAATAAGGGAAGGGGAAAGACACGGACAAGAAGGGGTTAAGTAGCACTCATCTCCTATATAGAAGGTAGTAGCATTGAAATTATTCAACTACTATGTGTGTAAATCAGTTAAAAAAAAAAAAAACTTACTTTATTAATCACTATTATAAACCAAACTAATAAATATACAGAACCCCTAACAAATGCTTGTGCACAAATAGACTGCAGCACCCAGAGATAGAATGCAGCTCAAACCACCCCCCTGTATTCCTGGCCGGTAACAGGATACGCCGGCTTCAGGTGCCAGGGATGGCTGAGTGCTCCTGTAAAATCTCGTGCGATCTATTGCTAAGCGTAGGAGCGATATAATTAGTATTAAAAACAAAGCCAAACTAAAGTAGTTAAGCTAGAGTGAGCACACAAACGCGTTTCGGCCGAGTAGCGGCCTTTCTCAATGTGTTATCTTAAAAATGACAAGCCGAGTGTGAAGCTGAAACCGCTTTAAATAGCCCGGTTCTGTATAACAGGGACCAATGGGGGCGCGATTATTGCATACGCCCCCTTCAGAGCCAATCATCAGTGCTGTGCTGCACACATATGTTTCATTGGTACATTGTTCCGGAATGGCTGTGATAACATTGTTACTATCCAATCAGGATTCACCCATATTATTTATGTTGTTACACTTAGCACTGTATTACAGAAAGGACTGATAATATAGCGATTATTTTACTTCACTCATTTATATCTCTTATCCTTGCGTGCACCCTTTAAAGAAAAAATCTACTTTAAACGGTATCGAGTACAGAATGGCCGCGATTTAGAGAGATGGATTATATTAACCCTTTCTACTCTCTGTGGTTCTACTCGATACCATATTATCATCCCCATTAGTAAAAGGCATTATGGATATCGTATCCTAGAAGATCAATGTTGTTAGTCAGACATGAAATTGTGAGCTGTGCACCATTGACACAGACTCAGGGTATACTATGACTTTTACCTATGCACATTAGTCACAATATTCTATTATCCTGTTCATGTAGGACAAGATTAAAAACATTATGAACATGAATTGCCTTCGGTCAAACTAAAAACATGGTTAACCTGATAGTATTATGATGTTAATCAAACATAGTTTTTATTATATTGTGATTGCGAAACACCACCTAGATAAATAATATTTTTGTTTATTGTAGTATGAGATAGATTCAGAATGTTTGTTATCTCACAAAAATGAAACATCTTCTATGTACCTAGGTCAATCCCTTGAAGATTTAGTTACGTCTCTCATCTATACTTAGGTTTATTTTTAGGTTTGAAAACAAAACATATCCTAAAGCATATATCAATAGTTCATATAGACTTCTTGTCTCATTGATTTTCAACATATGTTGTTACGATCCAAAAAATCTTTAACTTGGGAATTCTGGGTGCACGTCTAGATAGAGATATTTTATGAAACTCTTACATATGTACACTATTATTTACAGAATTATTTACAGTTGTATCGAATTCACAGGAAGACCCAAAAATTATTATTCTCATTCATGCCCTGTGGCATCACACAATCCAGATTGAATATCCATTTTGCTTCTTTTTGGAGCAAAATTGTTTCTATATTTCCTCCACGAATGCCTGGACGTAGGCTTTCTAAACCCCAACATCTGAATGTACTGGTTTTACCCTTATGATGGTATAGGAAATGTCTAGCAACACTTGTAATTTGTTTGCCATTTTCAATATCTTTCGCAGCATTTCGAATATTACTAAGATGTTCCGTCATCCTCTTTCCCATTGGTCTTGTGGTCATACCTACATATAATAAATTACAGCTGCAGGTTAAGCAGTATATGACATTAGGAGTTTTGCAAGTTATGTGGCTCTGAATAGTCCACCGTTTATTGAATCTGTCCATCATTACTTTCTTTTTTACCATGTGTGTACATATTTTACAGTTTCCACATGCTATCGAACCTTTGTAAAGAGGGGTTTTTTTTGCATTTCTATCAAAATGGCTTTGGGTTAGCTGGTCACTCAGGTTGCCTGCTCTTCTATATGTGAATTGGGGTTTTGTAGGGATTATAGAGTTTAGCTGGTCATCAGATTGTAAAATATGCCAGTGTTTGAGTATTATGTTGGATACTTGATTGCTTTGACTGGAATAAGTTGAGATAAATCTCAAAGAGTTGAGATTATCCTCTGATTTTTTGGGTTCTAATAGTTCCTGTCTATTCTTATTTATTGCTCGCTGATAGGCTCTCTTTAAGGATTTCTTTGAATACCCTCGTTGTAGCAATCTGTCTCTTAGTTCATTTGCTGCTTTTTGGAATGATTCAATAGATGAACTATTCCTGCGAATCCTTAGGTATTCTCCTATTGGCAGGCTTTTTATTGTGTTTGGATGATGAAAGCTCTGCGCATGCAAAATGTTATTTGTTGCAGTCGGTTTCCTAAAGGAGTCTGTTTCTAAGTGGTCATTCACTTTCTTAATAACTAAGTCCAGGAACTCCACCTTGTGGTAATCCTGTGTCATAGTTAGAAAAAGCCCAAAAGAATTGTTATTAAGGAGCAAAATGAACTCATTGAGTGTTTCTATAGATCCCTCCCACACGAAGAAAATGTCATCTATATACCTGGACCAGTGGGTAATGTATTTGGTATACTGTAGGAGATTGCTGTTGAAAACTACAGTTTCCTCCCACCAGCCCAGGTATATATTTGCATAAGTAGGGGCACAAGAGGTCCCCATTGCTGTTCCACACAGCTGCAAATAAAATCTCCCATCAAAAACAAAGTAATTGTGATCCAAAGTGAATTCCAGTAGATCCAAAATGAATTGTTTGGATTCATTGGATAAAGTCTGATTCTTTGTTAGAAAGTGGGAAACAGCTCTACATCCCCATTGTTTGTCAATGCTTGTATACAGTGACTCCACGTCACAAGTGACGAGAATCGATTGTGGGGTTATAGTCAGTGTGTTTATCTTATTGAGAATGTGCATTGTGTCCTTCGTGTAGGAGGGCAATGAATCTACAATGTACCTTAGTCTTGCATCCACATATTTAGAGGCCTTCTCCGTTAGGGACCCAATGCCTGAGACAATGGGTCTTCCTGGAGGGCATTTCTGATTTTTGTGGATTTTGGGTAGTAGGTAGAGCGTTGCTATCTTGGGGTTTTTAACATCTAAGTATTGAAATTCCTTTTTATCAATAATGCCTTCAGCTGTTGCCTGTTTAATTAATCTGTTGTACTGTTTAAGAAAATCTTCTGTTGGATTTCCAAAGAGATTTTTATAGTTTTTAGGATTATGGAGTTGTTTCTTGACCTCTGCTATATACATTTCGGTAGGCCATATAACAATATTCCCACCTTTATCACTCTGTTTGATTTGGACATCAGTCCATTGATTTATGGATTTTAGTGCAAGTTTCTCTTCTTCAGATAGATTATTCAATGATTTATCAATATCTGAGGAGATAGCTAATATGTCCTTGCATACTAAATCTAAGAATGTAATAGTGTTGTGAGAAGTACTTGTTGGTGGTATAAAGCTAGATTTGGTCTTTAAAATTTCACGCCATTTATTATCCTTATCTGTTATCTCATTTGGATTAGTTTCTGAGTCTTCTAATAAAGATATTAGGTTTCTGATAGCAGTAGCATCATCAGCATTTAAACCTTCTATTTCTCTATTAGGTGCAAAGTATTTCTTAAGCAGTAATTTACGTGTAAAAAGGTGTACGTCTTTAATGGTTTCAAACTTGTCTAGTGTAGCTGTTGGAACAAATGACAAGCCTTTTTTCAATACTGAAATTTGTATTTCAGTTAAAGCTCTGTCTGAAAGATTAATAATATTCAGTTCTTTTTGGATTGTTTCTTTTTGGTGAATGGTTTTTGGTGGAACTGGACTTGTTTCCTTGTTCTGGGTTTGTTTGCCCCTGCCCCTACGGATTCTCCGCCTAAAGGGATATCTCCATTAGTGTTATGTGGGGTGATTCTTCTTTTAAGGATTGGTTTCGGTCTTAACTCATCTTCTGAGTTATCGCCATCTGTAATATCACAATCCTTGTCAGAGTAATCAGAATCTATGATAGTGGATTTGTTCGTATTCCACATATACACAGATTTGTTTGCATAGTCTGTCAAGTCCCTCTCTATTTTCTTTTCTTTTTTATTAGCAATGTATTTTGCAAACCTGTCAACTTCTTCTTTTGTTTTTGTATAAGACTTTTGAAACTCCTCTTTTAGTTCATACTGTTTTAATTCCTCACCAATTTTAGTTATTTCCTCATTCAATTCATTTAACTTATCTTTCTCATGCTCTATGAGATAGCCTATAAGTTTCAATGAGCATTCAGTTAATGCCTCTTCCCACTTAGATTTTAACGTGGGTTTCAGATCTTGGAATGCTGGGAATAATTTGAGTCTCAAACCCCTAGGTATTACCTGGTTGTCATTATAAAAATTAAACATTCCTATGTTCCACTGTCTTTTAATCTGACGTTTGCGAATACGTTTCAAATTTTTTAGAGATAATAACCATTCCCCCAAATTAGCACTATCTATAGTGCTTTTACTTTGTAATTCAACTGTCAGTTTTTTGATATCTTCAGACCACTGGAGCATTTCTGCCCCCAAATTAAAGGCTGCCATTGTGTGGAATATGTAGTGATTACAGTTAATGGTCACGTGCACAATAATAGGGAACGGTAGTTTGCCCACCAAGCATACAATATTACAAAAGAAATTTAATATTGGCACTGTGAATATAATGATAGGAAAAAAAAGGGAATATAGTAATCCCTGGTGCTGACCCTTAAATAAGTATATAATAATAAGGGAAGGGGAAAGACACGGACAAGAAGGGGTTAAGTAGCACTCATCTCCTATATAGAAGGTAGTAGCATTGAAATTATTCAACTACTATGTGTGTAAATCAGTTAAAAAAAAAACTTACTTTATTAATCACTATTATAAACCAAACTAATAAATATACAGAACCCCTAACAAATGCTTGTGCACAAATAGACTGCAGCACCCAGAGATAGAATGCAGCTCAAACCACCCCCCTGTATTCCTGGCCGGTAACAGGATACGCCGGCTTCAGGTGCCAGGGATGGCTGAGTGCTCCTGTAAAATCTCGTGCGATCTATTGCTAAGCGTAGGAGCGATATAATTAGTATTAAAAACAAAGCCAAACTAAAGTAGTTAAGCTAGAGTGAGCACACAAACGCGTTTCGGCCGAGTAGCGGCCTTTCTCAATGTGTTATCTTAAAAATGACAAACCGAAACATATGTGTGCAGCACAGCACTGATGATTGGCTCTGAAGGGGGCGTATGCAATAATCGCGCCCCCATTGGTCCCTGTTATACAGAACCGGGCTATTTAAAGCGGTTTCAGCTTCACACTCGGCTTGTCATTTTTAAGATAACACATTGAGAAAGGCCGCTACTCGGCCGAAACGCGTTTGTGTGCTCACTCTAGCTTAACTACTTTAGTTTGGCTTTGTTTTTAATACTAATTATATCGCTCCTACGCTTAGCAATAGATCGCACGAGATTTTACAGGAGCACTCAGCCATCCCTGGCACCTGAAGCCGGCGTATCCTGTTACCGGCCAGGAATACAGGGGGGTGGTTTGAGCTGCATTCTATCTCTGGGTGCTGCAGTCTATTTGTGCACAAGCATTTGTTAGGGGTTCTGTATATTTATTAGTTTGGTTTATAATAGTGATTAATAAAGTAAGTTTTTTTTTAACTGATTTACACACATAGTAGTTGAATAATTTCAATGCTACTACCTTCTATATAGGAGATGAGTGCTACTTAACCCCTTCTTGTCCGTGTCTTTCCCCTTCCCTTATTATTATATACTTATTTAAGGGTCAGCACCAGGGATTACTATATTCCCTTTTTTTTCCTATCATTATATTCACAGTGCCAATATTAAATTTCTTTTGTAATATTGTATGCTTGGTGGGCAAACTACCGTTCCCTATTATTGTGCACGTGACCATTAACTGTAATCACTACATATTCCACACAATGGCAGCCTTTAATTTGGGGGCAGAAATGCTCCAGTGGTCTGAAGATATCAAAAAACTGACAGTTGAATTACAAAGTAAAAGCACTATAGATAGTGCTAATTTGGGGGAATGGTTATTATCTCTAAAAAATTTGAAACGTATTCGCAAACGTCAGATTAAAAGACAGTGGAACATAGGAATGTTTAATTTTTATAATGACAACCAGGTAATACCTAGGGGTTTGAGACTCAAATTATTCCCAGCATTCCAAGATCTGAAACCCACGTTAAAATCTAAGTGGGAAGAGGCATTAACTGAATGCTCATTGAAACTTATAGGCTATCTCATAGAGCATGAGAAAGATAAGTTAAATGAATTGAATGAGGAAATAACTAAAATTGGTGAGGAATTAAAACAGTATGAACTAAAAGAGGAGTTTCAAAAGTCTTATACAAAAACAAAAGAAGAAGTTGACAGGTTTGCAAAATACATTGCTAATAAAAAAGAAAAGAAAATAGAGAGGGACTTGACAGACTATGCAAACAAATCTGTGTATATGTGGAATACGAACAAATCCACTATCATAGATTCTGATTACTCTGACAAGGATTGTGATATTACAGATGGCGATAACTCAGAAGATGAGTTAAGACCGAAACCAATCCTTAAAAGAAGAATCACCCCACATAACACTAATGGAGATATCCCTTTAGGCGGAGAATCCGTAGGGGCAGGGGCAAACAAACCCAGAACAAGGAAACAAGTCCAGTTCCACCAAAAACCATTCACCAAAAAGAAACAATCCAAAAAGAACTGAATATTATTAATCTTTCAGACAGAGCTTTAACTGAAATACAAATTTCAGTATTGAAAAAAGGCTTGTCATTTGTTCCAACAGCTACACTAGACAAGTTTGAAACCATTAAAGACGTACACCTTTTTACACGTAAATTACTGCTTAAGAAATACTTTGCACCTAATAGAGAAATAGAAGGTTTAAATGCTGATGATGCTACTGCTATCAGAAACCTAATATCTTTATTAGAAGACTCAGAAACTAATCCAAATGAGATAACAGATAAGGATAATAAATGGCGTGAAATTTTAAAGACCAAATCTAGCTTTATACCACCAACAAGTACTTCTCACAACACTATTACATTCTTAGATTTAGTATGCAAGGACATATTAGCTATCTCCTCAGATATTGATAAATCATTGAATAATCTATCTGAAGAAGAGAAACTTGCACTAAAATCCATAAATCAATGGACTGATGTCCAAATCAAACAGAGTGATAAAGGTGGGAATATTGTTATATGGCCTACCGAAATGTATATAGCAGAGGTCAAGAAACAACTCCATAATCCTAAAAACTATAAAAATCTCTTTGGAAATCCAACAGAAGATTTTCTTAAACAGTACAACAGATTAATTAAACAGGCAACAGCTGAAGGCATTATTGATAAAAAGGAATTTCAATACTTAGATGTTAAAAACCCCAAGATAGCAACGCTCTACCTACTACCCAAAATCCACAAAAATCAGAAATGCCCTCCAGGAAGACCCATTGTCTCAGGCATTGGGTCCCTAACGGAGAAGGCCTCTAAATATGTGGATGCAAGACTAAGGTACATTGTAGATTCATTGCCCTCCTACACGAAGGACACAATGCACATTCTCAATAAGATAAACACACTGACTATAACCCCACAATCGATTCTCGTCACTTGTGACGTGGAGTCACTGTATACAAGCATTGACAAACAATGGGGATGTAGAGCTGTTTCCCACTTTCTAACAAAGAATCAGACTTTATCCAATGAATCCAAACAATTCATTTTGGATCTACTGGAATTCACTTTGGATCACAATTACTTTGTTTTTGATGGGAGATTTTATTTGCAGCTGTGTGGAACAGCAATGGGGACCTCTTGTGCCCCTACTTATGCAAATATATACCTGGGCTGGTGGGAGGAAACTGTAGTTTTCAACAGCAATCTCCTACAGTATACCAAATACATTACCCACTGGTCCAGGTATATAGATGACATTTTCTTCGTGTGGGAGGGATCTATAGAAACACTCAATGAGTTCATTTTGCTCCTTAATAACAATTCTTTTGGGCTTTTTCTAACTATGACACAGGATTACCACAAGGTGGAGTTCCTGGACTTAGTTATTAAGAAAGTGAATGACCACTTAGAAACAGACTCCTTTAGGAAACCGACTGCAACAAATAACATTTTGCATGCGCAGAGCTTTCATCATCCAAACACAATAAAAAGCCTGCCAATAGGAGAATACCTAAGGATTCGCAGGAATAGTTCATCTATTGAATCATTCCAAAAAGCAGCAAATGAACTAAGAGACAGATTGCTACAACGAGGGTATTCAAAGAAATCCTTAAAGAGAGCCTATCAGCGAGCAATAAATAAGAATAGACAGGAACTATTAGAACCCAAAAAATCAGAGGATAATCTCAACTCTTTGAGATTTATCTCAACTTATTCCAGTCAAAGCAATCAAGTATCCAACATAATACTCAAACACTGGCATATTTTACAATCTGATGACCAGCTAAACTCTATAATCCCTACAAAACCCCAATTCACATATAGAAGAGCAGGCAACCTGAGTGACCAGCTAACCCAAAGCCATTTTGATAGAAATGCAAAAAAAACCCCTCTTTACAAAGGTTCGATAGCATGTGGAAACTGTAAAATATGTACACACATGGTAAAAAAGAAAGTAATGATGGACAGATTCAATAAACGGTGGACTATTCAGAGCCACATAACTTGCAAAACTCCTAATGTCATATACTGCTTAACCTGCAGCTGTAATTTATTATATGTAGGTATGACCACAAGACCAATGGGAAAGAGGATGACGGAACATCTTAGTAATATTCGAAATGCTGCGAAAGATATTGAAAATGGCAAACAAATTACAAGTGTTGCTAGACATTTCCTATACCATCATAAGGGTAAAACCAGTACATTCAGATGTTGGGGTTTAGAAAGCCTACGTCCAGGCATTCGTGGAGGAAATATAGAAACAATTTTGCTCCAAAAAGAAGCAAAATGGATATTCAATCTGGATTGTGTGATGCCACAGGGCATGAATGAGAATAATAATTTTTGGGTCTTCCTGTGAATTCGATACAACTGTAAATAATTCTGTAAATAATAGTGTACATATGTAAGAGTTTCATAAAATATCTCTATCTAGACGTGCACCCAGAATTCCCAAGTTAAAGATTTTTTGGATCGTAACAACATATGTTGAAAATCAATGAGACAAGAAGTCTATATGAACTATTGATATATGCTTTAGGATATGTTTTGTTTTCAAACCTAAAAATAAACCTAAGTATAGATGAGAGACGTAACTAAATCTTCAAGGGATTGACCTAGGTACATAGAAGATGTTTCATTTTTGTGAGATAACAAACATTCTGAATCTATCTCATACTACAATAAACAAAAATATTATTTATCTAGGTGGTGTTTCGCAATCACAATATAATAAAAACTATGTTTGATTAACATCATAATACTATCAGGTTAACCATGTTTTTAGTTTGACCGAAGGCAATTCATGTTCATAATGTTTTTAATCTTGTCCTACATGAACAGGATAATAGAATATTGTGACTAATGTGCATAGGTAAAAGTCATAGTATACCCTGAGTCTGTGTCAATGGTGCACAGCTCACAATTTCATGTCTGACTAACAACATTGATCTTCTAGGATACGATATCCATAATGCCTTTTACTAATGGGGATGATAATATGGTATCGAGTAGAACCACAGAGAGTAGAAAGGGTTAATATAATCCATCTCTCTAAATCGCGGCCATTCTGTACTCGATACCGTTTAAAGTAGATTTTTTCTTTAAAGGGTGCACGCAAGGATAAGAGATATAAATGAGTGAAGTAAAATAATCGCTATATTATCAGTCCTTTCTGTAATACAGTGCTAAGTGTAACAACATAAATAATATGGGTGAATCCTGATTGGATAGTAACAATGTTATCACAGCCATTCCGGAACAATGTACCAATGAAACATATGTGTGCAGCACAGCACTGATGATTGGCTCTGAAGGGGGCGTATGCAATAATCGCGCCCCCATTGGTCCCTGTTATACAGAACCGGGCTATTTAAAGCGGTTTCAGCTTCACACTCGGCTTGTCATTTTTAAGATAACACATTGAGAAAGGCCGCTACTCGGCCGAAACGCGTTTGTGTGCTCACTCTAGCTTAACTACTTTAGTTTGGCTTTGTTTTTAATACTAATTATATCGCTCCTACGCTTAGCAATAGATCGCACGAGATTTTACAGGAGCACTCAGCCATCCCTGGCACCTGAAGCCGGCGTATCCTGTTACCGGCCAGGAATACAGGGGGGTGGTTTGAGCTGCATTCTATCTCTGGGTGCTGCAGTCTATTTGTGCACAAGCATTTGTTAGGGGTTCTGTATATTTATTAGTTTGGTTTATAATAGTGATTAATAAAGTAAGTTTTTTTTTAACTGATTTACACACATAGTAGTTGAATAATTTCAATGCTACTACCTTCTATATAGGAGATGAGTGCTACTTAACCCCTTCTTGTCCGTGTCTTTCCCCTTCCCTTATTATTATAGATTTGTAGTTGATGTAATAGAAAAGTCTGAAACAATTTAACCCCTTAATGACCACAGCACTTTTCCATTTTCTGTCCGTTTGGGACCAAGGCTATTTTTACATTTTTGCGGTGTTTGTGTTTAGCTGTAATTTTCTTCTTACTCATTTACTGTACCCACACATATTATATACTGTTTTTCTCGCCATTAAATGGACTTTCTAAAGATACCATTATTTTCATCATATCTTATAATTTACTATAAAATTTTTTATAAAATATGAGGAAAAATGGAAAAAACACACTTTTTCTAACTTTGACCCCCAAAATCTGTTACATATCTACAACCACCAAAAAACACCCATGCTAAATAGTTTCTAAATTTTGTCCTGAGTTTAGAAATACCAAATGTTTACATGTTCTTTGCTTTTTTTGCAAGTTATAGGGCCATAAATACAAGTAGCACTTTGCTATTTCCAAACCACTTTTTTCCAAAATTAGCGCTAGTTACATTAGAACACTAATATCTTTCAGGAATCCCTGAATATCCCTTGACATGTATATATTTTTTTTTAGTAGACATCCCAAAGTATTGATCTAGGCCAATTTTGGTATATTTCATACCACCATTTCACCGCGATCAAATACAAAAAATCGTTCACTTTTTCACAAATTTTTTCACAAACTTTCGGTTTCTCACTGAAATTATTTACAAACAACTTGTGCAATTATGGCATAAATGGTTGTAAATTCTTCTCTGGGATCCCCTTTGTTCAGAAATAGCAGACATATATGGCTTTGGCGTTGCTTTTTGGTAATTAGAAGGCCGCTAAATGCCACTGCGCACCACAAGTGTATTATGCCCAGCAGTTAAGGGGTTAATTAGGGAGCTTTTAGGGAGCTTGTAGGGTTAATTTTAGCTTTAGTGTAGTGTAGTAGACAACCCCAAGTATTGATCTACATTTTGGTATATTTCATACCACCATTTCACCGCCAAATGCGATCAAATTGAAAAAAAAAGTTAAATTTTTCACAATTTTAGGTTTCTCACTGAAATAATTTACAAATAGCTTGTGCAATTATGGCACAAATGGTTGTAAATACTTGTCTGGGATCCCCTTTGTTCAGAAATAGCAGACATATATGACTTTGGTGTTGCTTTCTGGTAATTAGAAGGCCGCTAAATCCTGCTGCGCCTCACACGTGTATTATGGTTAGCAGTGAAGGAGTTAATTAGGGAGTTTGTAGGGAGCTTGCAGGGTTAATTTTAGCTTTAGTGTAGAGATCAGCCTCCCACCTGACACATCCCACCCCCTGATCCCTCCCAAACAGCTCCCTTCCCTCCCCCACCCCACAATTGTCCCCGCGATCTTAAGTACTGGCAGAAAGTCTGCCAGTACTAAAATAAAAGGGGTTTTTAATTTTTTTTTTAGCATATTTACATATGCTATTGTGTAGGATCCCCCTTAGCCCCCAACCTCCCTGATCCCCCCAAAACCGCTCTCTAACCCTCCCCTCTGCCTCATTGGGGGCCATCTTGGGTACTGGCAGCTGTCTGCCAGTACCCAGTTTGCAAAAAAAAGTGCTTTTTTTTTCTTTTTTTTTTCTGTAGTGTAGCTTCCCCCCCCCCACAGACAAACCCCCACCACTTTGCTGATCTTTTTTTTTTTAAACTTTTTAGCCATTTTTTTAACATTTGTTAACATTTTTTATTATTGGATTTTCTGTAGCGTAGCGGTTCCCACCCGCTCCCTCCCCGTGCACGCGCCCGCCCCCGCCCTCCCGTGCACGCGCGCGTCCGTGCGCGCCCCCGGTCATCCCCGCCCACGATCCCGCCCCCCCCTCCACATCAGCAGGGCCATCGATGGCCGCCACCCGCCTCCCGGTCCGGCTCCCACCCACCAACGCAGTGAGCCACCGATCTCCGGTGCAGAGAGGGCCACAGAGTGGCTCTCTCTGCACCGGATGGCTTAAAAAGGTTATTGCAGGATGCCTGCATATCGAGGCATCACTGCAATAACCGGAAAGCAGCTGGAAGCGAGCGGGATCGCTTCCAGCTGCTTTCCACACCGAGGACGTGCAGGGTACGTCCTCAGGCGTTAACTGCCTTTTTTTTGAGGACGTACCCTGCACGTCCTCGGTCGTTAAGGGGTTAATGGTGTTGTGAATATTCAATAATTAAAATCCATAAATCCACCATAGGGAAATAGTCATTTCTTGATCTATTTATCATAGCTGGGTCTAACGCATAAAAGTATGTATTTTCTAGCGCTGGTATTTGGAGTTTTTCGGTCTACGTTATTTGCGTGCGTTAGGGAAATGTGGGTTTCGCGTGCACGAGCACGTCTTCCCAATAGAAGTCAATGGAGGCTCTAAAATTTGGTAATTTTTTTTTCTAAGACTGGTTTTCCTCGTAAAGTGAGTGACGTCATGAGCTTGTGTGAAAAAGTAACTAAATCGTGTTCTTTTTGTAATAAATAAATATTTTTTGTATGTCATGTTGTGTATATTGTTTGTATGCGTCGATGAGTGTATATTTGTGATAATGTTATTAGTTAGATGTAGGTATATGAGGGTCTTTTCCCATGTGTCAATGTAAGTCAATGGGAAAATGGATTTGTGTATTTTTTTTTCTAACACCCGAGATCTCACAATTTTGATCATTTGTATTTTGATGAAAAATTATTAAATCTTAAAAATAAACATAGTGTAGTGTTTGTATGAGTGTAAGTGTACTTTGTGTAATATTTGTTTTGTGATTTGTGAATGTTTATTTTGTCAGTATATGTTTACTACTGGGTCTGAGGTGTCGGTAGAAATTTGAGCGTTGAGTGACTGAACTCTAAATACCGGAGTCCGTAAGAAACCAGCGTTAGGGGCCTCTAACACTGGTTTTCATGGCTAACGCCAAACTCCAAATCTAGGCCTTAATTAGAACAGTTAACAAATACGATAGGGTCAAAATTTATTTTGGGGATTTTGCAATACTAAATTATGATAATGTTCTGCAAACAATCACTATGACATAATCGCATTATACACATTCCTTAAAAACATATGTGGATTCAGAAACTCAATCTGAGCATGCGCCAATTCAAACAACTACTCCCCATTGCACACATGCAAATCTTCACAACAGCACACCTGTACCTTGTTTACATAGCAAACCGGTACATCATTAAGCATTTACATAGGGTATATAAGCACACTCTGAACATGAATACGTTGACTGTATTGCTTTGGCGAGTTAGGTACAGGTCTAGGCATCAGAGGTTAGAGATAGAAAGAGAGAGATAGAGAGAGATAGAAAGATATATATATATATATATAGAGAGAGAGAGTTGTAGTTGTGTACGAATCTGGGTGAGTGTGCGAGTGCTGCTTTGTTTTTCATTCATTAAACATATTTAAATAAATTTACACACAAACACATTCAATACCTACATACACATAGCAGTAACACTACATACACACACATACACTAAATATTCCATTCCCTTTAAACCAATACCCATCCCAAATACCTTTCCTTCCCTCATAGTCTTACACAAAACATATCTATAGTTATATTCTATTGATTTTATACCAACTTATTGTTTCCACACCCTCATTTATTCCATCCTTATACGTTTGTCTGTGTTTGTTTCTACCCCTTACCCTTTTTTCTAAAACTCATTCACAGTTTGAGCACTATTTTGTTTATTTCTGTATTTTGACCCCCTTTCATTTCTGCACTTTCTCCTCCTGAAAAAGTATGGCGGGGAGGAGGAGTAGGGAGGAGAGTAGGGAGGAGAGTGGGAGAGGAAGGGGGAGAGGTCAGGGGGAGTGAGCCAAACCACCTTGTTGAAAATGAACAAGTGGCTGGGCCCAGTGAGGCAAGGCAGGAGCACAGACAGAGCACAATACTGTCCGCAGAACACGAGAGGCTCAAATTACATGGGAGACCCAGGCAGAGGGACAAGAGGTACCACGAAGGAGGAGACTCTAATAATGGCCTATATGCAGAGGGCTAGCAGGCTGCAGGCACAAAAGACCACCCCTGCAGGGAAGAAAAAGTTGTGGGAGGAGATCAGGGATGCTGTCAACGCAGTGGGGAACTTCAGGAGGGACTTCATACAGCACCGCTACTGGGACTGTAAAAGCGAGCTCAAGAAAAATATGTTGAGGGAGATGCAAGCGGCTTCCGGGACCGGTGGCGGGCCAGAGCAGATCTTCTCCTACTGCAGCTGGGAGTAAATGCTGTGTCCCAACATCTCTGAAGTGGCCGTAATCGGGATCCATGGAGGGATCGATACCGGGGACCTGCGCTTCACATCTTCTGGTAAGGACATTTAATAATCACTTTTCATCCACTTCATAACTCATTTACACTCAAAATAAATTATGGATACGACTAACGCAATTTCTCATTTTTAAACATTATACAGAAAACGCATTCAGAATTATCTTGAGAAAGCTTTTCTTCAAATAAAACTATCACATTAGTATCTAGTCTCCAGATTATGTGTGCATTTAAACATATTAAGATGCACACAAAAATAAATAAATATTGACCATCTAGATATCCGAAAGATGGGTTTTCAAATACGTAAATCGTTTTGATTTCTTTTGGATAAAATTGAATTACTAAGGCAGCCTCATTAATATACTTTAAAATATAACATTTACATATTTATTTGGAACTGTGCTAATATCTCTTATTTGTTTAAATTAAAAATATACAGGGTCTGAGACCGGTGAGGAGGAAACACAGCAGATTCCACAAAGCAGATCCTCACATGAGGAACATGATGCTTCTCCTCCTCCTCCACCCAGGCATGAGAGTGGCGCAGAAGGTGACACACCACCTGGGAGAGAACAGGAGGATCCCCCTGCAGCTGCTTCCCGTGTAGCAGCTCCCTGTGCAGCAGCTCCCTTTGCAGCAGCTCCCCATGCAGCAGCACCCCCTGCAGAAAACATCCCCCCTACACTGTCCGACGTGGAGCTGATGAGGGTCTTCCTACAAGAAATGGAGGACTCCCGGAGGGCACAAGAGAGACAAACACAGTTAATCAATAATGCAGTGAACACCCTGATAGAAGGACAAAGAAACATGTTAGATGTTCAAAATAACATATTGCTGGTCCTAAAGTGCTTCTAGGGTGGTAACTAGCCATAGAACAAGCTATCATGCTATTGTTCGTTCCCAGGTTGAGCGCTTCTCTCTTTTTATTCCTCCAGGAGGTGGCCAGCAGACCATCTCCAGAAATGGTAACACCACAAGAGCCTGGACCATCAGCTCCTGTTTCACCTGCAGCCCTGTCCTATCAGATCCTCTGCCTTCTTCATCTCCTCCTCTGCCTCCTCAATCCCCAACCTCTCATAGTGCTCCTCCGTCCCCTCTTCCCCAACCATCTCCAATGAGGACATGTGTGAGGAGGCCTTTGACCACTCCAGAGCCTCCCTGTCATGGGAAGAAGGGAAAGAGGAAGAAGTAATTTTGTTAATATATTTTTTATTTTAATTTAAAGTTAATTTGTAAAGTATAATTATGTGATGATGTTGTCTTCTTACACTTGTGGAGCACACTTTGTATTCAATGGGACTGGGTCATGGAGGCAGATTAACAGTTAAAACATTTTTTATAATGGTAAATATATACCTTATGATTACAAAAGTGAATACTTTAATATTTTATAATTGCTTATAGCTGATTATTCCAAAATAAAATGCTATATCGGTGTATATCATAAAATAGTACAATATATAATATGTAAATGTACTGCGTGTTATGCAAGGTCACAAATACGATGCAAGATTTATACAAAGATTAAGAACAGTTATTGACATTTATTGAATAACATAATGGAAATTATACCATGAATAAAATGTGACACCTGTGTCAAATAAATGAATACAATCTAATGTACACTATAATTAGACTAAAATATGGCTAAAATATACTATAAAATGGCTAAAATTAAAGCACCATACATAATAAGGACATATTAAACAACTAATATGTTGACCTGAGATTAATTATCATCCATTGGGTGTATACATTACACTGATATTGATCCTAAATGTGTCAAAATGTTAATCAAATGTTGTAACTTATAGTTGATACTGAGTATGTATAGCTCAAATATTTGGTTTAGCTAAATTCCAGCGTATGGTATAAAGTATATGGCGCACATTCAAGAGGTATATAAAAGTGGTAGCACGCAATTGTATTACGCTGGGTAAGAATGTTCTTCAGCTAATTAGCCCAAAAGTACCTGCGTGTTCAGGTGAATAGTGGTTCAGTGTCTTTTCTGATAGTATACTCACAGTGCACTGCAGTGTTTTCCCGGAATTTCTCCGGTTCCAGTCTGATGTGCCTTACCGACTTCTAGTGAACTGATGTCTGTTCTTCCTTGATAAGACCTGTATGACAGTCTGCAGGTTACAGGGTAAAGTGCTAACTTCTCATCCTCCATTCTCTCCTTGGATTGCTCGTTGCAGTCTCCGGTTTGTTTCAGTGAGGTGTTAATCGACCTCAGGTATAGCAGAGCAATATGTTTCACTGCTCTCCTTGTAATCCCGTAATCGAGTGCTCAGGTTCTACGCGTTTCGGCTGGGAGCCTTTTTCAAGATACCTGATAGAGTCGTCTCTCTGCTTTTAAACCCTTAAATGTACGCATATTATTCGTTAACCCTTTCAATAAATAAATTTATATAATTTAAATAATTCATGTGTTATACAGTCATATTTTCCATAGTGATCAAAATAAACTTCAGTAATGGTTCTTCTTTGATTTTACTTATAATGATCTTCTTATATAAGTCCCTATTATGGAGCAATATCAGTTTAATATAGTTCAGGTCAATAAATGATAAATGATAATCAGATGTGTACATATAATAAGCATTAAACACACGTTTATATCTAAGTAGGTTGTTTATAATGAAATATTTAAACTTGTATAATGTAATTATATCTTAAAGGTAAAAAATGGATCTAATATGACAAGTCAACTAAGGGGATGCTAATTCCAAAACAATGAAGATAATTAATTAGATGTATATAATCACAATAATTGTATACCATGTCTATAATAACTGACTCAATCTATAAGTCGGTATAATAGGTTTATATTTATTCTAGCTACCTATTTTTTGTACAATTAACTTGCATGATACACATATAAGGTGTATGTATCGCTATAAGACTAAGCCATGAGAACACTATATATTGTCATACCCTCATGATATAAGGAATATGTAAATATAATATAAGAATTGAAGTAATCCACATTGTATGTACAAATATTTCACAAATAATGTGTGGTGGCAACCTATTTTAACTATTTATGGAATTTAAATCTTATTCACTGTTGAGTCCCATAGGGTACAGGGTCCCTAATCTATAACTAAGTTCAGCTTCTTGATGTAATAATCTTTTCTCCATATTACCTCCTCTCCCATCTTCTTTAATTTTCTTAATCCCCCAATATGTCATATCTTTGGGGTTACCTCTATGTTTTTCCAAAAAGTGTTTATACATTCTAGTGTCTTCTTTCTCTTGTTGTTTGCATTTTATATGTTCCCTTATTCTGTCTTTAAGCTTTCTACTCGTTTGACCTACATATTGTAATTTACAATAACATTGTAACAATTTACAATAACATTGTAACAAACATTGTGGTCAGTACATCTGATGATCTCTTTAATTTTAAAAACTATTGGCTAGATTACAAGTTGTGCGTTAGGCTTAAAAAGCAGTGTTGGCTGGTCCCAACGCTGCTTTTTAACGCCCGCTGGTATTACGAGTCTTGCTGGTACAGGTGTACGGCTCACTTTTTTGTCCAGACTTGGAAATACCGCAAATCCACTTACGTAAATTGCGTATCCTCTTTTTTCAATGGGACTTGCATAGCGCCGGTATTACGAGTCTGACAAAAAGTGAGCGGTAGACCCTTTCCTGTCAAGACTGATACCGCATTTTAAAGTCAGTAGTTAAGAGTTTTACACTACAACGCCGTAGCATAAAACTCTTAACTAAAGTGCTAAAAAGTACACTACACATTGCAAACACTAAAAGAAAATTTTTAACCCCTAATCTGCCAAACCGAACATCGCCCCCACTATAATAAATATATTAACCCCTAAACCGCCGCACTCCCGCCTCGCAAACATTAGTTAAATATTATTAACCCTTAATCTGCCATCACTAACATCGCCAACAACTACCTACATTTATTAACCCCTAATCTGCCGTCCCCAATGTCGCCACCACTATACTAAAGTTATTAACCCCTAAATCTAAGTCTAACCATAACCCCCCTAACTTAAATATAATTTAAATAAATCTAAATAAAATTACTATAATTAACTAAATTATTCCTATTATAAACTAAATACTTACCTGTAAAATAAACCCTATCGGCTAGATTTAGAGTTTTGTCGGTAACGACCCGAAAAGCTAACGCTGGCTTTTCTCTGGCCGCACCATAAAAATAACTCTGGTATTGAGAGTCCACATAAAGGCTGCGTTAGGCTCCAAAAAAGGAGCGTAGAGCATATTTAACGCAGCTTCAACTCTCGATACCAGAGTTGCTTACGCAAGCGGCCAGCCTCAAAAACGTGCTCGTGCACGATTCCCCCATAGAAAACAATGGGGCTGTTTGAGCTGAAAAAAAACCTAACACCTGCAAAAAAGCCGCGTTCAGCTTCTAACGCAGCACCATTGTTTCCTATGGGGAAACACTTCCTACGTCTGCACCTAACACTCTAACATGTACCCCGAGTCTAAACACCCCTAACCTTACACTTATTAACCCCTAATCTGCCACCCCCGCTATCGCTGACCCCTGCATATTATTATTAACCCCTAATCTGCCGCTTCGTAAACCGCCGCTACTTACATTATCCCTATGTACCCCTAATCTGCTGCCCTAACATCGCCGACCCCTATATTATATTTATTAACCCCTAATCTGCCCCCCACAACGTCGCCTCCACCTGCCTACACTTATTAACCCCTAATCTGCCGAGCGGACCGCACCGCTATTATTATAAAGTTATTAACCCCTAATCCGCCTCACTAACCCTATAATAAATAGTATTAACCCCTAATCTGCCCTCCCTAACATCGCCGACACCTAACTTCAATTATTAACCCCTAATCTGCCAACTTGAGCTCACCGCTATTCTAATAAATGTATTAACCCCTAAAGCTAAGTCTAACCCTAACACTAACACCCCCCTAAGTTAAATATAATTTTAATCTAACGAAATAAATTAACTCTTATTAAATAAATTATTCCTATTTAAAGCTAAATACTTACCTGTAAAATAAATCCTAATATAGCTACAATATAAATTATAATTATATTATAGCTATTTTAGGATTAATATTTATTTTACAGGTAACTTTGTATTTATTTTAACCAGGTACAATAGCTATTAAATAGTTAAGAACTATTTAATAGCTAAAATAGTTAAAATAATTACAAATTTACCTGTACAATAAATCCTAACCTAAGTTACAATTAAACCTAACACTACACTATCAATAAATTAATTAAATAAAATACCTACAATTACCTACAATTAAACCTAACACTACACTATCAATAAATTAATTAAATACAATACCTACAAATAACTACAATGAAATAAACTAACTAAAGTACAAAAAATAAAAAAGAACTAAGTTACAAAAAATAAAAAAATATTTACAAACATAAGAAAAATATTACAACAATTTTAAACTAATTACACCTACTCTAAGCCCCCTAATAAAATAACAAGCCCCCCAAAATAAAAAAATGCCCTACCCTATTCTAGATTACTAAAGTTCAAAGCTCTTTTACCTTACCAGCCCTGAACAGGGCCCTTTGCGGGGCATGCCCCAAGAAGTTCAGCTCTTTTGCCTGTAAAAAAAAATACAATACCCCCCCAACATTACAACCCACCACCCACATACCCCTAATCTAACCCAAACCCCCCTTAAATAAACCTAACACTAAGCCCCTGAAGATCTCCCTACTTTGTCTTCACCTCACCGGGTTCAGCGATCGGTCCAGAAGAGGGTCCGAAGTCTTGATCCAAGCGGAGCAAGAAGAGGTCCTCCATCCGGTAGAAGTCTTCATCCAAGCGGGGCAGAAGAGGTCTTCCATCCGATTGAAGTCTTCATCCAAGTGGGATCTTCTATTGTCATCCATCCGGAGCGGAGCGGCAGGATCCTGAAGACCTCCGACGCGGAACATCCATCCTGGCCGACGACTGAACAACGAATGACGGTTCCTTTAAATGACGTCATCCAAGATGGCGTCCCTCGAATTCCGATTGGCTGATAGGATTCTATCAGCCAATCGGAATTAAGGTAGGAATATTCTGATTGGCTGATGGAATCAGCCAATCAGAATCAAGTTCAATCCGATTGGCTAATTGGATCAGCCAATCGGATTGAACTTGATTCTGATTGGCTGATTCCATCAGCCAATCAGAATATTCCTACCTTAATTCCGATTGGCTGATAGAATCCTATCAGCCAATCGGAATTCGAGGGACGCCATCTTGGATGACGTCCATTAAAGGAACCGTCATTCTTCAGTTGGACGTCGCCGGATGAAGATGGGTCCGCGGTGGAGGTCTTCAGGATGGAGCCGGTCCTCATCGGATGAAGATAGAAGATGCCGCTTGGAAGAAGATGGTTGCCGGTCCGGATCTACTCTTCTTCCCGGATAGGATGAAGACTTTGGACCCTCTTCTGGACTTCTTCAGCCATCGGATGATTGATGTCTAGCCCCCTCTTGGGTTGGATGAAGATATCGGAGCCAGGACGGATCGGTGAACCTGGTATGGTGAAGACAAGGTAGGATGATCTTCAAGGGCTTAGTGTTAGGTTTATTTAAGGGGGGTTTGGGTTAGATTAGGGGTATGTGGGTGGTGGGTTGTAATGTTGGGGGGGTATTGTATGTTTTTTTTTACAGGCAAAAGAGCTGAACTTCTTGGGGCATGCCCCGCAAAGGGCCCTGTTCAGGGCTGGTAAGGTAAAAGAGCTTTGAACTTTAGTAATTTAGAATAGGGTAGGGCATTTTTTTATTTTGGGGGGCTTTGTTATTTTATTAGGAGGCTTAGAGTAGGTGTAATTAGTTTAAAATTGTTGTAATATTTTTCTTATGTTTGTAAATATTTTTTTATTTTTTGTAACTTAGTTCTTTTTTATTTTTTGTACTTTAGTTAGTTTATTTCATTGTAGTTATTTGTAGGTATTGTATTTAATTAATTTTTTGATAGTGTAGTGTTAGGTTTAATTGTAGGTAATTGTAGGTATTTTATTTAATTAATTTATTGATAGTGTAGTGTTAGGTTTAATTGTAACTTAGGTTAGGATTTATTTTAGAGGTAAATTTGTAATTATTTTAACTATTTTAGCTATTAAATAGTTCTTAACTATTTAATAGCTATTGTACCTGGTTAAAATAAATACAAAGTTACCTGTAAAATAAATATTAATCCTAAAATAGCTATAATATAATTATAATTTATGTTGTAGCTATATTAGGATTTATTTTACAGGTAAGTATTTAGCTTTAAATAGGAATACTTTATTTAATAAGAGTTAATTAATTTCGTTAGATGTAAATTATATTTAACTTAGGGGGGTGTTAGTGTTAGGGTTAGACTTAGCTTTAGGGGTTAATACATTTATTAGAATAGCGGCGAGATTCGGTCGGCAGATTAGGGGTTAATAATTGAAGTTAGGTGTCGGCGATGTTAGGGAGGGCAGGTTAGGGGTTAATAAATATAATATAGGGGTCGGCGGTGTTAGGGGCAGCAGATTAGGGGTACATAGCTATAATGTAGCTGGCGGCTCTTTGCGGTCGGCAGATTAGGGGTTAATTATTGTAGGTAGGTGGCGGCGATGTTGTGGGGGGCAGGTTAGGGGTTAATAAATATAATATAGGGGTCGGCGATGTTAGGGCAGCAGATTAGGGGTACATAGGGATAATGTAGCTGGCGGCGGCGTGCGGACGGCAGATTAGGGGTTAATAAGTGTAGGTAGCTGGCGGCGACGTTGTGGGGGGCAGATTAGGGGTTAATAAATATAATATAGGGGTCGGCGGTGTTAGGGGCAGCAGATTAGGGGTACATAAGGATAACGTAGGTGGCGGTCGGCAGATTAGGGGTTAAAAAATTGTAATCGAGTTGCGGCGATGTGGGAGGACCTCGGTTTAGGGGTACATAGGTAGTTTATGGGTGTTAGTGTACTTTAGAGTACAGTAGTTAAGAGCTTTATGAACCGGCGTTAGCCCAGAAAGCTCTTAACTACTGACTTTTTTCTGCGGCTGGAGTTTTGTCGTTAGATTTCTAACGCTCACTTCAGACACGACTCTAAATACCGGAGTTAGAAAAATCCCATTGAAAAGATAGGATACGCAATTGACGTAAGGGGATCTGCGGTATGGAAAAGTCGCGGCTAAAAAGTGAGCGTTAGACCCTATTGTGAGTGACTCCAAATACCGGAGGTAGCCTAAAACCAGCGTTAGGAGCCTCTAACGCTGGTTTTCACGGCTACCGCCAAACTCCAAATCTAGGCCTAAGATAGCTACAATATAACTGATAGTTACATTGTATCTAGCTTAGGCTTTATTTTTATTTTACATGCAAGTTTGTATTTATTTTAACTAGGGAGAATAGTTATTAAATAGTTATTAACTATTTAATAAAGTTCCTAGCAAAAATAAATAGAAAAGTACCTGTAAAATAAAACCTAAACTAAGTTACACTAACACCTAACACTACACTATAATTCAGTTAATTCCCTAAATTAAATACAATTATATACAATTAAATAAAATTATCTAAAGTACAAAAAAACTCCCCACTAAATTACAGAAAATAATAAATAAATTACAAGATTTTTAAACTAATTACACCTAATCTAATCCCCCTAACAAAATAAAAAAGCCCCCCCCCCAAAAATAAAAAAAATCCCTACCCTACACTAAATTACAAATAGCCCTTAAAAGGGCCTTTTGCGGTGCATTGCCCCAAAGTTATTACCTGTAAAAAAAAATTACAAATCCCCCCTCAACATTAAAACCCACCACCCACACAACCAACCCTACTCTAAAACCCACCCAATACCCCCTTAAAAAAACATAACACTAACCCCTTGAAGATCACCTTACCGGGAGAAGTCTTCTTCCAACCGGGCCGAAGTCCTCAACAAAGCCGGGAGAAGTCTTCATCCAAGCTGGGCAAAGTGGTCCTCCAGACAGGCAGAAGTCTTCATCCAGACGGCATCTTCTATCTTCATCCATCCGGCGCGGAGCGGTTCTATCTTCAAGACATCCGGCGCGGAGCATCCTCTTCCAACGAAGTATTCTTACTAAATGACGGTTCCTTTAAATTACATCATCCAAGATGGCATCCCTTCAATTCTGATTAGCTGATAGCCAATAGGTTTTTTCCTACCTTAATTCCGATTGGCTGATAGAATTCTATCAGCCAATCGGAATTGAAGGGACGCCATCTTGGATGACGTCATTTAAAGGAACCTTCATTCTTCAGTCGCCGTCAGATGGAAGAGGATGCTCCGCGTCAGATGTCTTCAAGATGGACCCGCTCCGCTCTGGATGGAAGAAGATAGAAGATGCCGTCTGGATGAAGACTTCTGCCAGTCTGGATGTCTTCTTCTGGCCGGATCGGATGAAGACTTCTGCCCCTCTGGAGGTCCACTTGTGCCCAGCTGGGTGAAGACGGCTCAAGGTAGGGAGATCTTCAAGGGGGTAGTGTTAGATTTTTTTAACGGGGGATTGGGTGGGTTTTAGAGTAGGGTTGGGTGTGTGGGTGGTGGCTTTTAATGTTGGGGGGTTGTATATCTCTTTTTACAGGTAAAAGAGCTAATTACTTTGGGGCAATGCCCCGCAAAAAGCCCTTTTAATTTAGTATAGGGTAGGGAATTTTTTATTTTGCGGGGCTTTTTTATTTTATTAGGGGGCTTAGATTAGGTGTAATTAGTTTAAACTTCTTGTAATTTTTTTTATTTTCTGTAATTTAGTGGGGTTTTTTTGTACTTTAGTTTATTTTATTTAATTGTATTTAATTGTAGGTAATTGTAGTTAATTAATTTAATTTATTTAATGATAGTGTAGTGTTAGGTGTAATTGTAACTTAGGTTAGGATTTATTTTACAGGTAAATTTGTATTTATTTTAACTAGGTAGCTATTAAATAGTTAATAACTATTTAATAACTATTGTACCTAGTTAAAATAAATACAAAGTTGCCTGTAAAATAAAAATAAATCCTAAAATAGCTACAATGTAATTATTAATTATATTGTAGCTATCTTAGGGTTTATTTTACAGGTAAGTATTTAGTTTTAAATAGGAATAATTTAGTTAATAATAGTAAATTTATTTAGATTTATTTAAATAATATTTAAGTTAGGGGGGTGTTAGGGTTAGGGTTAGACTTAGGTTTAGGGGTTAATAACTTTATTATAGTGGCGGCGACATTGGCGGCGGCAGATTAGGGGTTAATACATTTAATAGGCTATGTGGGCTATGGCGGTTTAGGGGTTAATACTTGAATAGGTTTATTGCGTTGCGGGCTATAGCGGTTTAGGGGTTAATAATTTAGTTATTACTTGCGGTGTGGGTTTGATGGCGGATATAGGGGTTAATAGTTTAAATAGGCATATTGCGTTGTGGGGGGTTGTCGGTCTAGGGGTTAATACATTTAATATTAGTAATGAGAGCGGGGATTGCGGATATAGGGGTTTTACGTGTCGGGCTTATTTTTTATGAGGCGTGTTAGACTTTTACGGGAGATTTGTTATTTTATTTACTTTTCTTAGGCGCCGGCAGTTTCTAAGGTGCCGTAAGTCACTAGCGTCTCAAGAAATTTGTATTTACGCTCATTTCTGGACATCGCTAGTTTATCCGACTTACGGCACTTTAGCATCTAACGGCGCAGTATATGTAATACCCTGATGTGCAAGGTGAAGTTACGGGCGGCGCAGGTTCCCACGCTTGCGCCGAAATCTGCGCCGTATATGTGATCGCGCCCCAGGAATGAAAAGCTTAAAAGCCGGCCCATTTTTGGTTGAGAACCTGGGTTATGCTTGCTTATTGGTTTACTAAATGTAGCCACCATTAAGCAAGTGTGGCTCCTAATCTTTAAATTCCTGCTTTTTAAATAAAGATAGCAAGAGAAATTGATATTAGAAGTAAATAAAGTTGCT
Source organism: Bombina bombina (assembly GCF_027579735.1). Classification (NCBI taxonomy): domain Eukaryota; kingdom Metazoa; phylum Chordata; class Amphibia; order Anura; family Bombinatoridae; genus Bombina; species Bombina bombina. The sequence continues at coordinate 1,119,130,648 of NC_069501.1, read as the reverse complement.
TAAAATTGTATGCTCTATATCTGAATCATTAAAGAAAAAAAATGGGTTTAGTATCCCTTTAAGAAATATATTACACAAGATGCTTGAGTCAAATACCCCCATTCTTATTTCCTCTGTAATGTCCATGTAACTGTACTTTTGATGTTAGTAGTTGAGTGCCGTATGTACAACTAGCTGCATATAGCAGACAGATTTTTATTGGACTTTTACACAGAAAATAACCCCTTTAGGTTGCATGTCATTAAAAGCAACAAGCAGCTAAAATCAATTACGTTATCCTCTACATTTATTTGATCACCTTAAAAACACAGTCAAGAAGCTGTAATCCCAAAGATCCCAATTTATATCCCCACAGGAAGACTGATATCATCAGATCTATGCTAATTATTCAGGCATTTTGAAGACGTCCTAAAGAAATATTGAGAATGTTTTTTTAATTTAAATTTTACTTCAAGTCTGCTTTAGTTGCCTCTTTCCACCCAATATGTAGTGTGCTTTGTTCTCATTCTAATTGGTATTTCATTTCACAGAGGCAGCATGCTGTGTCTGCAGAGACATCCTTTAAAAGCATGACACACTTTATAGAAAGATTCTAATTGATAGTGAGTTCATTTGTTTTTCCCCCCACATCATTACATTATGGAGGCAAATTAAAATATCTCTTTGATCAGTAATTATTACATGCTAAAGAAAAGCTGACATCATTTTTCTTTTATGTTTCTATGATTTCTATTAATTATTCACATATATTATATGTTTGTGTGTATATATATATATATATATATATATATATATATATATATATATGAATAAATAAACACTAATGGCCAGATTACAAGTAGAGCGCTATTTAGTGCTTTCACTACAGTGCTTATTGCGCTGGAAGTAAACTTTTTGCATGTGTCGGGTTACTCTGGTATTCCAAGTTTAAAGTAAACAGTGATCTTGCGTGCGTTAACCTGACACGTGCAAAAAACTGAACTTACAACCTATTCCCCCATAGAAGTCAATGGAGCAAAAACCAATCGCATATTCTTATGTGCACGAACCCGACATGAAAATATGAATATTTCACTTTTCAATGTTCTTCACTTAGCAGAATATGTTCTATTTATTCATAAATACATATTTTTACATATATTTGATGGTATTTTGCTACAACTATATATATATATATATATATATATATATATATATATATATACTGTATACATTTTTATATATAGGTATAGATATATACAAATATATATGAATATCTATTTAAAAATACAAAGAATATATTCTGCTATAAGCAGAACATTTTAATGTGAAATATTTACAGCAAATACAAAGTTAAAACTTTTATTAAAAATGAATATTGCATAAATATGCTTTTACGTGTTTTCATCTACTTAATGACAAATGGCTCCAATGCACTTATATATATGTCTATATATGTGTACATATGTTTTTATGTGTTTATATGTGTATATATGTCTGTAAATACATATATACACATATAAAGTAATAAATACATATATACACATATAAAGTAATAAATACATATGTACTAAGTATGCTTAACGGAATATGGCGAAACGATTGTCTGGGGTTGCTGTGTTCCTTGTTCAGAGAGGAATTGCCTGGTATTTCGGCACTGGACTCACCCTAATAGGCGGGATCAGACTGCTACACTGCAGGAAAGTTCTTCTCTGTGAAAAGCATTACTTGGCTAAAAGAAGCTGCACCCAGGTGGTAAATTGCCATAGAACAAGCTAACAATTGTATTGAGCTGGTTGTTCGTTCCTGGGAGTGTGCTTCTCTCTCTGTGTATATATATATATATATATATATATATATATATATATATATATATATATATACAGTATATATAATCAAGAAAAAAACAGGAGGAATCCAGGTATCGAATGCATCAAGTGATTAATTCAAGCTTACAGGTGATATGCACACACAGTGGAAAGGAAAACACCTGAGACCTCATATCTTTGAGCCCTTATAACTTTTTTGTGCAATATTTTTTTTATAAAAATAATTGTAATTAGATGGTGTTAGTATGAGTGTAGCTATAATTTGTAGTCTATTTTTTATGTGTTTTGTCCAACTTTCTTGTTTTGTGAAACAGTTAACAAGAGCTCTGGGGATGCGCTAATCATTCTAGCTTAAATTGTGATTGCACTAAAGCGATCACATTTACTTTCAACTGGTAATACCAGCGCAATTTAACCTGCACGCAAACAATTGTGAAAACCTGATATCGCTTGCGAGCAAACATTTGTGCTCCACTAGTAATCTGGCCCTGAAATGGACAGTACTCTCAAACTGGACTGGTTACAAATCCTATGTTACTGTAAAACTCACAGCCTTGGATACTTACATAAAGCTGTACGGATCCTAGAAACCCAGGCCGTTACTGCTTACCAGCTTGGGTGCAAAGCCCATAGGGAAAATTATGAAACAAAATAATCAACCCAACACACAGAATGTCTGCCACCCTCTTGCAAGCACACAGCAAGATTAAAAGCAAAAATGGAAGAGTTAGGTACAGCATTTGGCCAACCAGTTTAAGCTCAGGACCATGTCAAGGTCTCTTCCCTCCTGGGTCCCTAACAATGTATGCTTTCAGTTAAGCAAACTGAGATACACTCAAATTTGCTTAGACCGTATGTAATTTCTCTAGACACATACCAAACAAGTACATGGATTCAACTCTCAAACTGGACTGGGTACACATTCTATGGCCTCGTGCGGATCAGGTCCGCCAGACTTCGCTGAATATGCCGAGCAATACGCTCGCTGTATTCAGCATTGCACCAGCAGCTCACAAGAGCTGCTTGTGCAACGCCGCCCCCTGCTGACTCGCGGCCAATCCGCCAGCAGGGGGGTGTCAATCAACCCGTTCGTACTAGATCGGGTTGATTTGCGGCGATGTCTGTCCGCCGCTGCTTCATAACTGCTGTTTCTGGTGAGCCTGCAGGCTCGCCAGAAACACGGGGCATCAAGCTCCATACGGTGCTTGATACATATGCCCTTATGTCACTGTAAAACTCACAGCCCTGGTGTCATGATAGGATAGGTGTCTGTCTAAAAGAGTGATTTCTGTCCCTGCTGCAGATAGGCGTACTGTTCTTTTAAGGAGGCCTATATGATCAATTAGACCTTAATGGCAAAAGTCTATACTAACTCTGTGTTTATAGCATGAGTTTGCTTGTGTATTATGTAACAAACATCAAACCTCTTTCCTGTCCAAACACGCTGCTTCTCAGTGTGGAGTGCTGTTGTGTCAGAATTAAACAAGCTAGAATCAATAGCTGAGAGCTCACCACAAGTTGTTATTAGAACTTTGGATGTATACACAATGTTCAAAAAATGGCCAGGGGTAAGAGAGCAACAAGACTAAACTTAGTAGCCAAACTATCTATAATACTTTAATCAGCTCCTACAAAATAAAGCAACAATTAAGTACTAGAATGTAGCTGTAAGTTTATAAATTCTAATATCAAAGAAAGACACACCTTTGTAAAAATGTAGTATCGCTATCCAGATCAATCTAAACTTCTGAGACAATCCGGGTCAAGGCCTCACAGGGAAATGGCCTTGATGTGCACCTGGGCTTTCGGTGTGTTGTGTTTTATATTTATGTATTTATAATTTGTTTCTTAAATGATATGATTTTATTTATATACAAAGATTTAGGGGTAGTGTCACCCTCTAGTTTTAAATTAAGCTTGTGGAACATAACTGTTGAGTATGTTTTCATATACCTTTGAATAAGATGTATAAGAATATGGCTTTTGTAAGCAGAGATAGGATTTTATAGAAGTAAAAACCTACAAAGTAAATGCCCGCTGAGTTAATATACATCAATGGTTGAATAAAGAAAATGCAACTTAAACTGTAATGCACCAAAGATATTGGGAATATATACACCAAAGAGGTAAGTATAAGTATTGACTGAGTAGTAATATTGCCCCAAGAGGCAGTCAGTGGAATTGCAGGAACAAGCTTGCACAGAGCAAACTGTGAAACAGATCATTACAGAAGACAGATGCAGCTGCTCAGCAATTAGGATGTAAACGGACAAGTAATGTCTTTAGTAGTCACAGAGTAAATGGTTATGATGAATTGCAGTAGTAATGACAATAACAAACTTGAACAAGTAATGCCTTTTGTGTAAGTAGTTACCAGAGGTTGCAGTAGGTACACATATGAACAGCTGACAAGCTGTGAGCACAAGCATGAGAGTGAAACAATCTAAAAGTGAATTAGTAACGATGTTACCTTGAAAGTTGAACAAACACTGTAGTAAACAGGTAGTACTTGCACAATGATACTTCCAGCAAGTGAATGGCATCTGAAGCTTGAGATGAGTAGATACACAGGCAGGGAGATCTTCAGCATTTAACAATGCACAAGCATTTCTAGTGAAATACTTGTGCAATGCTGCCCTCAGCTCACTGGCGGCCAATCGGCCGCTAGCAGGGGCTGTCAATCATCGCAATCGGATCAGGATGATTTAAATGTTTAAAATGTGGCGGACAAGTTAAGGAGCAGCGGTCTTACGCGGCTTCTTAACTTCCGTTTCAGGTGAGCCTGAAACGATGGGGCTCCGAAGCAGCATCCGCTGCTTAATAAATGGAGCCCTGAGTATAAATGTGGGTAGGGGTCACATTTGCATAAAGTAGAATTGTAGGTCATCTAAGGAGCAAATCATTAGAACTGAATTTATGGCATCTACCAAACTCTAATGCCCATCATCATCTACAATAAAGTATTTTCATTATGCCGAGAATAAACATAAAATCATGCATTTCCTCAAAAGCTCTCATTTATGTACCTGTGTGCTCCGTCAGTAGAGACAGTAAACAGAGCACATGTAATCACAAGTGGAAAATGTCTATAATCGCCTAATAGTAGACTCCATTATTATTGCTGGGGCATCATTTTCCCCATAGACTCCTTTTCATATTTTTATTTATTTATTTTTTTGAACCTATATATTTTTTTTATTGAGGTTAGCAATATAAGGGACATTACAGGCAAATATCACAATACAATCCACGTATACAGTCATGAATATATGTACTATGTTATAATGATATCATGCATGTGCTGGTAGAACAAGAAAGGGTAAGTAGAATAAGCAAACAAAGCTCATAAGGTTACAAGATTTTTAAGATTATTTTAAAAATCAAGTTCTCAGCCTGTAAAGCCAAGGTAACACTAAACATATAAACCTCGGTTTTATATACTGTACATATGTTAAAGGAACCTTCTAAATGGTATTATGGGTCACTGTTGGACCCTAACTTTTCTTAACTTAAAAGAAGGCAAGTGAAAGATAAGGGACCACTTTTGGATCCCAGCTTGGCGCATATTTTTTTTTGTTTATGAAGTATCACAGAGTGACTTTGTGGAACATAAAATAACTTATGATTATAAAGAGTCACTCTTGAGCTCAGTATATAGATTACACAGAATATCAGCCTAAATAATATATAATGCTAAACAACTAAATAATATGAAATAAACTCTATCACATTGATAAACTAAAATGTAGATGGAGGGTAATATGAGATAGTGCTCTCTGGGAGGGAAATACAATACCCAATTTCCCTTTTCTTCCCTTTTTTTTTTTCTTCTTCTTTATGATCACTGTTAGTGAAATTAAGTGTGCAGAACCTAAGGTCAATATAGTATTCTAGTGTAAGGCGCTTAAAACCTATTGTGGATCTACAGTAACTTACATGGGGTCAGTGTCTTAGTAGATAATCATACATATAACAGCACACCAATACACCTAACATACCAGACATAGGGTAACTTGGAGAAACAGCTCTCTAATATAGTGAAGCATGTATTGCATTTGAAATCAAAGTTACTAAAGGTTGCAGTATATCTTTTCTAAGGGGGATACATGCTCTACAGATAAGGATTAATGATCTGGCACATAAATATTTGCAGCTGAACTATGAGTTCCAGGATCAACATGTAAAATGGAAGGTAGGGGTTAAAGAAGCACAGAGGTGATTAAAAACAGATGTTTTCTGTGTTAAAGTAAAGATAAGGAGAGAAGCCCTCGCAGATAAATCTTTTAAAGCCCCGCTGTTTCTGTCGCTAGCAGCACGGCAACAGATTTTGGTGTGTAGAGGGGAAATCATTCAAAAATATGTGTCAGCTAAAGTAGTGAGCAGAAAATTAGCCATAGTAATTAAACACACATTAGTTCTGACATTATTGGGGAGAAGAACACACTTTAGTGTCTACCACTAAGTGTCCATAGTCCTCAATGTAAGTCCTGTGTGATCCATGAATAAGGTCTATGTTATACAGCAAGTAGCATACTGTTACATGAATGACGTGAGGCAAGTTCATAAAGTATACAGGGGAACAAAGTAACATACTGCTGCGCTGTTCGTCATTTTATTCCAGCCCAACACCAACAAAATAAAACAAAAGGCCACTGAGCTCTTAGAAACTGGGGTGTTACCATAGGTCTATCAAGCTTATATTGAGTTAAATAATACTGTGGAAGTATGGCTACGGGCAGCATTGCATAGCAGGAGGACGACCCATAGCTCTTTCATACTCTGGGTTGCCGTGCGGGCTATGAAACTGGCGTTTCTACTGACCTCAGATTGGAGATTAGTTCTGTGAGAAGTATGTCGGGCAGGCTCGCTGGTAGGTGTTTCGGTTATGGAGGTATTATCAAGTATCTTAGGGACCATCAAGATCTCTGTAGTGTAGCAATTCGATCTTGTGGGGGGCAAAACTGGGGGTCCCAAAGGTACCACGCAGTGAACATAACCGTCGTTAAGAGCACCACTTACCTCAGCAACTAGTGTCTCTTTTAGAGAATACTCAGCATAGTCTATCAAACTGTCTATATAGTTGGGTAGAACAATCTCCACCAGAGCATTCAAAGGAGCTAATGCAAAGGTTTCTTTATGTGACTGTGGAGCTCCCGCTATTATCACCTCACTATCCACTTGCTGGTTGTAGGATTTTGTGGGCCTCCATAGGTTCTAGGACCGGGTGTAATTTCCCCTCACATGGGGCTCTGTATTGAGTGTGGCTCTGTTACTAGCCTGATGTGCAGCCATACGGAGAGAATTAAAGACTTCTGTTAGAGATGCCATAAGGGCCGCTTGATGAAGGCCTAGGAGCTTAGTGAGTTCCATAATGGTTGCTGTGGTTATTTACATGTCACTTGTCAATACAATCTTACAGCAAATGATTGTAAATAATATAGAATTGGCCATTTACAACTGAACTGGTTTGGTAACCCAGGGTCCTGGGGGGTAAATAATTTTTATTCAAGGTTTGTTGCAAGGCATACATACATAATTCTTAATGTAACAACATAGTAGTATTAAAAGACAATTGTGAGACAAAATGTTATATGAACAGTAAACAGTCGTGGTGTAAGGACCTTAAAAAAAAAGAGATATAGAGCATACATAGTTTAGCTGCCCAATATACTATATACCTTAGAAGTGATACAAAAGGCCATTTTTGGACCTCGTCTATGAAAGTTCAGAAGTTAGAAGGTATTACCAGCTGAAAAGATCACTTTTGGATCTTAATGACAAACCTTTTTTTTATCTTTATATTAAGAGCTATAAAACATGCTTGAGTAAATACTTTTCAACGTATAGCTATGAGCAAACAAATAGTAACTTCCTTAAAACAGATAAGGTATTTATAGTATAACAGATATACATAATGCAATGTGATATATATTATGATATTCACCTCCTTTAATGATAAATAGAATCTGAAATGAAATATTGAAACTAGCACCTCAATAGAGACAACCAAGAACTGTGGGAAGATTATATCTTTAGGTGAACGGCAATAGTGATCAGTCCTGCTGATCTAGATGGGCCTGCAGACTCATTTCTTTGATGTTATGTAGGAGTGAAAACTTAGGAAGTAGTTGAAAATATTAGTTAAGTTGCGGTATAGACAAGACAAACAGCCTATTGAGTCCCTCTAAAATAAAGGGTACATTATCATGGGGGGGGGGGCGGAGCGGAGGTGGTAATATAAATATATTAAATGAACCATATCAAGAGTGTTCTATGTATTGACCTCTAAATATTCATGGGTTGCAATAACATCACTGATCTAGAACTAGGGTTTTGCGCATACAGTCACCTGGCTCAACTTTTCACATTAAAGAACATTTGTTGATAACCAAAGTTAATAAAGATACATCTCTGCCTATAGTGATGCTGAAAAAAACCAAGTAGTACCGGTAAGAGTGATCTACAGTATAAGTATACATATCAGGATAAGGTAGGATAAAGGGAGTTGCTTATAGAGGAGGGTTGTAGCTAGAATTTGATGGGATACATCAGATTTATGTTTGTAAGATCGTATAAATACGGGAACAGTTACAATTATAATATTAAGGACAGGAGAAGTTCTTAATATTTTAACAATTATAATATTAGTAGTATGCCTAAAGCTTTACCATAGAATAAAATAAAAAAATTGCTTGCACAAGCTGACTTGCATTTCGGTGTGAAGCTATATTTGAAATATTTCCACTGAGCCATACATTTGTTAAATATAGGCGTCACGCTGCCCCGGCCGCAGGCAGTAGTGCGCCGTGTCTAATAGTTGTACCAAAGCTCCAGGGATATGTATAAAGGCCAATACTTATTTTGGACAGTCCAGAAACATTCAATTATGCTGCCATTATAGCCAGTGTCTCTCATAAAAAAGGCACTCAGCTTAGCTAAATAACCTATAACAGTGAAAATTATCAAACAGAAAATTACTATATTTATGTCTTCAGACTGTGATCGTGACAGAGCCTTAGGGGTCAATTAGCATGATAGTAGTCCAGTAGGCAAATGTTTCATGTGTGATTCCTGGCATATCTAGCATACATTCCAGATTCATCATTTATAAAATAAAATAAGATAAATTGGCCATTCTTGCTAATGGTTATGAGCTCTGCAAGTCCACTTAAAGAATAGTCTCATTAGTGACGGTACTGGATCTAGTCCTCACACTAAGGGTCAATGTCCACATAGGTTCCTTCCAAAGTGGGCACATGGATCCTTTCCACTTTAGCCAATGCCACATTTGAGGTCGCAAGGAGCATATTCCGCTTGTGCTGTAAGCCCCGGTAATGGCCGCCAACCCACAGCTGCAGCTATATTCTGTAACACCTCTCTCAACCGTAACTCACTGGTTGTTAAATTGTCCCGTCTGACATTGTTACCTCTGGGTAGGATACGGGTCTCAGGGGAACTCCGATGGAGTAATTGATAGTCGGTAGTCGAGTGTAGTTCCATCTCCTTATCCTGCCGACACATGCCTGCCTGTTGTGTTACTTCCAATTCACGCACCTCAGCCTCCAATCCCGGATGCCCATGAGGATCGAGAGTATGAATGAGCGTGGTTACCTCTGTCTCCGGCATGGCTCCTGCGGTATCATGCTCCCGTTCACCAGTGGTAAGAGCAGTTGTGGAGGCGACGTGAATGGTGAGAGAGTGAAAAGCTTCATCCACTGCGCCCAAAAGGATCTTGTTATGGTGTTCTAGCAGGTCCTTTATCTGCTTCAAAATGAGCACGGCCATGTTTTCCATACACCCACTGCAGGCCAATGAGAGCTAGAAAGCATGGATTATAAAAAGCAAAACATTAAGCGTTATAAAAGCCTCTGAAAGGGAGAACCAGCATGTTCACAATGCGAGCTTCCAAAACAGCCTCAAAGTTGGGGAAAATAAGTATTATATCCTTTAAAATTAGTAGGTATATCAGTAGCTGTAGAAAAATGCTTCTTGTCCTGCTGGTAGCTGGCTCCGCCCCCTTATGTTAGATATTCTCAGACTCCTCTCTAGTCAGACAAAGTGTTGTAGCTTAGTATGTCAGAAAAAAGTAGGTGAAATTCAGAAAATACTTCTAAAAAGGTTGATTCAGTCCAGGGCTCCTCACACACACGTCCTGCTGCAACAGCTGTAGGCTCTGCCCCTATATATTTTTTTATTATAGCTTTCCTTATGCTGTTATGAATGTTATCTTTATCTATAAAAGTATATTATGTGAACTGGTTTATAGGAGTAATGCGTGTAATTTAATGACTTGTTAAAGATAATAAACACAAGACCTGAATCCTTTTAGTTGCTATAAGTCTATTAATTATACCGACACCAGATGAATAAACAAAAATTAGCTTTATTAAAAAAAGATTTAGTTTGCAATCAAAATATATACAGAGAAATAAACCATAATCCTAAAATAATCGATTATAGCAATTACATAATAACTCCAACTAGCATGAAAAACAAAATTGACACAGAAACTAAACTACAAAGATAATTAAATCATATATTTAAAACAACACAAAAATTGTCTCGATAAAAAGAACTAAATATTTAGTACATAAACCCTTCAAGGTAATTGCAGAGAATCAGGCAAACTAATAATCATGACAAAACGTCAGATAATAATTTATCACAATTCCTAATTCACCCAGCGTTATTGTAGGAATTATCAAAAACACAAAGCTATAAAAGACAATTAATTAGTTTATCTGATCAAATAGACATAGACATTTTAAATAAATGTGAGATGCAAATCTTAATGACGTTAATATATAAGGTGACTTAATTTCATACATCACCAAAAGGAAATCAAGCTGTCAGGTCGTAGGTCTGTCCGAATAGGCCCAACTACCCTCAGCAGTTATAATCCAATAGTCTCGGACCTCTGTAGTTGATTAGGAGATTACCAACTCCATACAAGATTTGACCAATTCCAAAATACAGGAAAAACGACCAGGAATGGTGGTGCACAGTACAACATTTTTTGATACAGTATATCTGTATAGCCCCGGACTGAGAAGTCAAAGCAGCCCTTTGAAGTCTTTAGAATGTACACACTCCATTTTTACAAAGGGGATTATAGGGATTCTATGGATACTTCTTCCCCTTATATTTTCTTTACAATTTACAGCGTGAAATTGATTATCCATAATGTGATCTGGAAACTGAAAACAGTGTGTCCCTCTGTCTCACAGTGTGACTTGACTAGACACTAGAAACCATTCACAGGAGAGCTACTAAAATGGTACATGGTCTAGGAAATAAAACTTATGAGTAAATACTTTGTGACCTTAAATAGCTCAGAGGAGAAAAGACAAATAATACAGCTGCATTGTCTGAGCAGCATCACCACTCCCTTAAATTGCAGCTGGCCAGCCCCAGCTGCTGCGGCGCACTGGGAAATCTCCTGGTGTCCTGGTAGGCCAATCTGGCCTTATATCCATATATATTATGTGTCCCTTGAGCCATAAGAACATTAAAAAGATGTAATTTCCAATGTCATCTGTTTTTCGGCTGTTTAATGCTATCACTGCTCTTCCACTTATAATATATTAAAAAAAAAAAATAACAATTTGCTGACTAAATATAGAGCTAGATTACAAGTGGATCACTGAATATCACTTGCGTGCAAGCGATATTTGCGCTCCACTTTGTAGTACCAGTGCACGATAATGTGCGCTAATATTACAAGTAAATCGAATGTGAACTCGTGTTCGCATTGCTAGGAAGCATTGCCATCACAAGAGCTTGCTTCCAAAGGCTCCTAAGAGAGCATCCTTCTGATCCCGTCAGACACGGCATCAGAACCTCGTGCAGCGAAGGGGGTAAGTAGCGCAACGATGGGCAGCATTTTAAAAAAATATATATATGTATATGAATATATACATATATATTTATGTATTACTAAAAGTCAATCAAATCAGCTCATAGGGCCACCTGAATTAATAATTTAGTGTGGAAAACCTGAGACATCTAAAATTGTGTATCTCAGGGTGCTCAGGAGGAATCAAAAAAGTAATTTGTACATTTAACAGAAAAGAAAAATTTAGAGAGAAAAAAACAGAAAGAAAAATGAAAGGATTCCTTAGCCAGCACCATCCATGTAAATACTTTAATTCATTAGCAGAGAATCCTTATATATGAGAGTATCAAAGCACACCAAAGACAAAGAATTCGAATACACAATATCCTGTACAATATATAAATGTATTCATTACCTTTATCTAAATCATAAACATAAACATAGTATACCTTAAATATATTAAAAACATACACCAATGGCCATGGTAGAGAGAAGTTTACAATAATTAAGACGTCTATGGGGCTAAATTTAGAAAGACAATAACTTAATGCCTCATCTCTATAATGCCTCAAATAAATGCTGTTAGACCTAAAAGCACCATATTACACAATATCTTTAAATAGCATAATACACATCACAGTGAATACAGCGTAAAAACAGACATACATAAAAATCCATTTATTAGATGTTAATAATGTCAATGTTTGGCTTTTAGTAAAACACATGCATGTATAGCGTAGCCGTCAAAGTATTGTAACCCAGCAAAGATAAGCAGGTAATTATTGTGCCTTTTATCCGCATGTGCGTGTTTGGATATGGCTCGGTGTGGACCACCCGAGTGAAACCAAAGTCTGTTGCTACACTGAGTGACCAGGAGGAAGCAAAGACAGCTTATATTGCAGGTTGTACAAAAGGGAAATACTTTCATAAGCTGGAAGCAGGATAAAGATCGTTGTCAGTGCACTGGAATACAGACCATTCGAGAGCGGTGAGAATTGGAAGGGGGCCCCTTAGGTGAGAGTGCATCTCTCAGTAGGAGTTCCCCAAGGCTACATTAACTGCTGTGCTAATTACTCTGCTAGACTTACAGCCTATTTTTCCTTTTCTACACCGTGGGACTGCAGCGTTGCTATATTTGACTGCTATGCATGACTGCCATTAACCTGCATGAACTGATTTTGATAACAACTACTCATAAATGCCCTACGACTATGCGCGGATAAAAGGCACAATAATTACCTGCTTATCTTTGCTGGATTACAATACTTTTGCTACACTATAAATGCATGTGTTTTACTAAAAGCCAAACATCGACATTCTTAACATCTAATAAATGGACTTTTATGTATGTCTGTTTTTACGCTGTATTCACTGTGATGTGTATTATGCTATTTAAAGATATTGTGTAATATGGTGCTTTTAGGTCTAACAGCATTTATTTGAGGCATTATAGAGATGAGGCATTAAGTTAATGGGGCCTATCTATCAAGCTCTGAATGGAGCTTGAGGCCCCGTGTTTCAGGCTCGCCAGAAACACCAGTTATGAAGCAACGGTCTAAAGACCGCTGCTCCATAACCCTGTCTGCCTGCTCTGATGAGGCGGACAGGAATCGCCGGAAATCAACCCAATCGAGTACGATCGGGTTGATTGACACCCCCCTGCTGGTGGCCGATTGGCCGCGAGTCTGCAGGGGACAGCGTTGCACCAGCAGCTCTTGTGAGCTGCCGGTGCAATGCTGAATACGGAGAGCGTATTGCTCTCCGCATTCAGCGATGTCTGTCGAACCTGATCCGCACTGTCGGATCAGCTCCGACAGACATTTATTAAATATGCCTCATTGTAACTTTAAATTTTGCCCCATAGACGTTTTAATTATTGTAAACTTCTCTCTACCATGGCCATTAGTGTATGTTTTTAATATATTTAAGGTATACTATGTTTATGTTTTTGTTTATGATTTAGATATAGGTAATTAATACATTTATATATTGTACAGGATATTGTGTATTCAAATTCGTTGTCTTTGGTGTGCTTTGATACTCTCATATATAAGGATTCTCTGCTAATGAATTATAGTATTTACATGGATGGTGCTGGCTAAGGAATCCTTTCATTTTTCTTTCTGTTTTTTTCTCTCTAATTTTTTCTTTTCTGTTAAATGTACAATATATATTTATGTGTTACTATGTGTATATACACATACTAACACATAAATATATACGTATATAAACCTATGCTTATACATTTACATTGTGGTCTTTGGGAACACACAGTTCCCATCGACCGCCATGTGAAGGCACTTATCAGTGCTGTTTTTTTTCTAACACCCCATTTCCACCCAAAAATTGCCTAGTGCAGTTATTTTGTACCATTTTTTTAAATAAAAAAATATAATGCCCTCTATTTTAGGGCATTTGGGGCACTTTTAGAAAATTAACCAAAAATCTTATCTCTAGCTAATTTTCGGAGCGCTAATGGCTGGTTAATTTGCCCTTTTGCATGTGTGTGATAATTTAACACTCCACTTATAATCTAACCCATAATCTTTAATGATTTTTCTCCATTACACATTTTTTATAATGATCTACTACAAAATTGTACAATAATGCAGTAAAAGTGTCATGAGATGCAGGACAGCAATGATGGTACAACTCTATTTTATTACAGAGCACAGCAACATACATCTAGTCAGGTTGATTTCACTAACTAACTGCAACACAGACTACCGGACCTAAGCCCCGCCCCCAACTAGTGACATCACATCCTGCTCTCATCACATCTTCCCCTTTTTCAAAGGCGAAGCATACATTTGAATATAACAACAAGGTATACGAGCAGAGTATACAACAATTTTTTTTTTCCGAACAATATATAAACAAATAGGTTCAGAAAATATAAACACATAAATTACATCCTGACTTGGACATCGGGGTAGACTACCCTAGTCCACAGTGACCTTGGGATTATTCTGCCCATACTTCCGGTCACTGTTCTACCTAAAGTCAGTCCCTATATCGGGCCGGAAGTCTCACCACTCTTCCGCTTGATGTAACTTTGCATGAACTGTCCTCTGATACAGAAGATGGTGAATTAGAGTCCGCTGGAGGCAAAGATATATCCCCGCTGTGATCTTGCTGAGGGGAAGGCACCTCTCTTAGAACAGGGGATCCCACCGGCGGTGGTACTGAGGCATCCAGTTCCAGACTCTCAGGTACAGGCTGAAGATGTCTTCGGTTACGGCGTGTAACCGTCCCTCCCTCAGTAAGGACTGTATAAGACCTTGGTTCTGGAGAGCGGCCAACTACCGTAGCAGGCGTCTTCCATTTCTTCTCATCATCCAGTTTAATTCTGACAGTTTGCCCCGTATTCAGTTCCTGTAAGGGCCTGACAGAATGTCTCCTGTCGTAGAAGAAACGATAACCCTTTTTGGCCTCTTCATCCCTCCTAAGGACTTCGTCCCGAGGAACAGGGCCAGGCGGCTTGAAGACACCCACTGAGGGTAAAGTGGTGCGAATCTAGCATCAGCTGTGCCGGGCTAAACCCAGTAGCTTGAATGGGCGTCGCCCTGTATGACAAGAGGGCCAGGTACGGCTCAGATTGCTTTAGAATGAATTTTGTTGTTTGAACTGCCCTTTCAGCCATTCCGTTGGCCTGCGGATAATGTGGACTTGACGTGGAATGTACAAAGTCATATTCCCTGCTGAAAGCACTGAACTCTGTAGAAGCGAACTGCATAACATTATCACTCACCAGCTCCATTGGAATGCCCCACCGGGCGAACAAGCTCTTCAGGCGAATGATAACGGCTTGACTTGTGATATCATTCAGGGGTGCAATTTCCAAATACCTGGAATAGTAGTCAATCACAACAAGGAACTTTTTTCCGTGCAGTTCACACAAATCAGCAGCTATTTTCTGCCACGGCCCCGCAGGCAGCGGAGTAGAAATCAAGGGCTCCCTTCTCTGAGTAGGCCGGCGTTCCCGGCAAAAGGCACATTTAGACACGTGATTTGCAATGTCGGAGGTGATCCCAGGCCACTACACAGCTGTAGCTGCCCTTTCTCTGCACTTTGCCTAAGTGGCCATCGTGAATCCTGTTTAACATCTCCTTCCTCATGCTGACAGGAATTACAATGCGGTCTTGGAACAGCACCAACCCCTCCAGCTCCATGAGCTGCGACCTCTCTGGCTGGTAAGCACTTAAAGACATCCAGGCTGCCCGGCTCTCGTGCCAGCCTTCTTTTATGTACTTTATAACCTCTTGCAGATCTGTGTCCAAATATGTCTCTTTCTTTATTTCCTCCAGTTTCCTTGAAGAAATGGACTTATAGGCCATAACTGAATCAACATACACTTTCACATCAGATTCTGTGGAGGATTTTTCATCAGTAGCCAGCGGGAGCCTGGATAGTGTATCCGCCACAACCAGTTGTTTCCCCGGCACATGCACTGCCTGAACATTGAACCTGAGCAGTCTCATTAAAAAGTCTCTGGCATCTCAATGTCATAAGAGTTGATTAGAGGGACTAGCGGTTTGTGGTTGGTTTCCAGACTAAATTTCTCCAAACCCACTAGATAACGCTGAAAGCGCTCACAGGCCCAAACTGCAGCCAGGCACTCTTTCTCAATTTGAGAGTATTTTGACTCCGCAGCCGTCAGTGTGCGGGAACAGTAGGCGATGGGCTGTAGTTTATTCTCATTTAACTGCAGGAGTGCAGCCCCCAACCCATAACTGCTTGCATTGGCACTAACCACCGTCTTTTTTGAAGGGTCGTAGAACCCCAGCACTGGGGCAGACCCCAGCAGGGACTTGGCCTGCAGAAAAGCTTTTTCTTGTGAAGGTCCCCAGACCCAGGCAACGTCTTTCTTAAGCAACTCTGTGATAGGGAGTAAAACTGTTGATAAATCTGGAAGAAACTTGCCCACGTAATTTACAAGGTCCAATATCTGTCTCAGCTCATGTATATCAGAAGGACTTTTCATCTGTTCAATAGCACGAATTTTCTCGGGGTCTGGCTTGATGCCATCCCCGTTGATGATATGCCCAAAGTAGCATAATTCAGTTTTCCTAAAATGACATTTTTCTTTATTCAGCTTCAGCCCAGACTCTTTGATAGCCTGTAGCACACAACTTAAACGCTGATCATGCTCCTCCACTGTAGACCCATACACTAGAATGTCGTCCATGACGACCGCTGTGCCCACGTGGTCACTCAGGAGAGAACTCATTTCCCTTTGAAAGATTTCAGGAGCGGAGGATATCCCAAAGGGGAGTCTGCAGAAGCAGAACCGACCTACAGGTGTGATAAAGGTAGTCAGTTTGCGGCACTTTGGATCCAGGGGGATCTGCCAAAAGCCGCTAGAAGCATCTAATGTGGAAAAGAACTTCGCCCCAGCCAACTTTGGAGCTATATCTTCTAATGTCGGCAGCACAAATTTCTCTCTCTTCACTGCCTCATTCAACCTTTTCAGGTCCACACAGATGCGCACCTTTCCGTTTTTCTTTGCAACTGGAACAATGGGGGCACACCAATCAGTCGCTTCAACAACCTCTTCAATAACCCCCATAGACTTCATGCACATAAGCTCTTTCTCCACTTGAGGCATGAGCGGGAATGGAATTCTACGGGGAGTAGAAATACTGTATGGGACTGCGTCACTTTTAAGTGCTATACGGACTGGTTTGCAATTCAGTAGGCCCAACTCGCCAAACATATCTTCCGAAATCTCATTCACTCTGGCCACGAGGACCAAGTCACAGGCTGCTTTTCTGCTCAATAAATTGTTAACACACTGACCTCGAATCACATGCACCCACATGGTGAGATTTCTTTGCTTGTACTCACAGCTGGCAAGAAATTTCCCCACACAATCAATGCGGCCACCAGGACTATGGACATTTGTAGTAACCTTCGCCAGCTGGGGCTGTCGAGGCAGTTTCATAAATTCAGCAAAAGACATTACAGTGATATCTGCTCCTGTGTCAATCTTAAAATCAACTTTGGCTCCCATTAGAGTAAAAGTAACTTTCCAATCTTCTTCTGAGCTTCCACTTTTACGGCCCTGGAGGCGGCGGATCCCATAGGAATCAATGGGAGTCTGACCATAGCGAAAGTACAAGTTCGCTGCTGCCAGACATCCCATTGATTTCTATGGGAACTGTCTACACCTAACACCCTAACATGTACCCCGAGTCTAAACACCTCTAATCTGTCCCCCCTACACCGCCGCAACTAAATAAAATGATTAACCCCTAAACCGCCGCTCACGGAGCCCACCGCAAGCTACTCTATACATATTAACCCCTAAACCGCCGCTCCCGGAGCCCACCGCCACCTACATGATACCTAGTAACCCCTTATCCTGCCCCCCCTATAATAAAGTTATTAACCCCTATCCTGCCGATCCCGCACCTCGCCGCAAATAAATAGTTTAACCCCTAAACCGCCACTCCCTGACCCTGCCGCAACCTATATTAAATTTATTAACCGCTAATCTGCCCCCCCCTACACCGTCGCCACATATAATACATTTATTAACCCCTATCCTGCCCCCCACTACACCGCAGCCACTGTAATAAATTTATTAACCCCTAAACCTAAGTCTAACACTAACCCTAACACCCCCCTAACTTAAATATTAATTAAATAAATCTAAATCATATTTCTATTATGAACTAAATTATTCCTATTTAAAACTAAATACTTACCTTTAAAATAAACCCTAATATAGCTACAATATAAATAATAATTATATTGTAGCTATCTTAGGATTTATTTTTATTTTACAGGTACCTTTCAGTTTATTTTAACTAGCTACAATAGCTATTAAATAGTTATTAACTATTTAATAACTTACCTAGCTAAAATAAAGAGAAATGTACCTGTAAACTAAAAACTAACCTAAGTTACAATTACACCTAACACTACACTATACTTTAATAAATTATTCCTATTTAAAACTAAATACTTACCTGTAAAATAAACCCTAAGATAGCTACAATATAATTAATAATTACATTGTAGCTATCTTAGGATTTATATTTATTTTACAGGTAACTTTGTATTTATTTTAGCTAGTTAGAATAGTTATTAAATAGTTATTAACTATTTAATAACTACCTAGCTAAAATAAATACAAAATTACCTGTAAAATAAATCCTAACCTAAGTTACAATTAAACCTAACACTACACTATCATTAAATTAATTAAATAAATTAACTACAAATAACTAC
Organism: Bombina bombina; assembly: GCF_027579735.1. Taxonomy (NCBI): domain Eukaryota; kingdom Metazoa; phylum Chordata; class Amphibia; order Anura; family Bombinatoridae; genus Bombina; species Bombina bombina. The sequence goes on along the minus strand of NC_069501.1, from coordinate 1,119,111,769 downwards.
AATTAAATACAATTACATAAACTAACTAAAGTACAAAAAATAAAAAAGCTAAGTTACAAAAAATAAAAAAAATAAGTTACAAACATTTAAAAAAATATTACAACAATTTTAATCTAAGCCCCCTAATAAAATAACAAACCCCCCCAAAATAAAAAAATGCCCTACCCTATTCTACATTAAAAAAGTTCAAAGCTCTTTTACCTTACCAGCCCTTAAAAGGGCCTTTTGTGGGGGCATGCCCCAAAGAATTCAGCTCTTTTGCCTGTAAAAGAAAAATACAACCCCCCCCAACATTAAATCCCACCACCCACATACCCCTAATCTAACCCAAACCCCCCTTAAAATAACCTTACACTAATCCCCTGAAGATCATCCTACCTTTAGTCATCTTCACTCAGCCGAGCCACCGATGGAACTGAAGAGGACATCCGGACCGGCAGAAGTGATCATCCAAGGGGCGCTGAAGAAATCTTCCATCCGATGAAGTTATCCTCCAAGCGGCGCTGAAGAAATCTTCCATCCGGGCGAGGTCATCTTCCAAGAGGCGCTGAAGATGTCTTCTATCCGGGCGAGGTCATCTTTGAAGCCGGGTCTTGAATCTTCATCCCGCCGACGCGGAACATCCTTCTTTCCCGACGGACTACCGACGAATGAAGGCTCCTTTAAGGAACGTCATCCAAGATGGCGTCCCTTCAATTCCGATTGGCTGATAGGATTCTATCAGCCAATCGGAATTAAGGTAGGAAAAATCTGATTGGCTGATTGAATCAGCCAATCAGATTCAAGTTCAATCCGATTGGCTGATCCAGTCAGCCAATCAGATTGAGCTTGCATTCTATTGGCTGATCGGAACATTATTATTTATATTGTAGCTATATTAGGGTTTATTTTATAGGTAAGTATTTAGTTTTAAATAGGATTAACTTAGTTAATAATAGAAATATTATTTAGATTTATTTAATTAATATTTAAGTTAGGGGGGTGTTAGGGTTAGTGTTAGACTTAGGTTTAGGGGTTAATAATTTTATTACAGTGGCGGCGGTGTAGTGGGGGGCAGGATAGGGGTTAATAAATTTATTATAGGTGGCGACGGTGTAGGGGGGGCAGGATAGGGGTTAATAAATTTAATATAGGTTGCGGCGGGTTCAGGGAGCGGCGGTTTAGGGGTTAAACTATTTATTTATTTGCGGCGAGGTGCGGGATCAGCAGGATAGGGGTTAATAACTTTATTATAGAGGGCGACAGTATAGGGGGGGCAGGATAGGGGTTACTAGGTATAATGTAGGTGGCAGCGGTGTCCGGGAGCGGCGGTTTAGGGGTTAATACATTTATAAGACTTGCGGCGGGGTCTAGGAGCGGCGGTTTAGGGGTTAGTAACTTTATTTAGTTGCGGGGGGCTCCGGGGGCGCCGGTATAGGGGGTAGAACAGTGTAGTTTAGTGTGAGTGCTTAGTGACAGGCTAGCAAGAAAGCTGTCAAACAGCCGAAGAGCAGCGAGATCGGATGTGTGATAACTCTCACAGTCCGCTGCTCATCGCCCCGCAGCTTTTTGACAGCTTTACTTGATAACTTAGGCGAATTTTTTCAGGTCCGCGGCAGCGATGTGAGGCGAGCGTATTGGGCCGGCGAAGGCAGGAAAGTTGACACGTTGATAACTACCCCCCTCTGTCTCTGATTTGCTCTTCTTTAGCAACACCAAACTCACAAAATTCAGCTAGTTCATACAGGCTGCGCACAAAAGACTCCACAGATTCTCCCACATGCTGATTACGTATGTGAAAACAAGCTCTCTCATGAATCACATTTCTTTTGGGCACAAAGTGGGCACTGAGTTTATCCATAACTATATCAAAGTTAAATTCTTCCCCTTCTTGGAAAGTAAAAGCATTGAACACTGGCTCCACATCTTTCCCCATAGAGTATAAAAGAGAATTAACTTGTACATCACCACTCTCCTTGTTCAGTTTGGAAGCAATCCTGAAGCGCTGAAACCGCTGACGCCATGTGGGCCAAGCTGCAGGCTGAGAGAAGTCAAAAGGCTCAGGTGGGGTAAACTTTGACATTGCAATCGATCAGGAACAGAAGCACAGGCCAGAACTTCTGACACCATGTCATGAGATGCAGGACATATGCAGGACACAGCAATGATGGTACAACTCTATTTTATTACAGAGCACAGCAACATACATCTAGTCAGGTTGATTTCACTAACTAACTGCAACACAGACTACCGGACCTAAGCCCCGCCCCCAACTAGTGACATCACATCCTGCTCTCATCACAAAAAGGTTACCTCAAAAATTAATAAAGGATACATTTTAGATACAGATATGGGCAGGGTGGAGAGGCCTTGTGGTTCTTGGCTTCCCCCTAGATTTATATTTCTAAATGAATATCTATGTAATTCTAATTCTGGTGAACTAAAATTGGCACTTGTAATTTAAAACCCATTCACACTATGATGAAGCTACATTTGATTGGAACATAAAACTTCCTTCTCATTTAAATCAGTTTTGTGAAAGATGCTTTGCCTAGGAGTGTGAGCTGCCTGTGGAGAGATGTAAAAATGATTAAGCATGGGAAACTGAGAACCTGTTGGAGAAAGAGACAGAAAGACTGAAAAAAATTGTATCCATGTTACTTGAGAGCTTAAGCCCCTGGAAGCTTAAAGGGACAGTGCACTATAAAATAGTTTTCTTTCATGTAATTGGCAAGAGTCCATGAGCTAGTTACGTATGGGATATACAATCCTACCAGGAGGGGCAAAGTTTCCCAAACCTCAAAATGCCTATAAATACACCCCTCACCACACCCACAATTCAGTTTCTACAAACTTTGCCTCCTATGGAGGTGGTGAAGTAAGTTTGTGCTTGATTTTCTACGTTGATATGCGCTTCTAAGCATTTTGAAGCCCGATTCCTCTCAGAGTACAGTGAATGTCAGAGGGATGTGAAGGGAGTATCACCTATTGAATTCTATGGTTTTCCTTGTGGGAAATCTTTTTCATAGGTTCTCTGTTATTGGTCGCAGAGATTCATCTCCCTTTTCAGATCGACGATATACTCTCATATTCCATTGCCTCTACTGATAACCGTTTCAGTACTGGTTTGGCTATCTGCTATATGTGGATGGGTGTCTTTCGGTAAGTATGTTTTCATTACTAAAGACACTCTCAGCTATGGTTTGGCACTTTATGTATTAATATAAAGTTCTAAATATATGTATTGTACTTATATTTGCCATGAGTCAGGTTTATGTATATTTCCTTTTGCAGACTATCAGTTTCATATTTGGGAAAAAACATCTTTAGGAAATATTTTTCTTACCTGGGGTATAGTCTTTTTTTCAAATTGACTGCTCTTTCATTAAATTTTCACTGGCAAAATTAGGCTTGCGAGGTCGTAAAATGCCGTTGTTTATTGCGTCATTTTTGGCACAATATTTTTTTTGCCGTGAAGGTAGTCCAGTGACGCAAAATCGTCATTTCCTGCGTCTTTGTTGACACCGAGTTTCCTTGCACAAGGTTGCGTCTGCAATGACGCGAGTGTGTCATTTCCGGATGTTGTTAGCGCCAAAAAATTTCATTTTGCGTTGTGCATCATACTTGGCGCCAAATAACTTCATTATTTAAAGCCCCATTCCTATATGCCTCTTGACTGTTTCTATGTCAAAAGGCTATGCTGTTTGCATTTTTGTCCCATTCCTGAAACTGCCAAATAAGGAAATTGATCATTTTGCTTTATATGTTGTTTTTTCTCTTACATTTGCAAGATGTCTCAATCTGATCCTGTCTCAGAAACCACTGTTGCATTCCTGCTGCATGATAACAGTTCTACCAAAGATAAGTGTATCTGTTGTAAATTAGTTGAAATTATATCTCCAGCGGTAGTATGTAAAAGTTGTCATGATAAACTTTTACATGCAGAGAATGTATCCATCAGTACTAGTACAATGCCTGTTGTTCCTTCAACATCTATTGTACATGATATCCCTGTGAATATAAAAGATTTTATTGCTGATGCGATCCAGAAGGCTTTGTCTGTTATCCCGCCTTCTAATAAACGTAAAAGGTCTTTTAAAACTTCTCATAAAGTTGATGAAATTTCAAATGACCGACAACATACTGAATTATTCTCCTCTGATGAGGATCTATCTGATTCAGAAGATCCTTCCTCAGATATTGAAACTGACAAATCTACTTATTTATTTAAAATGGAGTATATTCGTTCCTTGTTAAAAGAGGTGTGGATTACATTGGATATTGAGGAAACTAGTCCTCTTGATACTAAAACTAGTAAACGTTTAAATTCTGTCTATAAACCTCCTGTGGTTACTCCAGAGGTTTTCCCAGTTCCTGATGCTATGAACTGATATGATTTCTAAGGAATAGAATAGGCCTGGAACTTCTTTTATCCCTTCTTCAAGGTTTCAACAATTGTATCCTTTGCCAGCAGTTAGTTTGGAGTTTTGGGAAAAGATCCCCAAAGTTTATGGGACTATTTCTACTCTTGTCAAACGTACTACTATTCCTATGGAAGATAGTACTTCCTTTAAGGACCCTTGAGATAGGAAACTTGAATCTTATCTAGGGAAAGCTTATTTATATTCTGGCTATCTTCTCAGGTCTGCCATTTCTATGGCTGATGTTGCAGCTACATCAACTTTTTGGTTGGGAAGTTTAGCGCAACAGGAAATGGATCCTGATTTGTCTAGCATTGTTTGCTTGCTTCAACATGCTAATCATTTTATCTTTGATGCCATTTGTGATATCATCAAAATTGATGTTAAATCTATGTCTTTAGCTATTTTAGCTAAAAGAGCTTTGTGGCTCAAATATTGGAATGCTGACATGGTATCTAAGTCTAGATTACTATCTCTTTCTTTCCAAGGATATAATTTATTTGGTTCTCAGTTGGATTCGATTATTTCAACTGTCACTGGGGGATAGGGAGTTTTTTTGCCTCAGGATAAAAGACCTAAGGGTAAATCTAAAGCTTCTAATCGTTTTCGTTCCTTTCGACAAAATAAGGAACAGAAACCTAATCCTTCCCCTAAAGAATCTGGTTCCAATTGAAAACCTTCTTCAAGTTGGAGTAAATCCAAACCATTTAAGAAACCAAAGCCAGCCCCCAAGTCTGCATTAAGGTGCGGCTCTCATTCCAGCCCAGCTGGTAGGGGGCAGATTAAGATTCTTCCAAGACTTTTGAGCAGATTCTGTTCAAAATCAATGGATTCAGAGTATTGTCTATCAAGGGTACCGAATAGGATTCAGAGTAAGACCTCCTGTGAGAATATTTTTTCTCTCACGCATCCCAGCAAATCCAATAAAGGCTCAGGCTTTTCTGAAGTGTCTTTCAGACCTGGAGCTTTCAGGGGTAATCACACCAGTTCTATTTCAGGAACAGAGTCTGGGGTTTTATTCAAATCTATTCATTGTCCCAAAGAAAGAAAATTCATTCAGTCCAGTTCTGGATCTGAAAATTTTGAATCATTTTGTAAGAGTGCCAACTTTCAAAATGGTTACTATAAGGACTATTCTGCCTTTTGTTCAGCAAGGGCATTATATGTCCATGATTGATTTACAGGATGCATATCTTCATATTCCAATTCATCCAGACCACTATCAGTTTCTGAGATTCTCTTTTCTAGACAAGCATTACCAATTTGTCGCTCTTCCATTTGGCCTAGCGACAGCTCCAAGAATCTTTTCAAAGATTCTCGGTACCCTACTCTTTGTAATCAGAGAACGGGGTATTGCGGTGTTTCCTTATTTGGACGATATCTTGGTACTAGCTCAGTCTTTACATTCTGCAGATTCTCACACAAATCAACTAGTGTTGTTTCTTCAAAGACATGGTTGGAGGATCAATTTACCAAAAAGTTTCTTGATTCCTCAGACAAGGGTCACCTTTTTAGATTTCCAGATAGATTCAGTGTCCATGACTCTGTCTCTAGCAGACAAGAGACAATTAAAATTGGTTTCAGATTGTCAGAACCTTCAGTCTCAATCATTCCCTTCAGTAGCTATGTGCATGGAAGTTTTAGGTCTCATGACTGCAGCATTGGACGCAACCCCCTTTGCTCATTTTCATATGAGACCTCTCCAGCTTTGTATGCTGAATCAATGGTGCAGGGATTATACAAAGATATCACAATTAATATCCTTAAATCCCAATGTTCAACTCTCTCTGACTTGGTAAAGATAAGCAGGGTCTCCAGCACTTTATCAAACAGACTTTATTTGAACACAAATAGCGACGTTTCGGTGTCACAGCACCTTATTCATGCTTGGTAATTATACACAGGCCTTATTACATCTTTAAATACCCAAATTTTGGCGCCTTCTCAGATTGTTATATGGAGGAGGCTCCCTCTAGTGGCCTAATGCTATACATACACTCACATAACTTATATACAGATTGAATTAGTTAATATAAATATATTACTAAGTCCCAAAAGATACATAGAATTTCACTAAAAAAATGCATAATACTCTATAAGCAAATTTCATTGAACTACAGTTTATATATTGCCTAAATAGATTTAATGAACCATTTCATAGACATTTTATAGAAAATTAAAATGCATAGATTTTTTTTTTTAAATATATACAAAAGTTTGTGAACAATTAAAAACAAGGGAAGGGCCTAAAAATACAGCAAAGATTCTTAGTGATAAGTAATTAATCAGGCTAAAAGTACTTAGGGAGATTCAGAAAAGATTAAGAAAAAACTCAGAAAAAACAGCTTAAATCAAATTCCCTGTTAAGACCCTTGGGATGCATACTATCCAATTTATGCACCCACCACATCTCTCTTTGCTTTAATAGACGCTCCCTATTCATGCCTCTTCTGTTTGGGGGGATATGGTCTATTACTTGCCACCTGAGCTGGCTAATGTGGTGGCCTTTCTCCAAAAAATGGTTGGAGACAGGGGCATCCCTGTTCTTGCATCTAATATTGGACCTATGTTGACCAATACGGTCTTTCACCTTGCGGGTGGTCTCACCTATATAGATGCAAGAACAGGGACACTTGATCAAATATACCACATAGGTGGTCTCACAGGTATAATACCCCTTAATAGAAAACTTTTTTCCACTTTGGGGATGATGAAAGAATGCTCCTTTTATTACTGAATGGCAACTCATACAGCCAAGACAGGGGAAAGTTCCCATATTTTTCTTACCCAACAACTGTTGTCTAGTTTGTCTGGTGGGGCCTATGTCTGTTCTCACCAAGTGGTCCCTAAGGCTTTTTACTCTCTTGTGTGCCATAATGGGAGGCTCCTGGAACTGAGCTACATTAGAATTGCATTCCTTGAGAATGTACCAGTTCTTTCGAATTAACCTAGCAATTTTTTCACTCAGTGGGTTGTATTGACTGACAAACACCAGCCTATTTTCTTTGGATGTTCTTTCTTTACTTTTATCCAAAGAGCCTATAGTATCATCAAGGAGTTTTTTGGGGTATCCTCTGTCAATGAACTTTTTGGACATTTCATTAAATCTTATCCTCCTTGTCTCCCCATCATCAACAATCCTGTTAACCCTTAATAGTTGGCTCCTAGGAAGAGAATTTACCAATGGCCTAGGGTGGAAGCTGTTAAATTGCAATATACTGTTTCTGTCTGTCTCTTTTCTATACAGATCAAATTCTAGGTGATGACCCTTCTTGAGAACTAACGTATCAAGGAAGGGCACAGATTCCTCACTGACACTCACTGTGAAGAAAAGGTCCCTTACTTCAGAATTTAAATCCTGTACAAATTGCGTGAGGGACTCAACGTCACCCCACCATACGCCAAAAATATCGTCTATATATCTCCACCATACGGCTCCAAATTGTTTAAATAACTGATTTTATAGACGATACTCTCCTCAAACTCACACATGAAGACGTTGGCGTATGATGGGGCGACGTTAGAGCCCATAGCTGTACCCCTCACCTGGACATACCAGCTGTCCTGAAAGATAAAGTAATTCCAATATAAGACAATACGTAACAAATCTTCCAAAAATGCTACTTCAATCTCATTATACCTCCTGTTCACCATCAATGTTTTTCTTACAATGGATATACCAGTTTCATGTTTTATAGATGTGTATAAACTACGTACATCCATGGTGAACAGGAGGTATTTGTCACTAGGGAATACCAAATCCCTTGCCTTCTGCAAAAAACTATTAGTGTCTTGTATGTAACTGGACATCCTAGTGACCTCAGGCTGCAAGATCTTATCCAAAAATTTGGAAATGTTTGTAAATACTGACTCAACTGAGGAGACAATAGGTCTCCCCTCTCCCTCTCTGACTTGGTGGTTAGATCACCATCGTATAGTTCAATGGGCCTCTTTTGTTTGTCCAACCTGGACTGTGATCACAACAGATGCAAGTCTTTCAGGTTGTGGAGCTGTCTGGGGATCTCTGACAGCACAAGGGGTTTGGAAATCTCAAGAGGCAAGGTTACCAATTAATATTTTAGAACTCCGTGCTATGTTCAGGGCTCTTCAGGTTTGGCCTCTGTTGAAGAGACAACCGTTAATTTGTTTTCAGACAGACAATATCACAACTGTGGCATATGTCAATCATCAGGGTGGGACTCACAGTCCCCAAGCTATGAAAGTAGTATCTCAGATACTTGCTTTTGGCAGAATCCAGCTCCTGTCTAATTTCTGCGGTTCATATCCCAGGTGTAGACAATTGGGAAGCGGATTATCTCAGCCGTCAGACTTTACATCTGTAGGAGTGGTGGCTCCATCCAGATGTGTTTTCTTAGATTGTTCAGATGTGGGGTCTTCCAGAAATAGATCTGATGGCTTCCCATCTAAACAAGAAACTTCCTAGGTACCTGTCCAGGTCCAGGGATCCTCAGGCGGAGGCGGTGGATGCATTGGCAGTTCCTTTGTGTTACCAACCTGCTAATATTTTCCCACCTCTAGTTCTTCTTCCAAGAGTGATCTCCAAGATCATCATGGAACAATCATTTGTGTTGCTGGTAGCTCCAGCATGGCCTCACAGGTTTTAGTATGTGGATCTTGTTCGGATGTCCAGTTGCCAACCTTGGCCACTTCCTTTAAGACCAGACATTCTGTCTCAAGATCCGTTGATCTCAAATCATTAAATTTGAAGGTATTAAAATTGAACGCCTAGTACTTAGTCATAGAGGTTTCTCTGACTCAGTGATTAATACTATGTTGCAGACTTGTAAATCTGTTTCTAGGAAGATTTATTATTGAGTTTGGAAGACATATTTCATGGTGTTCTTCTCAAAATTAAATTGTCCTGACATTCTTTTAGAATTCTTAGAATTTTACAGTTTCTCCATGATGGTTTGGATAAAGGTTTGTCTGCAAGTTCCTTGAAGGGACAAATATCTGCTCTTTCTGTTTTATTTCACAGAAAGATTGCTAAGCTTCCTGATATTCACTGTTTTGTACAGGCTTTTGTCCGTATCAAGCCTGTCATTAAATCAATCTCTTGGAGTCTAAGTTTGGTTTTGAAGGCTTTACAGGCTCCTCCGTTTGAGCCTATTTATTCTTTGGACATTAAACTACTTTCTTGGAAAGTGTTGTTCCTTTTGGCCATCTCTTCTGCTAGAAGAGTTTCCAAATTATCTGCTCTTTCTTGTGAATCTCCTTTTTTTGATTTTCCATCAGGATAAGGCAGTTTTGCGGACTTCATTTAAATTTCTTTCTAAGGTTGTGAATTCTATCAACATTAATATAGAAATTGTTATTCCTTCTTTGTGTCTTAATCCTAAGAATTCTTTGGAGAGATCCTTACATTCTTTGGATGTTGTAAGAGCTTTAAAATATTATGTTGAAGCTACTAAAGATTTCAGGAAGACTTCTAGTCTATTTGTTATCTTTTCTGGTTCTAGGAAAGGTCAGAAGGCTTCTGCCATTTCCTTGGCATCTTGGTTAATGCTTTTGATTCATCAGGCTTATTTGGAGTCAGGCCCCGCCTCAGAGAATTACAGCTCATTTTACTAGATCAGTCTCCACTTCATGGGCTTTTAGGAATGAAGCTTCAGTTGATCAGATTTGCAAAGCAGCAACTTGGTCTTCTTTGCATACATTCACTAAATTCTACCGTTTTGATGTATTTGCTTCTTCGGAAGCAGTTTTTGGTAGAAAAGTTCTTCAGGCAGCTGTTTCAGTTTGATTCCTCTGCTTCTGTTTAAGTTTTTTCTTTTCATTTATGAGACTAAACTTATATTTTGGGTTGTGAATTAAATTTTTCAGTGGAAAATGGCTATTATTTTTATCCCTCCCTCTCTAGCGACTCTTCTGTTACGATACCATACATCACTAGCTCATGGACTCTTGCCAATTACATGAAAGAAAACATAATTTACCTGATAAATTAATTTCTTTCATATTAGCAAGAGTCCATGAGACCCACCCTTTTTATGGTGGTTATGATTTTTTTGTATAAAGCACAATTATTTCCAAATTCCTTTTTTGATGCTTTTTACTCCTTTCTTTATCACCCCACTACTTGGCTATTCATTAAACTGAATTTTGGGTGTGGTGAGGGGTGTATTTATAGGCATTTTGAGGTTTGGGAAACTTTGCCCCTCCTATTAGGATTGTATATCCCATACGTCCCTAGCTCATGGACTCTTGCCAATATGAAAGAAATGAATTTATCAGGTAAGTTCTTACATAAATTATGTTTTTCCTGTAATAAGTTTCCAATTACTTGTTATACCAGCTGCAGAGTATAAAATGTATGAAAATTGCTTCTTTTTGTTTATTTTTTTGTATGATTTTGTTTTTTTGAAACCACAACCCATTAAAATGGGTTGAGCTTGTAGGGAAATCAGATCTCCTTATTTTATCACTTTCTGTATACCAGAGCCCAATACTGAGAGCCTGACACGGTCAAAGAAAAACAGCGGCACTTACCAATTCAAAAAAGTTGCAGATTTATTGGGACACCAAAGTAAAAAAGGACAACGTTTCGGACCTCTAGTCCTTAGTCATGTCTATACACATAATGCAATCCTAGCACCTTTAAATAAGGGCAGGTATACAATGCTTCTTCCCTCAATTAACCCTTTATAAAATCAATCACAACTGAAAAGTTACAATGAGGTAAAATCATGGAAAACTGCACCCTCTAGTGGAATATATTCAATTATATACATACGGCTAGATTTAGAGTTTGGCGTTAGCCGTCAAAACCAGCGTTAGAGGCTCCTAACGCTGGTTTTGGGCTACCGCTGGTATTTAGAGTCAGTCAGGAAAGGGTCTAACGCTCACTTTGCAGCCACGACTTTTCAATACCGCAGATCCCCCTACGCCATTTGCGTATCCTATCTTTTCAATGGGCTCTTTCTAACGCCGGTATTTAGAGTCTTGGCTGAAGTGAGCGTTAGAAATCTAACGACAAAACTCCAGCCGCAGAAAAAAGTCAGGAGTTAAGAGCTTTATGGGCTAACGCCGGTTTATAAAGCTCTTAACTACTGTGCTCTAAAGTACACTAACACCCATAAACTACCTATGTACCCCTAAACAGAGGTCCCCCCACATCGCCGCCACTCTATTAAAATTTTTTAACCCCTAATCTGCCGACCGCACACCGCCGCCACCTACGTTATCCCTATGAACCCCTAATCTGCTGCCCCTAACACCGCCGACCCCTATATTATATTTATTAACCCCTAATCTGCCGCCCCCAACGTCGCCTCCACCTACCTACAATTATTAACCCCTAATCTGCCGACTGGACCTCACCGCTACTATAATAAAGTTATTAACCCCTAATCCGCCTCACTCCCGCCTCAATAACCCTATAATAAATAGTATTAACCCCTAATCTGCCCTCCCTAACATCACTGACACCTAACTTCAAGTATTAACCCCTAATCTGCCGACCGGACCTCACCGCTACTCTAATAAATTTATTAACCCCTAAAGCTAAGTCTAACCCTAACACTAACACCCCCCTAAGTTAAATATAATTTAAATCTAACGAAATAAATTAACTCTTATTAACTAAAGTATTCCTATTTAAAGCTAAATACTTACCTGTAAAATAAACCCTAATATAGCTACAATATAAATTATAATTATATTGTAGCTATTTTAGGATTAATATTTATTTTACAGGCAACTTTGTATTTATTTTAACCAGGTACAATTGCTATTAAATAGTTATTAACTATTTAATAGCTACCTAGTTAAAATAATTACAAAATTACCTGTAAAATAAATCCTAACCTAAGTTACAATTAAACCTAACACTACACTATCAATAAATTAATTAAATAAAATACCTACAATTAAATCTAACACTACACTATCAATAAATTAATTAAATAAAATACCTACAAATAAATACAATTAAATAAACTAACTAAAGTACAAAAAATAAAAAAAGCTAAGTTACAAAAAATAAAAAAATTAATTACAAACATAATAAAAATATTACAACAATTTTAAGCTAATTACACCTACTCTAAGCCCCCTAATAAAATAACAAAGCCCCCCAAAATAAAAAAATGCCCTACCCTATTCTAAAATTAAAATAGAAAAGCTCTTTTACCTTACCAGCCCTTAAAAGGGCCTTTTGCGGGGCATACCCCAAAGAATTCAGCTCTTTTGCCTGCAAAAAAAAAACATACAATACCCCCCCACATTACAACCCACCACCCACATACCCCTAATCTAACCCAAACCCCCCTTAAATAAACCTAACACTAAGCCCCTGAAGATCTTCCTACCTTGTCTTCACCATGCCAGGTATCACCGATCGTTCCAGGCTCCGAAGTCTTCATCCAAGCCCAAGCGGGGGCTGGAGATCCATCATCCGGGTGAAGTCTTCTATCAAGCGGCAAGAAGAAGTCCAGAAGAGGCTCCAAAGTCTTCATCCTATCTGGGCAGAAGAGGAGATCTGGACCGGCAACCATCTTCATCCAAGCGGCATCTTCTATCTTCATCCGATGACGAGCGGCTTCATCTTGAAGACCTCCAGCGCGGATCCATCCTCTTCTTCCGACGTCCTAAGTCCTAATGAAGGTTCCTTTAAATGACATCATCCAAGATGGCGTCCCTCGAATTCCGATTGGCTGATAGGATTCTATCAGCCAATCGGAATTAAGGTAGGGAAAATCTGATTGGCTGATTGAATCAGCCAATCAAATTGAGCTTGCATTCTATTGGCTGTTCCGATCAGCCAATAGAATGCGAGCTCAATCTGATTGGCTGATTGGATCAGCCAATCGGATTGAACTTGAATCTGATTGGCTGATTCCATCAGCCAATCAGATTTTTCCTACCTTAATTCCGATTGGCTGATAGAATCCTATCAGCCAATCGGAATTCGAGGGACGCCATCTTGGATGACGTCATTTAAAGGAACCTTCATTCGGACTTAGGACGTCGGAAGAAGAGGATGGATCCGCGCTGGAGGTCTTCAAGATGGAGCCGCTCGTCATCGGATGAAGATAGAAGATGCCGCTTGGATCAAGATGGTTGCTGGTCCGGATCTCCTCTTCTGCCCGGATAGGATGAAGACTTTGGAGCCTCTTCTGGACTTCTTCTTGCCGCTTGATAGAAGACTTCAGCCGGATGATGGATCTCCAGCCCCCGCTTGGGCTTGGATGAAGACTTCGGAGCCTGGAATGATCAGTGATACCTGGCATGGTGAAGACAAGGTAGGAAGATCTTCAGGGGCTTAGTGTTAGGTTTATTTAAGGGGGGTTTGGGTTAGATTAGGGGTATGTGGGTGGTGGGTTGTAATGTTGGGGGGGGGTATTGTATGTTTTTTAAAGGCCTGGTAAGGTAAAAGAGCTTTTCTATTTTAATTTTAGAATAGGGTAGGGCATTTTTTTTATTTTGGGTGGCTTTGTTATTTTATTAGGGGGCTTAAAGGGTGTAATTAGCTTAAAATTGTAATATTTTTATTATGTTTGTAATTAATTTTTTTATTTTTTGTAACTTTAGTTAGTTTATTTAATTGTATTTATTTGTAGGTATTTCATGTAATTAATTTATTGATAGTGTAGTGTTAGATTTAATTGTAGGTATTTTATTTAATTAATTTATTGATAGTGTAGTGTTAGATTTAATTGTAGGTATTTTATTTAATTAATTTAATGATAGTGTAGTGTTCGGTTTAATTGTAACTTAGGTTAGGATTTATTTTACAGGTAATTTTGTAATTATTTTATCTAGGTAGCTATTAAATAGTTATTAACTATTTAATAGCTATTGTACCTGGTTAAAATAAATACAAAGTTGCCTGTAAAATAAATATTAATCCTAAAATAGCTACAATATAATTATTATTTATATTGTAGCTATATTAGGGTTTATTTTACAGGTAAGTATTTAGCTTTAAATAGGAATACTTTATTTAATAAGAGTTAATTTATTTCGTTAGATTTAAATTATATTTAACTTAGGGGGGTGTTAGTGTTAGGGTTAGACTTAGCTTTAGGGGTTAATACATTTATTAGAGTAGCGGTGAGGTCCGGTCGGCAGATTAGGGGTTAATACTTGAAGTTAGGTGTCAGCGATGTTAGGGAGGGCAGATTAGGGGTTAATACTATTTATTATAGGGTTAGTGAGGCGGATTAGGGGTTAATACATTTATTATAGTAGCGGTGAGGTCCGGTCGGCAGATTAGGGGTTAATTATTGTAGGTAGCTGGCGGCGACGTTGTGGGGGGCAGATTAGGGGTTAATAAATATAATATAGGGGTCGGCGGTGTTAGGGGCAGCAGATTAGGGGTACATAGGTATAATGTAGGTTGCTGCGGTGTACGGAGCGGCAGATTAGGGGTTAAAAAAAATATGCAGGGGTCAGCGATAGCGGGGACGGCAGATTAGGGGTTAATAAGTGTAAGGTTAGGGGTGTTTAGACTCGGGGTACATGTTAGGGTGTTAGGTGTAGACTTAGAAACTGTTTCCCCATAGGAAATAATGGGGCTGCGTTAAGAGCTGAACGCTGCTTTTTTGCAGATGTTAGGTTTTTTTCAGCTCAAACTGCCCCATTGTTTTCTATGGGGGAATCGTGCACAAGCACGTTTTTGAAGCTGGCCGCATCCGTAAGCACCGCTGGTATTGAGAGTTGCAATGGCAGTAAATATGCCATACGCTCCCTTTTTGGAGCCTAGCGCAGCCCTTCTGTGAACTCTAAATACCAGCGGTATTTAAAAGGTGCGGGAGAAAAAAAGCCAGCGTTAGCTACGCTGGTCGTTACCGACAAAACTCTAAATCTAGCTGAGTGTTTCCAAATTGATCATTCAATAGCAATGCAAAAATA
The DNA here is from genome assembly GCF_027579735.1 of Bombina bombina. NCBI lineage: Eukaryota > Metazoa > Chordata > Amphibia > Anura > Bombinatoridae > Bombina > Bombina bombina. Next base: position 1,119,096,494 of record NC_069501.1, on the reverse strand, counting down.
CTATGAAAAGATACAGATTACATTCATAAATAGTCTCCTGTGGAAGAAGTTAGTTTAAAGCAAAAATAAATAATAATTATAAATAAACAGATAAATCAAATCCCTTATTCATACTCATAAAACTATAGATTTCTAATTTGTTGATCCAAAAAAACTCCTTTTACTTTAAATATATTTCTCTATTGCCCCTTCTGAGAATAGCAATGTGGTCAATAATCTGTAATCTCATTTGGCAAATATTTGGACCTGCCTGTACCAAATGTTCAGCGAAAGGAATTTAGATTTTTTTCTTCCTAATATCAGACCTATATTTACTCATCCTTTCATGGACCATTCTGGTCGTTTTGCCAAAATAGCTCCACCAACATGGGCATTTTATCATATAAATGGCATAGTTAGTGGTACATGTGAACAAACCTCTGATATTATACCTTTTCCCAGTCCTGGGATGGAAAAAATGTCTACCCTTGATCATACTATTGCAACTACAACACCCCAGGCAAGGATAACAGCCCAAATGTTTTTCTGTAATATATGTTTGCATACTAGATCTCTTAAAGCCAATGGTGGCCTTGATTAATCTATCATGCAGATTACTGCTTCTTTTGTATGCTGGCATAAAATTGGACTGGAAAGCCTGGACTGAGGGGTTACAAGTTCTCAAAATGTGCCAATGTTTCTTAAGTATATAGTTGATCTTGTTGCTAAGACTTTTATATTGTGTAACAAAAACAAAACGATCCTGGTTGTTTTTAAGCTTAACATTGGGTTTGTACAAATCCAACAAATTCTCTCTTTTAGTAGATGATATATCTGATACTAGAAAAAATATATAGTTATCAGCGCCAAGTGAGTGTGCACACAAGCTCAGTAAAAGTTTAACAATTCCGATTATCCTAGTTTTTGAAGGTATAATCTAGATTTTATTAAAGACACAGAGACGAGTATTTTGCATTATCTTTCTTTACTACTCATATGCAGCCTTTTAAAGAATAACAAAGAATGAATACAAAGATATTAAAACAGAACAGATATTAGCGAATAACAATAAGTAGCTAAGATGTGAGCTAACTTGTAACTCCAAGAAAAAAGTGACCAATAAAAATAGGAGTAGTGACCATAAATTGACCAATATGCAGCCAAACCTCCTCTTTCTTGACTGATGCTCACAAAAGACAAATCTTTAAAAACAACAAAAATTCCAAACAGTCCCAAACAACATATTATTAAAAATGAGAAGAAACTGAAGATTTGATTGGAGAACCTCTTGGAATTGAAGAACTTGTTAGAAGTAGGTAAACTTGTCCGGGGTCTACTTGAAGGATGGCAGGCCTCTTGTACAGAAGGCATAAATCCGGATATGAGAAATGGATTCCGATCAGATGGACACTGTTAAAATAAAATACGTTAATAATATATAAACATAAAAAGGGGTGGGTACAAATACATATCTGAGGTGGGAAAATACTCGTCTCTGTGTCTCTAATAAAATCTAGATTATACTTTCAAAAACTAGGATAATCAGAATTTTATTACAAGACCAGAGACTCCTATTTTGCAAGTTTAAAGCATATTAAGAAAATAAATTAAGCGAGGCATGTTGAATGGGTGTGAAATAAAACTGTTTAAAAATAGAGTCTCAAGACCAATCTCCCGCACTCAGGATTTCTTGGCGAGGAGCAGATTTTAAAAAGGCCTTCGAGGCAGCAGAACCTCTAACCGAGTGAGCTGAAAAAAATATATAAATTCCGGCCTCTTTCATAACCCATTTAACCCACCTCGCGATGGAAGTAGAGGTGATAGGAGCATGAGGAGGAACAAAAGAAATCAGACGTTGATTATTAGAGGGTTTTCTCTTAACTCATAAGATTTCAAACATTCAACCACACAAAGCGAAGGTTCAGAATGAAGATAAGGATAGAAAATAGAGGTAGAAAGAGTCTTAGTTCTGCGGGACAGAAAAAAGGTAACTCCCTCTGGAAAAAAACGTTTTGAATTCCAATCTAAAGCCTTAACGTCAGAAACTCTTCTAAATTAAATTAAGCAAAGAAGAGTAGCTAGTTTAGACGAAAGTTGTTTCAGAGATAAAGAAGCATTATCAGGCCAAGATTTGAAAAGAGAAAAAAAAAATCTGATGGCCTTGAGCACCCTACAAACCAAAGGATGTTTACAGACAGAAAGATTATTAATCAAATTATGTCTGGCGGAAATAGTCGAGTGATGAACGTTGATGGTTCTGTAAGCTAGACCTGAATCAAAAAGATGAGACAGGTAATTAATAATATCAGTTAAATCTGAAGAAACGGGATCCAAGTTTCTCCACAGGCACCAGCTAGACCATTTAGACCAGGCAGCAAAGTAGCATTTATGAGTACCTGGGGTCCAAGACTCTTGAATGAGAGACTTAGCTCCTTCCAAAAGGCCTCTGAGAGTCCAGGGTTCCCTGAGATCATCCATGCCACTAGGAGAAGAGAACCAGATTGTGACAATTGCCCTCCGGATCCATGAGAAGATGGGGAAAAAGATGAAACAGAATTGGGGGATTGATGGACATTTCCAAAAGAGAGGGGTACCAAGAATGAGTCGACCAAAGGGGGGTCACAATCGTTAAGCATAGAAGATCCCTGCGAACAGTTGAAATTGTTCTCGGAATCATAGAAAAATTAGGGAATACATAAACTCCCTGGAGAGGCCACGGATGAAGAAAAGCATCTATGGCCGCTGCCTCCAGATCCGGACGCCAGCTGAAGTAAGGAAGAATCTAAAAATTGGTCCTGGATGCAAAAAGATCCAAACAAAAAGGACCCCTGAGATATTGGAGAGAGAGGAAAAGACTCCTGTCCAATTTCCAGTCGCTGAAGTCCGTCAAATGACGAGATCCCAATCCGCTGCTGAATTGGATTGACCTGGAATGTATTCTGCTCTGATCGAAATATTCCTGTCCAGACAAAGGTGAATAAAATATTTGGTGATATTGGACAAGTCTCTGGACTTGGTGCCTCCCAAACGATTGAGATACTGCACCACAGAAATATTGTCCATACGCAGGAGAATGGAGACTGGAGAAGAAAAATTGGCAAAACTTTTGACTGCAAACGAGCCAGCCAATAACTCTAAGCAATTGATATGAAAGGGTTTCTCTTCCAGAGTCCATTTGCTACCTGTGATGGAGGGACCACAACGAGCTCCCCAGCCTGAAAGACTGGCGTCGGATTCAATGAGGAAATCTGGAATCTTGACAAAAATGGCTCTCCCATTCCAGGCTTCTAAATGAGAAAGCCACCAGGAAAGCTTGTCTTTGGCTTCTGGAGAAAGAGAAATCAAATGGAATAAGAAAAACCTTTCCTCAAATGACGGATCTTTAATCTCTGAAGTTTGCGATAATGTAACGGAGCGGGGAATATAGCCTGAATAGAGGATGATAGTAAACCTACTATTCTGGCTATAGTCCTAATTGGAACCAAATCTTTGGATAAAGTTTTTGAAATTTCTTTCTTGATGTTCTTCACCTTGTCTGAAGGAAGACTCAAGGTGGAAAGAACTGTATTTATCTGGAAAACCAAGAAAATTAAAGATTTGGTAGGGGAAACAATTGATTTCTGTTTGTTCACAATAAAACCTAAGGATTCCAATAAGGATATTGTGGAAGAGAGATGATGCTGAAGAGAGAGAAAATCCTGGTCCATAATTAAAATGTCATCTAAATAAATTATCAGACGAACACCCCGAAGTCTCAACTAAGCTACCACTGGTTTCAGCAATTTGGTGAAAATCCAAGGAGCAGAGGACAGACCGAAAGGAAGGCAGGTGAAATTCCAAAATTGGTCTTCCCAATGGAAGGTTAAAAATTTCCAATGTTCTTGGGTGATTGGCACAGTTAAGTAAGCGTCTGTGAGGTCTAGACAAACTAACCAATCGTTTTCTCTCAAACATTCTCTTAGTAAGTGAATACCCTCCATTTGAAATGATGGTATGCAACATAAGCATTTAGGGATTTTAAATTTATAACTGGTCTGAACTGATTGTTTTTCTTTTTGACCAGAAATAAGTTGCTTAAAAAGATATTGAGAGGTTGAAGTACAGGAAGAATAACTTTTTTGGAAAAAAGGGTTAAAATTTAGTTTTGGACCAGAATTGTGTCTTCTTGAGAAAAATGAATAAGCTGAGGTGGTTTTATTTGAACAGGATGGGAGATGAATTCTATATGAATGCCTGACACTGCCTGAAGAACCCAAGGGTCCGTAGTAATTGAAACCAAATTTTGGACAAACAAGGCGATTCTGCCACCAATTGTGTCTGGGAAAAAATGAGCATGGGAATATCCTTTGATATTGAGATTGATACTGGAGAGGATAATGGGGCTGATGGGATTGGAAATAATGGGACCTGGATAAGAATGGTTGACGGCCGGGAAAGCGACCTCTGCCTCTCCCTGCCCTGTCAGAAAAATTCTGGTTGGGGTAAAAAAAAAATCTTGACAGAGGTCTTGACTTTATTTAAGTTAGAAAATGTACTAACATATTGGTTCAACTCTTTCAAATAAGAGTCTCCAAATAAAAGGCCATTGTCGTCAGAGGCAATATTATTAGAGGCGAAATCAGATATTTTTGGGTCAATTTTTCGCAAAATGCTGCACTGTATTTCAAGGGACATAGCTGTGTTAGTGTTGCCCACAAAACAGAGGAGCCTTTGGACCCATTCACGTACAATATAAGGATCCAAAGGAGAATTTTCTGCAACCCCATTTTCTGACATTTCAAATAATTTAGTTAAAGGCCCCACAGTATCAATCAACTTATCTTGACAGATTTTCCACGATCTGTCAACACCCTTCTTTAGCTTATAACCTGGAGCACCAATAAATTTTAAAATTTTGGGATCAACTTCTTGAGTAATAGAAGCATTTTTGGGGAGTAACGGGCGAGGACACTCCGCCCTCATTTTATTCCGGGATTGCTTTTTTAAATGTTTTCGTAGTTGGAAATCTATGAATTTTGCCACGTCAATAGACAGACACCACTCAGCGGAACGAGGATGATGTAATTCATCTGGGTTAAATCTGGGGTTACTTAAACAGTCAGTAAACTCCTTATCCTCCTCATTAAATTTTTTTTTTTTAACATTTTCTTATGTTTTTTTAGCAGCTGGAGAATAATTAGAATCATCAGAATCCTAAAAAGAATCTGGATTAATATCAGTATAATTTTCCTCATCTGAAGTATTAGAATTTGAGGAAGACATTTTTTCAAAAGATTTAACTTTAGATTTAGATTTTGAAATTACGCGAGCAACCCCCATTTGGGTACCCTTGGGGTGCAGGGTTCTTTTAACAGCGGGTTTTGCTCCTTTGCTGTGAGGAATCGTAATGTCAGCCAATAACTGACGAGATTTTGAAATAAGTTTTTTACTTGCTTTAACAGCAATAAATGGATTTTTTCGTTTAAGAGATTTTTTAGTTTCTTTTATACCAATTAATAAGGACATTTTATTAAATAAATTATTAATTGATGAATCTATCATAGATTGCACAGTTTGTGTAGTTAATGGGGTAGAACACTCAGGAGGTTCAGACATTATAATCTTGAAATATTTCTAAATTATTAAAAATATAATAGCTTCTTTCTGTAAGATGTACAAAAAGAAATACCACACAAAACTGATAGAAATATAAGGGTAAAAATTCCTGACAGAATTTTTTTTAAAACTTATTTGTATAAATATTATATATGGCCACAAGATGGCAACAGAGTCTAAGCAAACCAACACAGTAAATAAATAACTTGTAAGGCTTTGAGAACAAACAACGCAATGAAAATAGCAACAAAATGTCAACTATTTCACCGGAGCTGCTGATGCGTCTTTCTCTCACGTCAGCCAAGAGAGAGGGCGGGAAAAAACTTTAGGACGACCCCCAAAATGGCGGTGGAAGCCGCGCGCACAAGTAAAGAGAGGAGAGAGCTACAGGGTAAAACGGTCGACAAAAACGTCTGTTGGAAAAAAGTAAACTGAAAATTTAAAACCGGTAAGAGAAAAAGTAAATAAGGGGAACAAGTAAAAGGACCACATATACGGACCAACAAGAAATAGACAGATAAAGGAAAAGAAAATAAATAAAATAAATAAATAATAATGAAAAAGAAAAAACAATACAGGAAAAACCAATGAAAGTGTCAAAAAGGAAATAAAATAAAACAAAAAGTAATAAAAAAATACACAAATAATTAACAATAAAAATGTAATTTAATGCACATATAAGTTGATAAGAAACATTTGTATGACTTATCTCATTGATGAGCAGCAAATGAAAGAGGAGGTTTGGCTGCATATTGGTCAGTTTATGGTAACTACTACTCTGATTGGTCACTTTTTTCTTGGAGTTATAAGTTAGCTCACATCTTAGATACTTATTGTTATTCTCTAATATCTGTTCTGTTTTAATATCTTTGTATTCATGTTATTCTTTAAAAGGCTGCATATGAGTAGTAAAGAAAGATAATGCAAAACAGGAGTCTCTGGTCTTGTAATAAAATCTCCTAACACGATCGTTATAGATGATCAAACAGGGAGGGTAAGGAGCGCCAAAATTAGGCTAAAGTGAGCATAAGAAATTAACAGTGTGAATAGCGTACATAAAATTAAATAGGGTACATAAAACATGAACAAATTTATTAAATTAAAAGTGATTCAATACGTATCAAGCAACAATGTGCAATAGACAGCAAAGTGCAATGTACATGAAAAAAAATTATATATTATATAAAAAATATATAAAACTATATATAAAAAGACCAGTTCAAAAAAGTGTACACTATGGAGGTATACCCAAAGTGTACCCACATGAGCTGAAAAAAAGAAAGAAAAAAGAAAAATATGTCAAAAAATTATAGCAGTAGATAATAAGAGTCCAAATGAAGGACACTAGGGTCCTAGATAGAAAGTCCAGAAAAAAATATATACAATATGAAAGTCCAGAAAAAAAAAAAAATATATATATATATATATTAATAAAATAAAAAAGTCCAGAAAAAATATGTATATAAGACAATGTTGGATATAGATCTTAAATCCAAAGGCAAACATGCAGTTAGGCAGATGAGGGATCCTTAGAGATATCCATCAGGTACCTGTGAAAAAAACTAAAGATTTGTCTTGATAAAGGCTGAAACACGTCGACTCCTCTGACTAACCAGCCCGAGTTTCCTGAATGCTAATCTGGTAAACCTACCACCTTTTTAGGCCAGTCAGTCTTTCAGATTTTGTGAACATTTGTTTTTTGTTTTTTTTCAAAGGTACCTGACGGATATCTCTAAGGATCCCTCATCTGCCTAACTGCATGTTTGCTTTTGGATTTAAGATCTATATCCAATACTGTCTTATATACATATTTTTTTCTGGACTTTTTATTTTATTAATATATATATATATATATATATATATATATATATATATATATATATATATATATATATATATATATGGACGTTCTATCTAGGACTCTAGTGTCCTTCCTTTGGACTCTCATTATCTACTGCTATAATTGTTTGAATTTTTTTTATTTTTTATTTCTTTTTTCAGTTCATTTGGGTTATTGACACCTCCATAGTGTACACTTTTTTGAACTGGTCTTTATATATATATATATATATATATATATATATATATATATTTACATATTTTTATACATTCTTTCATGTACATTGCACTTTGCTGTCTATTGCACATTGTTGCTTGATGCATATTGCATCACTTTTAATTTAATACATTTGTTTATGTTTTAAGTACCCTATTCAATTTTATGTACCCTATTCACACTGTTAATTTCTTATGCACACTTTAGCCTAATTTTGGCACTACTTATCCTCCCTGTTTGATACATCTGATACTGCCTTATCAATTAGTTCTGCTGGATAACCTCTCAGTTTAAATGTATTACCCATTTCTTTAAGTCTGTCTTTTACTAATGATTCATCTGATACTATTCTTCTAACCCCCAAAAGCTCACTTTAAGACAACTCATCAGTATGGAGAGGCTCCCAAAAAATGTTAGAAACACAATTTTTCATTTGAAAGATATTTATCTCACTATGCAGGGTTTTGTATGTGAAGGAGAGATAACTACGTTGCAATATTAGGTCCTTAGAGAGAACAACTAAAAATTATTACATAGTAATCAGATGTAGAGTTTATGGTACTATGTATTTTGTAAAAAATAAAAATAAATAGAGAATGTATATCTAAATGGTTTTGTACTATATGTTTATTTAATTGTTTTTAAGCACTGTGTAAGTTTTAATATTGTAGTTGCTTTAATGTGGTTAATAAAAATAAATTTATAGGAAAAAAGTAAAAGCTATGTAAACATAGCAAGCTGAAGAAATTACAATTATATTTTAGCTAAATATTCCCAATAAACTGAATCAAGTGATAAATGTCTAGTCTATTAGTTATTTGGTACCCATATTTTTCTAAGGATAGTGATACTTAATATCTTTAATCCTTAAAGGGACTTTAAACATCTCAAGATATTAATATAAATTGTGTAATAAAATGTAGTAAAACAACTTTTCAATATACTTTCTTTCTTTCTTTTAACCCTTATTGACCAGACCACTTTTCTATTTGTTGACCGTTTGGGACCAGGGCTATTTTTACATTTCTGCGGTGTTTGTTTTTACTCATTTACTGTACCCACACATATTATATACCGTGTTTCTCGCCATTAAATGGACTTTCTAAAGATACTCTTATTTTCATCATATCTTATAATTTACTATAAATTTTTTTTATAAAATATGATGAAAAAATGGAAAAAACTTTTTCTAACTTTGATCTCCAAAATCTGTTACACATCTACAACTACCATAAAACATCCATGCTAAATAGTTTCTAAATTTTGTCCTGAGTTTAGAAATACCCAATGTTTACATGTTCTTTGCTTTTTTTGCAAGTTATAGGGCAATAAGTACAAGTAGCACTTTGCTATTTCCAAACCATTTTTTTTTTTCAAAATTAGTGATAGTTACATTGTAACACTGATATCTGTCAGGAATCCCTGAATAAACCTTCACATGTATATATTTTTTAAAATATGGCAAACTAGCAATTTAAGAATACATTTACTGAGAACTTTAAGGGTTACTGCCAAATAACACCACAATATGTGGTCAGCAACATCTCCTGAGTATAGTGATACCACCCATGTATGGGTGTGTCGGGTTCTCTGGGGGCTAAAAGGTCTTATTTGTAGGGGGCGCATTCCAGTTTTCCAACTTGGAATTTTCACATCTGTCATCATGCACCCATGTCCTATTTGGGACATTTCTGAAGCCGGCCAATGTATTTTACCCTCATCAAACCATAATTTTTTGAAAAATAGATACCCTAGGGTATTTTAAATGCTGGCATTTTAATACTTTCCATGCACTTATTCAACCACCAGTCTTTCTCAAGCTTTTGGGTAGTCATTTTTTTGTGTTATTTTTCACACACATTGTACTTTAGGCATGAATTCTCAGGTTCCTGTTATGTGTTACTGCCAAAAAAAACACCTCAATATGTGTTTAACCACATCTCTTGAGTACAGTCATACCACCCATGAATATGTTTGTCGGGTTTTCGGGGGGGATAAAAGGTATTATTTATAGGGGGTGCATTCCCGCTTTCCAACTTGGAATTTTCACATCTGTCATCATGCAGCCATGTCCTATTTCGGATATTTCTGATGCCAGCCAATGTAATTTACCCCCATCAAACCATATATTTTTAAAAAGCTGGTATTTTAACACTTTCCATGCACTAATTAAACCACCCGTTTTTGTCAAACTTTTGGGCAGTCATTTTTTTGTGTTATTTTTCACACACATTGTAATTTAGGCATGGATTGTCAGTTCCTGTTATGTGTTACTGACACAAAACACCTCAATATGTGTTCAACAATATCTCCTGAGTACAGTTATACCACCCATAAATAGGTTTGTCAGGTTCTCAGGGGGCTAAAAGGCCTTATTTTTAGGGGGCGCATTCCAGTTTTACAACTTGGAATTTTCACATCTGTCATCATGCACCCATGTCCTATTTGGGACATTTCTGAAAGCTAGCCAATGGAATTTACCCCCATCAAACCATATATTTTTGAAAAGTAGATACCCTAGGGTATTTGAAAAGCTGGTATTTTAAAACTTTCCATGCACTAATTCAACCACCAGTCTTTGTCAAACTTTTGGGTAGTTATTTGATTTGAAAAGCTGGTATTTTAAAACTTTGATGCAAAACTGCTGGTAATACTGACATGTCCAACTCTAGGGGGCGCAATAGTACAATGGTGTGGTGTTAAAAATATTAACAACTATAATCACATAAGAATATATAAACAAATGTAAAACAACAAATATGTAGTATCAAAGATCTTATCTGAGTCCATATAGAAGGATGGAAGACAGTTCAAATGTCCGGATAGACTTTGATAATGGTAGGTGTAATCCCAAGTGGTAAGATCGTCAGTGTGTGGTCCTGGCTGCTCCTCTCAAAAGTATAAAATGAATTCAGGCATCTGTGAAAAAAATCACAAAAGAGGGTGTCTCCTAGTGTAGTAAAATGGTTGTAACAGATATCAGGTGTGTCTTATGTTGTAATAATACTCACAAGGAGAGCAGCACCAATAGAATTCTATCAGCCAATCGGAATTAAGCTAGAAAAATCCTATTGGCTGATGCAATCAGCCAATAGGATTGAAGTTCAATCCTATTGGCTGATCCAATCAGCCAATAGGATTGAGCTTGCATCCTATTGCCTGTTCCAATCAGCCAATAGAATGCAAGCTCAATCCTATTGGCTGATTGCATCATCCAATAGGATTTTTTCTACCTTAATTCCGATTGGCTGATAGAATTGGCATCAGCCAATCGGAATTCAAGGGACGCCATCTTGGATGATGTCATTTAAAGGCCCCGTCATTGTTCCAGTAGCCATCGGATAAAGAGGATGCTCCACGTCGGATGTCTTGAAGATGGACCTGCTCCGCGCCGGATGGATGAAGATAGAAGATGCCACCTGGATGAAGACTTCTCCCCATCTGGAGGACCTCTTCTACCCGGCTTCGATGAAGACTTCTGCCCGTCTGGAGGACCACTTCTGCCCAGTTGGGTGAAGAAGTCTCAAGGTAGGGTGATCTTCAGGGGGTTAGTGTTAGGTTTCATTAAGGGGGGATTGGGTGGGTTTTAGAGTAGGGTTGGGTGTGTGGGTGGTGGGTTGTAATGTTGGGGGGTATTGTCATTTTTTTTACAGGTACAAGAGCTGATTACTTTGGGGCAATGCCCCGCAAAAAGCCCTTTTAAGGGCTATTTGAAATTTAGTGTAGGGTAGGGATTTTTATTATTTTGGGGGGCTTTTTTATTTTATTAGGGGGTTTAGATTAGGTGTAATTGGTTCAAAAAAATTGTAATTATTTTCTTATTTTCTGTAATTTAGTGTTTGTTTTTTTTCGTAATTTAGATAATTGTATTTAATTGTAGTTAGTTTAGGGAATTAATTTAATTATAGTGTAGTGTTAGGTGTAATTGTAACATGTGTTAGGTTTTATTTTACAGGTAAATTTGTCTTTATTTTAACTAGGTAGTTATTAAATAGTTAATAACTATTTAATAACTATTGTGCCTAGTTAAAATAAATACAAACTTGCATGTAAAATAAAAATAAATCCTAAGATAGCTACAATGTAACTATTAGTTATATTGTAGCTATTTTAGGGTTTATTTTACAGGTAAGTATTTAGTTTTAAATAGGAATTATTTAGTTAATTGTAGTAATTTTATTTCGATTTCTTTAAATTATATTTAAGTTAGGGGGGTGTTAGGGTTAGGGTTAGACTTAGGTTTAGGGGTTAATACAATTAATATAGAGGCGGCGACGTTGGGGGCGGCAGATTAGGGGTTAATAAATGTAGGTAGGTGTCGGCGATGTTAGGGACGGCAGATTAGGGGTTAATAAAATTTAAATAGTGTTTGCAATGCGGGAGTGCAGCGGTTTAGGGGTTAATATGTAGTTTATGGGTGTTAGTGTACTTTTTAGCACTTTAGTTAAGCGTTTTATGTTATGGCGTTAGCACATAAAACTCTTAACTACTGACATTTAAATGCGGTACCAGGCTTGACAGGAGAAGGTCTACCGCTCACTTTTTCCAAGACTCGTAATACCGGCGTTAGGAAAATCCCATTGAAAATATGGGATACGTAATTGACGTAAGTGGATTTGCAGTATGTTCGAGTCGCGGAAAAAAAGTGAGCAGTACACCTGTACCTGCAAGACTCGTAATACCAGCGTTAGGAAAAAAGCAGCGTTGGGACCTCTCAACGCTGCTTTTTAAGGCCAACGTAAAACTTGTATTCTAGGTGATTGTACTTTAGGCATGGATTTTCGGTTCCTGTTATGTGTTACTGCCAAAAAACAATTCAATATGTGTTCAACAACATCTCCTGAGTACAATGATACCACCCATGAATAGGTTTGTTGGGTTCTCAGGGGGATAAAATTCCTTATTTTTAGGGGGCGCATTCCAATTTTCCAACTTGGAATTTTCACATCCCATGCACCTATGTCCTATTTGGGACATTTCTGAAGCCAGCCAATGTAATTTACCCCCATCAAACCAAATATTTTTGAAAAGAAGACTCCCTTGGGTATTTGAAATGCTGGTATTGTAACACTTTCCATGCATTACTTCAACCACCAGTCTTTGTTAACTGTGGCCAGTCATTTTTTTGTGTTATTTTTCACACACTCTCACCTAGATTATGAGTTTTGCGTTAACAGGGGTGCGGTGCTAACGAGCAGTTTATGCTCACCGCTCACTTGCAGACAGCGCTGGTATTACGGGTTTTTACAAACCCGGCGTTAACCGCAAAAAAGTGAGCGAAGAGCAAAATTTAGATCCACATCTCACCTCAATACCAGCGCTGCTTACGGTAGCGGTGAGCAGGTAAAACATTCTTGTGCACGATTTCCCCATAGGAATCAATGGGGGAGAGTCGGCTGAAAAAAAACCTAACACCTGCAAAAAAGCAGCGTTATGGGGAAAAACTTTTTATGTCTACACCTAACACCCTAACATGAACCCCGAGTCAAAATACCCCTAATATTATACTTATTAACCCCTAATCTGCCGTCCCCGACATCGCCGACACCTGCATTATATTATTAACCCCTAATCTGCCGCTCCGGATACCGCCGCCACCTACATTATACTTATGAACCCCTAATCTGCTGCCCCCAACATCGCCCAACCCTACATTATATTAATTAACCCCTAATCTGCCGTCCCCAATGTCGCCGCAACCTAACTACATTTATTAACCCCTAATCTGCCGCCCCCAACGTCGCCACCACTATAATAAAGTTATTAACCCCTAAATCTAAGTCTTACCCTAACCCCCCTAACTTAAATTTAATTTAAATAAATCTAAATAAAATTAATACAATTCACTAAATTATTCCTATTTAAAACTAAATACTTACCTATAAAATAAACCCTAAGATAGCTACACTATAACTAATAGTTACATTGTAGGTATCTTAGGGTTTATTTTTATTTTACAGGCAACTTTGTATTTATCTTAACTAGGTACAATAGTTATTAAATAGTTATTAACTATTTAATAACTACCTAGATAAAAAAAGACAAATTTACCTGTAAAATAAAACCTAACCTAAGTTACAATTACACCTAACACTACACTATAATTAAATAAATTCCCTAAACTAAATACAATTAATTACAATTAAAAATAATTATCTAAAGTGCGAAAAAAACCAAACACTAAATTTCAGAAAATAATAAAATAATTACAAGATTTTTAAACTAATTACACCTACTCTAATCCCCCTAACAAAATAAAAAAGCCCTCCAAAATAAAAGAAGCCCTACCCTACACTAAATTACAAATTGCCCTTAAAAGGGCCTTTTGCGGGGCATTGCCCCAAAGTAATCAGCTCTTTTACCCGTTAAAAAAATTACAAATACCCCCCCAACATTAAAACCCACCACCCACACAACCAACCCTACTCTAAAACCCACCCGTCTAGAGCACCTCTTCTGCCCGGCTTGGATGAAGACTTCTGCCCGTCTGAAGGTCCACTTCTGCCCGGTTGGGTGAAGACATCTCACGGTAGGGTGATCTTCAAGGGGTTAGTGTTAGGTTTTTTCTACCTTAATTCAAGGAACGCCATCTTGGATGACGTCATTTCAAGGAACCTTCATTCAGTCGTCGGACGAAGAAAGAAGAGGATGCTCCGCGTCAGATGTCTTGAAGATGCCGTCTGGATGAAGACTTCTGCCCGTCTGGAGGACCTCTTCTGCCCGGCTTGGATGAAAACTTCTGCCCGTCTGGAGGTCCACTTCTGCCCAGTTGGGTGAAGATGTCTCACGGTAGGGTGATCTTCAAGAGGTTAGTGTTAGGTTTTTTTAAGGGGGGATTGGGTAGGTTTTAGAATAGGGTTGGTTGTGTGGGTGGTGGGTTATAATGTTGGGGGGTATTTATAATTTTTTTTTACAGGTAAAAGACTTTGCAATGCCCCGCAAAAGGCCCTTTTAAGGGCTATTTGTAATTTAATGTAGGGTAGGGCTTTTTATTATTTTGGGGGGCTTTCTTATTTTGTTAGGGGGATTAGAGTAGGTGTAATTAGTTCAAAAATCTTGTAATTATTTTATTATTTTCTGTAATTTAGTGGGTTTTTTCGTACTTTAGATATTTTTTTAAATTGTCATTAATTGTATTTAGTTTAGGTAATTAATTTAATTATAGTGTAGTGTTATGTGTAATTGTAACATAGGTTAGGTTATATTTTACAGGTAAATTTGTCTTTATTTTAACTAGGTAGTTATTAAATAGTTAATAACTATTTAATAACTATTGTACCTAGTTAAAATAAATACAAACTTGCCTGTAAAATAAAAATAAACCCTAAGATAGCTACAATGTAACTATTAGTTATATTGTAGCTAGCTTAGGGTTTATTTTATAGGTAAGTATTTAGTTTTAAATAGAAATAATTTAGCTAATTATAGTAATTTTATTTATATTTATTTAAATTATATTTAATTTAGGGGGGGTTAGGGTTAGACTTAGATTTAGGGGTTAATACATTTAATATAGTGGCGGCGACGTTGGGGTCGGCAGATTAGGGGTTAATAAATGTAGGTAGGTGTCAGCGATGTTAGGGCTTGCAGATTAGGGGTTAATAATATTTAACTAGTGTTTGCGATGCAGGAGTACGGCGGTTTAGGGGTTAATATATTTATGATAGTGGCGGCGATGTCCGGTTCGGCAGATTAGGGGTTAAAAAATTTCTTTTAGTGTTTGCGATGTGGGGGGGGGGGCCTCGGTTTAGGGGTTAATAGATAGTTTATGGGTGTTAGTGTACTTTTTAGCACTTTAGTTAAGAGTTTTATGCTACGGCGTTGTAGTGTAAAACTCTTAACTACTGACTTTAAAATGCGGTACCAGGCTTGACAGGAGAGGGTCTACCGCTCACTTTTGGTTAGAGTCGTAATACCGGCGCTGTGCAAGTCCCATTTAAAATATAGGATACGCAATTGACATAAGTGGATTTGCGGTATTTCCGAGTCTGGCCAAAAAAGTGAGCGGTGAGCCTATCATTTCAAACAGCGGTCGTTAAAAAGCAGCGTTGGGACCTCTCAACGCTGCTTTTTAACCCTAATGCACAACTCGTAATCTAGCCGATTGTATTTTAGGCATGGATTCTCAGCTCCTGTTATGTGTTACTGCCAAAGAAGACCCCAATATGTGTTCAACAACATCTACTGAGTACAGTGATACCACCTATGCATAGGTTTGTTGGCTTGTTTGGGGGGGGGGGTGCAATGCCAAACTTCTGACGTGTTTGTGATTTTTTTCACATTTAACATATCTTCTTTGCCTATAGTCTTTTTGGGGGCCTTTTTACATAGCACAATTTATTTGCTTGCCATGAATGTGCATATATTTGAAAAGTTGACACCCCAATATATTGTATATAGAGAGTTTTGATACAAGTGTTTTAGCCCAAAGAATTGGAGAAAGTGTATGGTGGTCATTTTTCAATTTTCATTTTTACACACACATTGCTTTTTGACTATAATTTAGGAGAGCTTGTTGTAAGTTATTGCAAGAGAACACTCCAGGTTGTTTTCTGCAAGACCCCCTGAGTACACCCATGCCCCCCAGGCATAGGGTTTTGGTAAAATACAGCACCAATTTTAGAACTTATAAAAAATAGAACAGTGAAATGTAAAAATATGGCACAGTAAAAGTAAAAAACAAACAAACTCATTAACAGTAAACATAACCAACCCCCCCCCCCCCCCAAAAAAAAAAAAAAAATCCCATCTTGGTACAAAATCCCTGAAATGATCTGGAGCCGAAACTGTAAAAAAGTCAGTTTCATTCCGGGGTTTGCTTTTTTGAACAACAAAAAAGCGTTGTGGGTTGCAATCTGCATTAAGTAAATTGCAACCTCTTTGTACCAGGCTGTTGTCTTCCACATTATTAGGTATGGCTGCAGCAGCTGATCTGCTAGATCAACCCCACCCATATGCCGGTTATAAGCCTTGATGCACACTGGCTTCCTTATGCTCTCAGCTCTGCCACATACAGAGCCTTCCACAGTCCTCTCATCGTGGATGGTGGTAAGAAGGTACACATCCTTCTTGTCTCTGCCAACAGCTCCTCTTGTTGCAGAGCTGAGGTCTCCCCCCTTTGTAGCCGGGTGCGTGCAAGTTGTCCTGGGAAACCTGCGCGGTTCTTTTTAATTGTACCGCAAACTACTGTATCAAAGCAATACAGTAGCTTGAGCAAAAGGACACTTGTATAAAAATTATCTAAATACAAGTGGTACACTTTTTTCATTAGGGGTAATATCAGGTCCCAGACCATCTTGCCAGTGGTTCCCATATGTTCTGGGCAACCTGGAGGGTCAAGGTGGCTATCCCTTCCCTCATACACTGGAAGGCTTGACTATACCCAGTATCACTCTCACAGAGCTTATACACCTTTACTCCATTCCATATCTGGAGTGCTTGGAAGGAATATTCTGCTTCAATCCCAGCCTTCCCTTATACTTTATCAGGGATTCATCCACACATATATTCCTCCAGGTGTATAAGCCTCTGCAAACCTGGCAGCAAAGTGGGTAATCAGGGGGCGGATTTTATACAGCCTGCCAAACTGGGAATGCTCCCTAGGGGGGCACAGGCTGTTGTCGCTGAAGTGCATGAAATGTAGAATCATTTCATAACTCTTCCTCTACATACACTGGGAGAAAATGGGGGTAGAGCAGATGGGGTTACTGCTCCAGTAGGAGCGGATGGAAGGTTTCTTTATTATGCCCATCAGCATAGTCAATGCCCAGAATTTTTTCAATTCTGGCACATTGATGGGGGCCCATTGCTGCTTTGCCAAACATGAGTCAGGCTTTGCAGCATGGAACTGATGGGCATATCAATTAGTTTGTACGACAATGTTCCCCAATACATCATTGCCCAGAAACACCTCCATAAACTGTTGGGGGCTAAATCCTGCCACATCCACATTTATGCCAGGATTTGCTGTGAAGGGTGGAATGTCTGGCCTCTGGTGATGAGGCATTACCCACCCTTCAGCAGCAATGGCAGCTGGAGCAACAAGTCTCATTCTGGCAGGGGGGGTAGCAGATACAGATACATCACTATCAGTTGAGACTGTATCTAATGATGTATCTGAGCATATGGCAGGGTCAAAATTGGGTTCTGAGTCTGACATTGGCATCTGACTCTAACGCAAGGATGGTATATGTTCTCTGTGACATGATTTATTTTTATCTGTCACAGAGAAAAAAAATTACTAAGAAAAAATCAACACAAAATTTTAATTTAAATTAACTAAATTAACTAAATGGCTCTGAAAAGAGCCTTTGGGTCTCACAAAAAATCACTAAAAAAATGAACCCCTAAAAAAATGCACAGAGCAAAAAAGTGCTTTTGTGCAAGAGCCAGTTATTTGTAATGATCACTGGCAAGCAAGGGGTTAATTACTCTGTAAAGGAACTTTACAAAATTTTATTTAAACTAGCTAAATAACTCTGAAAAGAGCCTTTGGGTCTCACAAAAAAATTACTACAAAATAAAACCCTAAAAAAACTTTACAAAATTTTATTTAAACTAGCTAAATAACTCTGAAAAGAGCCTTTGGGTCTCACAAAAAAATTACTAAAAAATAAAACCCTAAAAAAATGCACAGAGCAAAAAAGTGCTTTTGTGCAAGAGCCAGTGATTTGTAGTGATCGCTGGCAAGCTAGGGGTTAATGGCTCTGAAAAGAACCTTTGGGTCTCACAATTTTTAAACTAATATAACTAACTAAATCTCTCTCTCTCTCAACACAGATCTCTCTTTTTCTCCCGCAAAAATGCAAGTGAGGAGAGGGAGCAAGATCCACACTGGTCAGTGTCAATATTTACTTATATTGACATGATCAGACAAATGGGATTTTTTATTATTATAAGTTAAATTACAGAGCAAGCTCAGATTGGATTACCCCAGCCTGTCCCTATGATGAGGCAGGCTAGGGACACCCCCAGAAGCCTCATGATGCACTGGGCATCTCCATCTTTGAAGTCACATGGGGAGGGTGGCTATATGGGGCTATTTTATTAAAACTACATATATTTTTATATGTTCTGTTATTTTACTAAGTGCCTCTATCCACTGAGGCACTTAGCATATTTACAGAGTATCAGAAGCCTGCCCGATGACTTCCGATATTCTGCCTGACTGCTGGCCTCCACGTGGAGTGAAACCGGAAGTGATCGCTCCGTGGGAGCGATCAAAATGGTGCCCGGCAGTCAGGAACAGTATTGCAGGATGCCTCAATATCGAGGCATCGCTGCAATACTGTTTGAGCAGCTTCCAGCGCTCAGATTAACCTCTCCCTCCATTCACTTTTTATGTTCCATAGTGTAGCGGTCCCACCCGCTCCCACCCCCTGCACAAGATCCCGCCCCCCTCGGACGTTTATCCCCCCAGTGATGTGCTGCCCACCCACCTCCCTGCAATGGCTCCCACCCACCAACGATCGGCATCATCGCTGGTGGGTAAAACAGGTATCAATATCGAGGCATCACTGTAATACCTTGAAAGCGGCTGGAAGCGATCATGATCGCTTCCACCACTTGAAACCCCAGAGGACGTGTCAGGCACGTCCTTGGTCCTTAACTGTATATTTTGTAGGACGTGCCTGACATGTCCTAGGTCTCCAAGGGGTTAATTTAATTTATTTCCTGTAATTTAATTATGAATATTGTGGGCTTTCCAATTCATATTAAACACGGAAATGCAGACACAGCTATATTAAACACAGTTATTGGTTGCACACTCTTGTAAGCCATTTATAACCAATCCTAATTGGCCTCAGTGTAACCTAAGTTACAATATGGCGGCGCCCATTGCTTTATTAACATTTACTTTACTCTTATTTTTACAATATTTAAACAACTAATTAACGGCTAGGGGCCCGATCCGATATGCAGCGTCGCCCGCAAATGCCGGCGACGCTGAATTTTGCACTGGTTTGGTATCCTATATACGGCGTAACCTAGAAGTTACGCTCGTATATTTCTGCCGTCGCCCATAGTTTTTTGGGCCATAGGCAGGTATACCAAACCAGCGCAGTTTGGTATCCAATATACAGCGTAAGGACTTACGTGGCGAAAATGGAGAAATCTTACTCCATTTTCACCTCGCCACAAAAAGCAGCCGTAGTAAGCCTTACGCTGTCTATTGGAGCCCCGTAACTCCCTAAACTAGCTACAAAATAAACCTAACACCTAACGCATGCGCAATGTCTATCTAGCTGTCACCCGCGATCTGCTAAATAAAACCTAACACCTAACGCATGCGCAATGTCTATCTAGCTGTCACCCGCGATCTGCTAAATAAAACCTAACACCTAACGCATGCGCAATGTCTATCTACCTGTCAACCGCGATCCCCCGCCGCAATCCCTAATAAAGTTATTAACCCCTAAACCGCCGCTCCCGGACCCGCCGCCACCTACAATAAAAGTATAACCCCCTAATGTGAGCTCCTACCCCGCCGCCAACTACATTAAACTACCCCCTAAAGTGAGCCCCTTACACCGCCGCATCTATTTTAAAATTATTAACCCCTAATTTAATCCCCCTACACCGCCGCCACCTATATTAAATTATTTAACCCCTAATCTAATCCCCCTACCCCGCCACCAGCTATATTAAATTATTTAACCCCTAATCTAATCCCCCTACCCCGCCGCCACCTATATTAAATTAATTAACCCCTAATCTAATCCCCCTACTCCGCCGCCAGCTATATTAAATTATTTAACCCCTAAAATACTAAACTATCCCTACCACTAAACCTAAGTCTAACCCTACAAATAGCCCTGAAAAGGGCTTTTTGCGTGGCATTACCCCAAAGTAAACAGCTCTATTGCCAGCCCTTAAAAGGGCTTTTTGCGGGGCATGCCCCAAAGAAAAGTGCTCATTTACCAGCCCTTAAAAGGGCTTTTGGTGGGGCTTTGTCACAAAGTAAACTGCTCTTTTGCCTACAATCTAAATCCCCCTACACCGCCGCCACCTATAATAAATGTATTAACCCCTAATCTAATCCCCCTACACCGCCGCCACCTATATTAAACACATTAACCCCTAATCTAATCCCCCTACACCGCCGCCAGCTATATTATAATAATAGTTATTATATTATATATATTAACTATATTAACCCTAATTATATTAGGGTTAATATAGTTATTATATTATATATATATATTAAGTATAATAACCCTATCTAACTCTAACATCCCTAACTAAACTCTTATTAAAATAAATCTAATATTAATATTATTAATTAAAATATTCCTATTTAAATCTAAATACTTACCTATAAAATAAACCCTAAGATAGCTACAATATAATTAATAATTACATTGTAGCTATTTTAGGGTTTATATTTATTTTACAGGTAACTTGGTATTTATTTTAACTAGGTACAATAGCTATTAAATAGTTAATAACTATTTAATAGCTACCTAGTTAAAATAATTACCAATTTACCTGTAAAATAAATCCTAACCTAAGTTACAAATACACCTACACTATCAATAAATTAAATAAACTACAAATATCTAACTAAAATACAATTAAACAAACTAAACTAAATTACAAAAAAAACAAACACTAAATTACAAAAAATAAAAAAAATGGTTCAGCCAATCGGATTGAACTTGAATCTGATTGGCTGATTCAATCAACCAATCAGATTTTTCTACCTTAATTCCGATTGGCTGATAGAATCCTATCAGCCAATCGGAATTCGATGGACGCCATCTTGGATGACGTCATTTAAAGGAACCTCATTCGTCGGGAAGTCGTCTTGCCGGATGGATGCTCCGCGGCGGAGGAGCGAAGAAAGAAGATTGAAGATGCCGCTTTGCTTGAAGACATCACCGGATGGAAGAAGACTCTCTGCCGCTTGCTTGAAAACATCGCCAGATGGAAGAAGACTTCACTGCAGCTTGCTTGAAGACATCGCCCGGAACGGATGAAGAGTTCTGCCCGGCGGGGTGAATACAAGGTAGGGAGATCTTCAGGGGGGTAGTGTTAGGTTTATTTAAGGGGGGTTTGGGTTAGATTAGGGGTATGTGGGTGGTGGGTTGTAATGTTGGGGGGTAGTATTGTGGGGGGGTTTTCAGGCAAAAGAGCAGTTTTCTTTGGGGCATGCCCCACAAAAGGCCCTTTTAAGGGCTGGTAAGGTAAAAGAGCTAACTTTTTTAATTTAGAATAGGGCAGGGAATTTTTTTTTATTTTGGGGGGCTTTATTATTTTATTAGGGGGCTTAGAATAGGTGTAATTAGCTTAAAAATCTTGTAATCCTTTTTTTATTTTTTGTAATTTAGTGTTTTGTTTTTTTTTAATTTAGTGTTTGTTTGTTTTTTGTAATTTAGTTTAGTTTATTTAATTGTATTTTAGTTTAGATATTTGTAGTTTATTTAATTTATTGATAGTGTAGGTGTATTTGTAACTTAGGTTAGGATTTATTTTACAGGTAAATTGGTAATTATTTTAACTAGGTAGCTATTAAATAGTTATTAACTATTTAATAGCTATTGTACCTAGTTAAAATAAATACCAAGTTACCTGTAAAATAAATATAAACCCTAAAATAGCTACAATGTAATTATTAATTATATTGTAGCTATCTTAGGGTTTATTTTATAGGTAAGTATTTAGATTTAAATAGGAATATTTTAATTAATAATATTAATATTAGATTTATTTTAATAAGAGTTTAGTTAGGGATGTTAGAGTTAGATAGGGTTATTATACTTAATATATATATAATATAATAACTTTATTAACCCTAATATAATTAGGGTTAATATAGTTAATATATATAATATAATAACTATGGCCTAGATTTGGAGTTTGGCGTTAGCCGTGAAAACCAGCGTTAGAGGCTCCTAACGCTGGTTTTAGGCTACCTCCGGTATTTGGAGTCACTCAAAAAAGGGTCTAACGCTCACTTTTCAGCCGCGACTTTTCCATACCGCAGATCCCCTTACGTCAATTGCGTATCCTATCTTTTCAATGGGATTTTTCTAACTCCGGTATTTAGAGTCGTGTCTGAAGTGAGCGTTAGAAATCTAACGACAAAACTCCAGCCGCAGAAAAAAGTCAGTAGTTAAGAGCTTTCTGGGCTAACGCCGGTTTATAAAGCTCTTAACTACTGTGCTCTAAAGTACACTAACACCCATAAACTATCTATGTACCCCTAAAACGAGGTCCCCCCACATCGCCGCCACTCGATTAAATTTTTTTAACCCCTAATCTGCCGACCGCAAAGCGCCGCCAGCTAAGTTATCCCTATGTACCCCTAATCTGCTGCCCCTAACACCGCCGACCCCTGTATTATATTTATTAACCCCTAACCTGCCCCCCACAACGTTGCCGCCAGCTACCTACAATAATTAACCCCTAATCTGCCGACCGCAAAGCGCCGCCACCTACATTATAGCTATGTACTCCTAATCTGCTGCCCCTAACACCGCCGACCCCTATATTATATGTATTAACCCCTAATCTGCCCCCCACAACGTCGCCTCCACCTGCCTACACTTATTAACCCCTAATCTGCCGAGCGGACCGCACCGCTACTATAATAAAGTTATTAACCCCTAATCCGCCTCACTAACCCTATAATAAATAGTATTAACCCCTAATCTGCCCTCCCTAACATCGCCGACACCTAACTTCAATTATTAACCCCTAATCTGCCGACCGGAGCTCACCGCTATTCTAATAAATGGATTAACCCCTAAAGCTAAGTCTAACCCTAACACTAACACCCCCCTAAATTAAATATAATTTTAATCTAATGAAATTAATTAACTCTTATTAAATAAATTAATCCTATTTAAAGCTAAATACTTACCTGTAAAATAAACCCTAATATAGCTACAATATAAATTATAATTACATTGTAGCTATTTTAGGATTAATATTTATTTTACAGGCAACTTTGTAATTATTTTAACCAGGTACAATAGCTATTAAATAGTTAATAAATATTTAATAGTTACCTAGTTAAAATAATTACAAAATTACCTGTAAAATAAATCCTAACCTAAGTTACAATTAAACCTAACACTATACTATCATTAAATTAATTAAATAAAATACCTACAATTACCTACAATTAAACCTAACACTACACTATCAATAAATGAATTAAATACAATATGTACAAATAACTACAATGAAATAAACTAACTAAAGTACAAAAAATAAAAAAGAACTAAGTTACAAAAAATAAAAAAATATTTACAAACATAAGAAAAATATTACAACAATTTTAAACTAATTACACCTACTCTAAGCCCCCTAATAAAATAACAAAGACCCCCAAAATAACAAAATGCCCTACCCTATTCTAAATTACTAAAGTTCAAAGCTCTTTTACCTTACCAGCCCTGAACAGGGCCCTTTGCGGGGCATGCCCCAAGAAGTTCAGCTCTTTTGCCTGTAAAAAAAACATACAATACCCCCCCCCCCCAACATTACAACCCACCACCCACATACCCCTAATCTAACCCAAACCCCTCTTAAATAAACCTAACACTAAGCCCCTGAAGATCATCCTACCTTGTCTTCACCTCACCAGGTATCACCGATCCGTCCTGGCTCCAAAATCTTCATCCAACCCAAGCGGGGGCTGGCGATCCATCATCCGGTGGCTGAAGAGGTCCAGAAGAGGCTCCAAAGTCTTCATCCTATCCGGAAAGAAGAGTAGATCCGGACCGGCAACCATCATCTTCCAAGCGGCATCATCTATCTTCATCCAATGAGGACCGGCTCCATCCTGGACACCTCCGACGCGGACCCATCTTCATCCGGCGACGTCCAACTGAAGAATGAAGGTTCCTTTAAGGGACGTCATCCAAGATGGCGTCCCTCGAATTCCGATTGGCTGATAGGATTCTATCAGCCAATCGGAATTAAGGTAGGAATATTCTGATTGGCTGATGGAATCAGCCAATCAGAATCAAGTTCAATCCAATTGGCTGATCCAATAAGCCAATCAGATTGAGCTCGCATTCTATTGGCTGTTCCGATCAGCCAATAGAATGCAAGCTCAATCTGATTGGCTGATTGGATCAGCCAATCGGATTGAACTTGATACCTGGTGAGGTGAAGACAAGGTAGGATGATCTTCAGGGGCTTAGTGTTTATTTAAGGGGGGTTTGGGTTAGATTTGGGGTATGTGGGTGGTGGGTTATAATGTTGGGGGGTATTGTATGTTTTTTTTACAGGCAAAAGAGCTGAACTTCTTGGGGCATGCCCCGCAAAGGGCCCTGTTCAGGGCTGGTAAGGTAAAAGAGCTTTGAACTTTAGTAATTTAGAATAGGGTAGGGCATTTTTTATTTTGGGGGTCTTTGTTATTTTATTAGGGGGCTTAGAGTAGGTGTAATTATTTTAAAATTGTTGTAATATTTTTCTTATGTTTGTAAATATTTTTTTATTTTTTGTAACTTAGTTCTTTTTTTATTTTTTGTACTTTAGTTAGTTTATTTCATTGTAGTTATTTGTAGATATTGTATTTAATTAATGTATTGATAGTGTAGTGTTAGGTTTAATTGTAGGTAATTGTAGATATTTTATTTAATTAATTTAATGATAGTATAGTGTTAGGTTTAATTGTAACTTAGGTTAGGATTTATTTTACAGGTAATTTTGTAATTATTTTAACTAGGTAGCTATTAAATATTTCTGAACTATTTAATAGCTATTGTACCTGGTTAAAATAATTACAAAGTTGCCTGTAAAATAAATATTAATCCTAAAATAGCTACAATGTAATTATAATTTATATTGTAGCTATATTAGGATTTATTTTACAGGTAAGTATTTAGCTTTAAATAGGAATAATTTATTTAATAAGAGTTAATTAATTTCGTTAGATTAAAATTATATTTAAGTTAGGGGGGTGTTAGTGTTAGGGTTAGTCTTAGCTTTAGGGGTTAATACATTTATTAGAATAGCAGTGAGCTCCGGTCGTCAGATTAGGGGTTAATAATTGAAGTTAGGTGTCGGCGATGTTAGGGAGGGCAGATTAGGGGTTAATACTATTTATTATAGGGTTAGTGAGGCGGATTAGGGGTTAATAACTTTATTATAGTAGCGGTGCGGTCCGCTCGGCAGATTAGGGGTTAATAAGTGTAGGCAGGTGGGGGCGACGTTGTGGGCGGCAGATTAGGGGTTAATAAATATAATATAGGGTTCGGCGGTGTTAGGGGCAGCAGATTAGGGGTACATAAGGATAATGTAAGTAGCGGCGGTTTACGGAGCGGCAGATTAGGGGTTAAAAATAAAATGCAGGTGTCAGCAATAGCGGGGGCGGCAGATTAGGGGTTAATAAGTGTAAGGTTAGGGGTGTTTAGACTCGGGGTACATGTTAGGGTGTTAGGTGCAGACTTAGGAGGTGTTTCCGCATAGCAAACAATGGGGCTGCGTTAAGAGCTGAACGCGGCTTTTTTGCAGGTGTTAGGTTTTTTTTCAGCTCAAACAGCCCCATTGTTTTCTATGGGGGAATCGTGCACGAGCACGTTTTTTAGGCTGGCCGCTTGCGTAAGCAACTCTGGTATCGAGAGTTGAAGCTGCGTTAAAAATGCTCTACGCTCCTTTTTTGGAGCCTAACGCAGCCTTTATGTGGACTCTCAATACCAGAGTTATTTTTATGGTGCGGCCAGAAAAAAGCCGGCGTTAGATTTTCGGGTCGTTACCGATAAAACTCCAAATCTAGCCGTAAATTAACTATATTAACCCTAATATAATTAGGGTTAATATAGTTAATATAGCTGGCGGCGGTGTAGGGGGATTAGATTAGGGGTTAATGTGTTTAATATAGGTGGCGGCGGTGTAGGGGGATTAGATTAGGGGTTAATACATTTATTATAGGTGGCGGCGGTGTAGGGGGATTTAGATTGTAGGCAAAAGAGCAGTTTACTTTGTGACAAAGCCCCACCAAAAGCCCTTTTAAGGGCTGGTAAAAGAGATGGATTCTTTGGGGCATGCCCCGCAAAAAGCCCTTTTAAGGGCTGGCAATAGAGCAATTTACTTTGGGGTAATGCCACGCAAAAAGCCCTTTTCAGGGCTATTTGTAGGGTTAGACTTAGGTTTAGTGGTAGGGATAATTTAGTATTTTAGGGGTTAAATAATTTAATATAGCTGGCGGCGGGGTAGGGGGATTAGATTAGGGGTTAATTAATTTAATATAGGTGGCGGCGGGGTAGGGGGATTAGATTAGGGGTTAAATAATTTAATATAGCTGGCGGCGGGGTAGGGGGATTAGAGTAGGGGTTAAATAATTTAATATAGCTGGTGGTGGGGTAGGGGGATTAGATTAGGGGTTAAATAATTTAATATAGCTGGCGGCGGGGTAGGGGGATTAGATTGGGGTTAATTAATTTAATATAGGTGGCGGCGGGGTAGGGGGATTAAATTAGGGGTTAATAATTTTAAAATAGATGGCGGCGGGGTAGGGGCTCACTTTAGGGGGTAGGTAAGGTAGATGGCGGCGGGGTAGGGGCTCACATTAGGGGGTTATAGATTTAATATAGCTGGCGGCGGGGTCCGGGAGCGGCGGTTTAGGGGTTAATAAATTTATTAGGTGGCGGCGGGGTCCGGGAGCGACGGTTTAGGGGTTAATAATTTTTTTATTGTTAGTATAGTGAGGGGGGATAGCGGATAGAGGGTTAGACGTGTCGGGCTATGTTAGGGAGGCGTGTTAGACAGTGCGGGTGATTTTATAACTTAGTCAGGTTTTGTAGGCGCCGGCAGTTTCTAAAGTGCCGTAAGTCACTGGCGACTCCAGAAATTTGTACTTACACAGATTTCTGGACATCGCTGGTTTATCCGACTTATGGCACTTTAGCATCTGACTGCGCCGTATATAGGATAGCTCGAGTTGCGAGCTGAAACTGCGGGCGGCGGGGGTTCCCTCGCTTGCGCCGCAAACTACGCTGCATATCGGATTGCGCCCTAGATTACTAGTTTTGCATTATGAGGGGTGCGGTACTAACTTGTACGTTATTGTCACCACTTACTTCCCTACAGCGCTGGTATTACAGGTTTTCCTAAACCCGGCGTTAATAGGCAAGAAGTGAACGTAGAGCAAACTTGTGTTCAATACCGCACTCCAATACCAGCGCTGCTTAAGTCAGTGGTGAGCTGGTTGTACGTGCTCGTGCACGATTTCCCCATAGACATCAATGGGGAGAGCCGGCTGAAAAAAAGCCTAACACCTGCAAAAAAGCAGCGTAAAGCTCCGTAACGCAGCCTCATTGATTCCTATGGGGAAACAAAATTTATGTTTATACCTAACACCCTAACATGAACCCCGAGTCTAAACACCCCTAATCGTACACTTATTAACCCCTAATCTGCCGCTCCGGACATCGCCGCCACTATAATAAACATATTAACCCCTAAACCGCCGCACTCCCGCATCACAAACATTAGTTAAATATTATTAACCCCAAATCTGCTGCCACTAACATCGCCGTCACCTACCTACATTTATTAACCCCTAATCTGCCGCCCCCAATGTCGCTGCCACTATACTAAAGTTATAGTAAGGTTAGGGAACCAAAAGGGGGGTTTGTGACATTAAAGTCAAGTGTAGAATTATACACTAGATAAATCAAATAGCAAATATATTTACATTACACTTTTATTAACAAATATGCTTGAAACAGACGTTACCAGAAGGGGGGAAGATATAGTGAATCCAGGGTTAAGCAACCTCTGAACTAATTGTAAATATACATTACAAAATCTAAAGGACCCCCACCGATAATTAGACAAGTAAAATGGGATGGTTATAGTAGGCTAGTGAAGAATGGGATAGGTCACTTCCATAATTCGAATAAATAGTAGCCAAATTCTATAGCACCCGAAATTAAAATAAGGGCTAGTGGACAGGGTGTAGCGTGTCTAATCAAGTAATCACACAGGGTAGGGAAATTAACAAAATTGTAGTTTCATACGCAAAAGGTAGGTACATTCAAACAGGCATACACATATATGCTCAAGCTATGCGCTCAAAGGCGTCCTCCTACCTGCGTACTGCTCTGATTTAACAGAGTCAGCCGATTGCTAGCTAAAATCCCTGTCAAATAGAGCTAACTCACATACAATAAAGCTTGTAGAAAACTTCTCATATATACGATGGAGGTATTATGCTCAATACAAACTGTCAACATTTATTCCCCTAGGTTAAGTTCAAGTAGTTACATTTAAATCAAAGTCAAAGGTTACTGTGTAGCTTATAGCGTAATAGCATATAATGCTTAACAAAATGTTGCTGCTTGTTAACCTGGCATTAAAGCGTACTCCTAAATAACAGTCTTTCAGTATGTCAGCATACCCCCTATAGTTACAAATATAGTGCAAAGTTTTAGCGGTATTAAGTTTAGAGACCGCTAGTATTCATTTAAAGTATGTGACCAGTTCAGTTGAACCACGCTTGTTCCACCCAAGGCCACGCCCACCGACGCGTTTCCGTCACAGAACGTGACTTCGTCAGGGCATAGGGCCAGCCCAGCATTAGGTACGAGAAGTTATAGTAATCCGTTGTCATGGCAACATTAAAAGTCATTAGATACGGAGGTGTAAGACTCCGCTGTGGCCTCATTCGATCATGCTACTTATACTCTGTACAAAGTATGTATTATGCCTTAAAGAAATTGCTCATTATTGAAAAAAATGTATTAGAACAAAGAGGAACATATAAATTTATCATTTTATTGACACTGACGTGCTCTTGTGTAAAGGTATAATGTGCATCAATACGTATACAAGTATCGTGGGGGAATGTTATATTCCATAGTATCTTAAAAATATTGGGAGAGGTATGTAATGCTTATAAAGTATATCAATCGATATTACAGAATTTCCTTGGTGGAGTATGCTGGTAATTAGTATGATGTTTGAAAAATGGAAATTATATACTCATAAGATTTCTTTATGTGGGTCAATTGTAGTTGCCCATAATAACCCATCTGAAAGGTCAGACTGAGTTAGTTATTACCACCTAGACAATACAAAAAAGAGGATAATCAATCAAGTAAATACTTGTTAAAGAAACAGATATTTATTTGTTAAACACAAGGCTATTTTTAATATGAAATTATCATTATGTGTAAAAGTTATTATTAGTTTAGATTAGAATCAACTTAATTAGATTAGGTTAAATATTGTTTCAAAATTATATAAATATGCATCCTCTTAATTTGCTTCATATTGGGAAAAGGATACCAACATTGTAAGCTAGGTTTATTCATAACCCTAAACAGAAATAGTATGTAATTAATAATCATAAATCCACAATAAGATGTATATCATGAACCATAATCTATAAGAAGCATTTGTATGATATTGCTTCATTTAATCCCCTAGGTGAGGTGGATTTTAATTCATGGATCCATCTACACTCTTTCTGTAGTAACATTTTGTTAATGTCGCCCCTTCTCCCTTTTAATTTTATTTGTTCGATTGCACAAAAATAGATTTCATATTTGTGTCCCTGATGTTCATTGTTCATGTGTTGTGCTACAGGAACATTTCTGTTCCATTTGATGTCACCTATGTGTTCTAGCACTCTAGTTCGTAGCTCTCTTGAGGTCTCACCCACATAGATTTTTTTTTTTTGGTATAAAACTTAAATTCCATATAGACAAGCTCAAGGAAGAACTTAGTGAAACCAAAAATAGGAAACTACAAAGAGATTGGTCTGACCACCAAAAAGGGAATATCTATAAAGGCAATCAAAGACGTAGTAATTTTAGAAAAACACAAGAATCTAGAATCACCAATAATAAAAGTATTACCTCTGATAATTCCACTACAGACTCAGAACCCTCTGATGAGGAATTAACACAAACACCTACAACCAGCGTTGCCTTAACAGAACCATCAATTACACATATTTTTTTAGAGAAAGATCTGTTCCCACCAAAGAGAACTACAAGAACGAGGCAACCGAACAAAACAAAATCCACCACAAAACAGAAGTAGTTATGGATAATTTACAAATTATCAATTTATTGGGTTATTATGGGCAACTACAATTGACCCACATAAAGAAATCTTATGAGTGTATAATTTCCATTTTTCAAACATCATACTAATTACCAGCATACTCCACCAAGGAAATTCTGTAATATCGATTGATATGCTTTATAAGCATTACATACCTCTCCCAATATTTTTAAGATACTATGGAATATAACATTCCCCCACGATACTTGTATACGTATTGATGCACATTATACCTTTACACAAGAGCGCGTCAGTGTCAATAAAATGATAAATTTATATGTTCCTCTTTGTTCTAATAATTTTTTTCAATAATGAGCAATTTCTTTAAGGCATAATACATACTTTGTACAGAGTATAAGTAGCATGATCGAATGAGGCCACAGCGGAGTCTTACACCTCCATATCTAATGACTTTTAATGTTGCCATGACAACGGATTACTATAACTTCTCGTACCTAATGCTGGGCTGGCCCTATGCCCTGACGAAGTCACGTTCTGTGACGGAAACGCGTCGGTGGGCGTGGCCTTGGGTGGAACAAGCGTGGTTCAACTGAACTGGTCACATACTTTAAATGAATACTAGCGGTCTCTAAACTTAATACCGCTAAAACTTTGCACTATATTTGTAACTATAGGGGGTATGCTGACATACTGAAAGACTGTTATTTAGGAGTACGCTTTAATGCCAGCTTAACAAGCAGCAACATTTTGTTAATCATTATATGCTATTACGCTATAAGCTACACAGTAACCTTTGACTTTGATTTAAATGTAACTACTTGAACTTAACCTAGGGGAATAAATGTTGACAGTTTGTATTGAGCATAATACCTCCATCGTATATATGAGAAGTTTTCTACAAGCTTTATTGTATGTGAGTTAGCTCTATTTGACAGGGATTTTAGCTAGCAATCGGCTGACTCTGTTAAATCAGAGCAGTACGCAGGTAGGAGGACACCTTTGAGCGCATAGCTTGAGCATATATGTGTATGCCTGTTTGAATGTACCTACCTTTTGCGTATGAAACTACCATTTTGTTAATTTCCCTACCCTGTGTGATTACTTGATTAGACACGCTACACCCTGTCCACTAGCCCTTATTTCAATTTTGGGTGCTATAGAATTTGGCTACTATTTATTCGAATTATGGAAGTGACCTATCCCATTCTTCACTAGCCTACTATAACCATCCCATTTTACTTGTCTAATTACCGGTGGGGGTCCTTTAGATTTTGTAATGTATATTTACAATTAGTTCAGAGGTTGCTTAACCCTGGATTCACTATATCTTCCCCCCTTCTGGTAACGTCTGTTTCAAGCATATTTGTTAATAAAAGTGTAATGTAAATATATTTGCTATTTGACTATACTAAAGTTATTAACCCCTAAACCTAGGTCTAACCCTAACACCCACTAACTTAAATATAATTAAAATCAATCTAAAGAAAACCTACTATTAATAACTAAATAATTCCTATTTAAAACTAAATACTTACCTGTAAAATAAACCCTAAGCTAGCTACAATATAACTAATAGTTACATTGTATCTAGCTTAGGGTTTATTTTTATTTTACAGGCAAGTTTGTATTTATTTTAACTAGGTAGAAT
This sequence comes from Bombina bombina, assembly GCF_027579735.1. NCBI lineage: Eukaryota > Metazoa > Chordata > Amphibia > Anura > Bombinatoridae > Bombina > Bombina bombina. The sequence continues at coordinate 1,119,064,224 of NC_069501.1, read as the reverse complement.
AGTTACTAAATAGTTATTAACTATTTACTAACTACCTAGCTAAAATAAATACAAATTTACCTGTCAAATAAAACCTAACCTGTCTTACACTAACACCTAACCTTACACTACAATTAAATAAATTACTTAAATTAAATACAATTAACTAAATTAAATGCAATTACCTAAATTACAAAAAAACAAAAACAAACACTAAATTACACAAAATTCCAATCAGCAAATAGAATGCAAGCTCAATCCTATTGGCTGATTGGATCAGCCAATAGGATGAAAGCTCATTCCTATTGGCTGACTGCAACAGCCAATAGGATTTTTTCAACCTAAATTCTGATTGGCTGATAGAATTCTATCAGCCAATCGGAGTCTAAGGGACTCCATCTTGGATGATGTCATTTAAAGATGTCTTCATTGTAGAAGAAGACGTTGAACGAAGAGGATGCTCAGCGTCGGATGTCTTGAAGATGGAGCCGCTCCACGCCGGATGGATGAAGATAGAAGATGCTGTCTGGGTGAAAACTTCTGCGGGCTTGGATGAAGACATCGGCCGCTTGGATGAAGACTTCTGCCGGCTTCTTGGAGGATGGATGTCGGATCTTCAAAAATGTAAGTAGATCTTCAGGGGTTAGTGTTAGGGTTTATTGGGTGGGTTTTATTTTTAGATTAGGGGTTTGGTCTGCAATAGAGCTAAATGCCCTTTTAAGGGCAATGCCCATCAAAATGCGGCAATGGGGAGCTTAGTTTTTTTTAGTTAGCTTTTTATTTGGGGGGGTTGGTTAAGTGGGTGGTGGGTTTTACTGTTGGGGGGATATTTGTATTTTTTTTACAGGTAAAAGAGCTGATTTCTTTGGGGCAAAGCCCAGCAAAAGGCCCTTTTAAGGGCTATTTGTAGTTTATTGTAGGCTAGGGTTTTTTTTTATTTTGGGGGGCTTTTTATTTTCATAGGGCTCTTAGATTAGGTGTAATTAGTTTAAATCTTTGATAATTTCTTTTTTATTTTGTGTAACTTAGTGTTTATTTTTTTAACTTAGTGTTTGTTATTTTTTGTAACTTAGTTGTTAGTTTTTTGTAACTTAGTAATTTTTTAGTGTAGGTTTAAATTATTTGAGTAGGGTTAGGTGTTTAAATATATAATATAGTTAATTTAATTTGTAGTTTAATGTAATTTTAGTATAACAGTTAGGGTAGGTTAATTATTAGTTTAATATAGTTTAATGTAATTTAGTATAACAGTTAGGGTAACTGAGAAGTGGAATGAATACAAAAATAATAATATTACTTATTGGTTTAAACCAGAAATTTTCAGGGAAGCATTCAAGGCGTTTATTAGGGGTGAAATAAGAGCATACTTATGTAAGCTGAATAGGAAATGTAAGGCCCGAGAAACTCAGTTAACAAATCAACTCAGGAATGCTTATGAGGCATATATATTAAAAAGCCTATCAAACAACGTGGGATAACTATTCGGAGAAAAAAAGTGAAAGGGACCTATTTATTAAACATAAGACCATTCAAGAAGACCTAAAAATGAGAGCTAAATATCAGGGGAATTATGGGAGATCAGCTAGGTATCTCTCAAACCTAACTAAACATAGACAGAGTAACAGAAGAATTAATAAAATCAGAGTGGCAGGCAAAAGTATTACTAATCCCCTGGAAATCAAAGATGCTTTTTATGAATTCTACAAAAAGATTTATAAGAAGGAAGAAATAAATAACCAAAATAAATAAAATTTCTGGAACAGTCTTAAATTACCCAAGATATCCACCCATGATTTAGATTTATTAAATGCACCGATTACAGCTGAAGAAGTCATATAGCAGATTAGCATGGCTAAAACCTTTAAAGCGCCTGGTCCTGATCAACTCCCAATAGAATTATATAAAATTTTACTTGAGCATATTCCGGATATCCTGGTAAACTTGTTTAATTCTTATTATATCGAAAATAAAAAACCATCTAGATATTTCTCGGCATCCATAATTACTCTCATACCTAAAAAGAATAAAGACCCAGAAAATATGGCTGCATACAGACCAATTTCACTATTAAATTGTGATTATAAGATCTTTACGTCTATTATCGCGAACAGGCTGAAAATCTATATAGGGAATTTAGTTCATTCGGATCAAGTGGGCTTTATGCCAGGTAGAAACGTGTCTAAAATCATTCGCCGAGTTCTAACGGTCCTAGATTTTTTCTGGTCAGAAAATAAGACCAAAGCACGCAGAGAGAGATCTAATATGGCCTTACTGGCGATTGATGCTGAAAAGGCCTTTGACCTTATTAATTGGGACCACCTATTTCATTCTTTAGCAAGTTTTGGATTTAAGGGTAATTTTTTAACGATGATTCATACAATCTATCAAAACCCAACTTCTAACCTATTAATTAATTCCGAACTCTCACAAGATATTATTTTAGGAAAAGGTACACGCCAGGGCTGCCCGCTCTCACCTCTTTTGTTTAATTTGGCGCTAGAGCCCTTTGCGGTCAAATTAAGGCAAGAATTACCAGGGATAATGATTGGTAAAAGCAAAGACGTTCTTACTTTATATGCGGATGATTTACTTCTATTTTTGAATGAATCATATCTATCAATACAACATTTCTTGACATTAGCCAAACAATTTGGATCTTTTGCGGGTTATAAGATTAACCCAGAAAAATCTGAAATTTTATGGTTTGTGCAAAATGATACTCCACCTGGTAGATATCCCTTAAAATCAGTAGAATCTATAAATTATTTAGGGATTAAAATACATAAGGACCCCAATGCCTGGTATAAATTAAACTTTACACCCTATTTCTCTAAATATAAACATGAGGTAGATAAGTGGATGTCGCTTCCAATCTCACTATCAGCTCCAGTCGCTATGGTTAAGACGATTTTCTTTCCACAGCTCTTATATCTACTCCAAAACTTGCCGCTCTTGATTAAAAGTAAAGATGTGGTCTTATTTAATAGTATTACAGCAGGGTTTGTCTGGAATCAAAAACACAGACGGATATCTGTGCATAACCTATCTTTATATACAAACGTGGGAGGTCTGGCACTTCCAAACCTCAGATATTATAATTTAGCTATACTAAGTAAATATATTCTAGATTGGATTACGGAAATAGAGTATTCAACCAATCTACATTTAGAAATGGAGGTTGTGGCCCCATACACATTGAGAGCCCTGATCCATCTTGATGGAAGGGAGCTATCTAAACGGTTGACTAGGATGGGGACGCTGTTGAACCTTATTCTAGCATGGCACAAATTATGCGACAAACTAAAAATTAACTGGAAATCCTCTAAATACTTGCCTATCCGTGGTAACCCTAAATTTCCATCTGGAATCTCTTCTAAAAAATTTTAAGGATTGGTTTAATAAAGGACTACAAGACGTGATTCAAATTAGAGATAATAGGTTAGACATGGCTAAGTCATTTATTGACCTTCAGAACGAATTTGGGATTCACAAACATGGTTTCTATGCATATTTGCAATTGAGACATATGTATGAAGAATTGTGGCAGGATAACAAAACTGATTGGAAACTGGGAGACATTAATACAGTAATTAATATCTATAGACAGGGTAACAGATTTATCTCTATGTTGTACAATTTATTAATTCAAAAAGCTAGCCAGAGCCGTCTAGAGGTACTAGTTGAGAAATGGAAAATAAACTTTCCTTATATTACCACGCAAGAAATCGAGGATAGTTTTAGAAGATTACGGAAAACAACCAGTATAATATCTTGGAGAGAATCACACTGCAAACTTCTTAATTTGATATATGTCACCCCCGCACATCTTAAAAAATGGTATCCCCTCGGTATTAACGCTTGTTTGAAATGTGGTAACTTGAATGCAGATATTATGCATTGTTTTTGGAATTGTCCGATAATTAAGCAGTTCTGGAATAAGATAAATTTCTGGTTATCTCTAAGTCTAGAAGCTTCATTTAAAATAAACCCACAGGAGGTTTTTTTATGTGCAATTTTACAAACAATAAACAGTACAAGACAATCAATACAATCATATTAGCTGCCCGTAATCTAATTCTATTAAACTGGAAATCTAGTAGATCTTTATCCTTCCAAAACTTCAAATCTTTGGTGGCCAATATAATTATTATGGAACAATACTCCAGTGACTTATATATAGAAGGGAACCTGGAGAAATATCTCCAAAAATGGCTGGGTATAATGAAATCTTATCTACCTCAACCCAACAACAATTTATATCTATTATAAAGAAAACAACTTTCTTTGATACGCTGACGCAGCGAGGTAGCCTACCATCTGAATGGGCATAAATATGCCATATTAGAGAGCAGTAAGATACAGGCTGTTTTGAGTGTGGAGGAGCGAGGGAGGGGCTAGAAGGGGTGGTGGGATTCTCCCTTTTTTTTTTTTTTTTTTTTTTTATCTTTTCAATGGGATTTGCCTAACGCTTGTATTTAGAGTCTTGGCTGAAGTGAGCGGTAGACCCTCTACCGACAAGACTCCAGCCGCAAAAAAAAGTCAGTAGTTAAGAGCTTTATGGGCTAACGCCAGTTTATAAAGCTCTTAACTACTGTGCTCTAAAGTACACTAACACCCATAAACTACCTATGTACCCCTAAACCGAGGTCCCCCCACATGGCCGTCACTATAATAAATATTTTAACCCCTAATCTGCCGACCGCACACCGCCGCCACCTACATTATCCCTATGAACCCCTAATCTGCTGCCCCTAATATCGCCGACACCTATATAATATTTATTAACCCCTAATCTGCCCTCCCCAACATCGCTGCTACCTACCTACACTTATTAACCCCTAATCTTCCGACCGGACCTCACCGCTACTCTAATAAAGTTATTACTGGGAAGCTCCCACCCTAACTGAGCAGAATGCTCTCCCCTGCTATTCCCACCTCCTATAACCTCCGATCCAATAACAGCACATTATTTAGCTTGCCTCAATACAAAAAAAAAAGCAGCTCGATCCTCCTTTTCCTACAGAGCGCCACAATTATGGAATGACCTCCCTCACACTTTAAAAGCTTCCCCAAGCCTAAAATCCTTTAAGAGATCCCTCTATACATATCTCAAAACAGAATGCTCCTGTCATGGTTGATTAAATATTTCATACCTGCTCTATGTTAAATGTTTGCATATAATGTGTATTTTTATTATTGTTTTTGTATTTTATTGTACCCTATTGTATCAATGCAATGTTTTGTGATCCCAGGACATACTTGAAAACGAGAGAAATCTCAATGTATCCTTCCTGGTAAAATATTTTATAAATAAAAATAAATAAAAATAAATTAACCCCTAAACCGCCACACTCCCGCCTCACAAACCCTATAATAAATAGCATTAACCCCTAATCTGCCCTCCCTAACATCGCCGCCACCTAACTTCAAGTATTAACCCCTAATCTGCCGACCGGACCTCGCCGCTACTATAATAAATGTATTAACCCCTAAAGCTAAGTCTAACCCTAACCCTAACACCCCCCTAAATTAAATATAATTTTAATCTAACAAAATAAATTAAATTATATTAACTAAAGTATTCCTATTTAAAGCTAAATACTTACCTGTAAAATAAACCCTAATATAGCTACAATATAACGAATAATTATATTATAGCTATTTTAGGGTTTATTTTTATTTTACAGGCAACTTTGTATTTATTTTAACTAGGTACAATAGCTATTAAATAGTTATTAACTATTTAATAGCTACCTAGTTAAAATAATTACAAAATTACCTGTAAAATAAATCCTAACCTAAGTTACAATTAAACCTAACACTACACTATCAATAAATAAATTAAATAAATTACCTACAATTACATACAATTAAATAAACTTCGGCCCGGTTGGGTGAAGACGACTCAAGGTAGGGAGATCTTCAGGGGGGTAGTGTTAGGTTTATTTAAGGGGGGTTTGGGTTAGAGTAGGGGTATGTGGGTGGTGGTATTGTGTTTTTTTTTACAGGCAAAAGAGCTGATTACTTTGGGGCATGCCCCGCAAAAAGCCCTTTTAAGGGCTGGTAAAAGAGCTGGTTACTTTTCAATTTAGAATAGGGTAGGGACCTTTATTATTTTGGGGGGCTTTGTTATTTTATTAGGGGGCTTAGAGTAGATGTAATTAGCTTAAAATTCTTGTAATCTTTTTTTATTTTTTGTAATTTAGTGGGGTTTTTTTTTGTAATTTAGTTTAGTTTATTTAATTGTGTGTAATTGTAGGTAATTTATTTAATTTATGTATTGATAGTGTAGTGTTAGGTTTAATTGTAACTTAGGTTAGGATTTATTTTACAGGTAATTTTGTAATTATTTTAACTAGGTAGCTATTAAATAGTTAATATTTAATAGCTATTATACCTAGTTAAAATAAATACAAAGGTGCCTGTAAAATAAATATAAATCCTAAAATAGCTACAATATAATTATTTGTTATATTGTAGCTATATTAGGGTTTATTTTACAGGTAAGTGTTTAGTTTTAAATAGGAATACTTTAGTTAATAATATTTAATTTATTTTGTTAGATTAAAATTATATTTAATTTAGGGGGGTGTTAGGGTTAGGGTTAGACTTAGCTTTAGGGGTTAATACATTTATTAGAGTAGCGGCGAGGTCTGGTCGGCAGATTAGGGGTTAATACTTGAAGTTAGGTGGCGGCAACGTTTGGGGGGGCAGATTAGGGTTTAATACTATTTATTATAGGGTTTGCGAGGCGGGAGTGCAGTGGTTTAGGGGTTAATAACTTTATTAGAGTAGCGGCGAGGTCCGGTCGGCAGATTAGGGGTTAATAAGTGTAGTTAGGTAGCGGCGACGTTAGGGGGGGCAAATTAGGGGTTAATAAATATAATATAGGGGTTGGCGATGTTAGGGGCAGCAGATTAGGGGTTCATAGGGATAATGTAGGTGGCGGCGGTGTGCGGTCGGCAAATTAGGGGTTAATAGTATAATGCAGGTGTCAGCGATAGCGGGGGCGGCAGATTAGAGGTTAATAAGTGTAAGGTTAGGGGTGTTTAGACTCGGGGTTCATGTTAGGGTGTTAGGTGCAGACTTAGAAAGTGTTTCCCCATAGGAAACAATGGGGCTGCGTTGGGAGCTTAATGCTGCTTTTTTGCAGGTGTTAGGTTTTTATTCATCCCAAACTGCCCCATTGTTTCCTATGGGGGAATCGTGCACGAGCACGTTTTAGCTGCTTACCGCTACCGTAAGCAACGCTGGTATTGAGGGTTGAAGTGGCGGTACATTCGGCTCAACGCACCCTTTTTGGAGCCTAACGCAGCCCTTCAGACAACTATATGTGTGTGTGTATATATATATATATAAGGGTGCGTTGGGAAAAAAAGCAGCGTTAGCTACGCGGGTCTTTATCGACAAAACTCTAAATATAGCCGTTAGTATGGGATAATGACCATTGCTTGTATGATTTAACTTCTTTTTTCTTTTCTTTTTTTTTTTTCTTTGAAGAATTATCTCTTTTCTGTTAGGTAAATGTTTAAATTTTGTAGGTCCAAATAAATAAGCTGGTATATAGAGGTATATTCTATAAACGCAAATGGACATATTATCAGTTTAGTTATTTTGATTGAATTACCCTGCGTGGTCAAACGAACAATGTGAATGTAACACATATCCTCTATTATGTCACAGATATTGTTTTGATAATTTGTTGGTTTACAAATAAATATTTAATATACAGTTAGGGTAGATTAATTAATAGTTTAATATAGATTAATTTAAATCTAAAGGTAAGTTTAAATTTATTATAAGATAGGGATGAGTTAATATTTAATATAAAGTTAGCGGGTTGTTAGGTTTAGGGGTGTAATTTAGTTTATGGCGATGTCGGGGCTGGCGGTTTAGGGGTTAACAGGTTTAGTAAGTGCTAGTGATGTGGGAGGCCAGGGGTTTAGGGGTAAATACATTTATTTAGTTGCGGTGGGCTCCGGGAGCGGCGGGATAGGGTTTAATAACTTTATGTAGGTGGCGGCGGTGTCGGGAGTGGCAGATTAGGGGTTAATAAGTATAATGTTGGTGGCGGTGGTGTCGGGGGCAGCAGATTAGGGGTGTTTAGACTCTGGGTACATGTTAGGGTGTTATGTGTAAACATTACTTTTATTCTCTTTTATTTGTGGTTGACGGCTTGATAAATAGAGGCCATAATGTGTGCTGGTATTACAATGAACATTGCCCAGAAGCCAAGCGCTCATGAGAGCGTGTTTCCATAGGCTTCAATGGGAGCCTCATTGTCATGTCGATAGAACCACCTAGCGCAGCGGGCAAATTGCGCAGCGTTGGGCAGCAATCAATAAATATATACATATATATTTATGTGTTTATATGTGCATATACACATATTAAAATATAAATATATATATATATATATATATATATATAAATATGTGTGTATATATATATATATATATATATATATATATATATATATATATATATATATATATATGTAAAAGCATATGCAGATATATTTAAAGTAAAAACACAGTCCCCCATTCACCTTCATGTAATGGTACCCTTTCTCCCCTCACTTTAACCCTTTATAACTGCTTCATGCAGTTTTTAAAGTTAAAAATGCACATCTTTAATTTACATTTAAATGCACAGTACTCTTTATTTTGGGGAAAACTGGGGCGTATTTTAAATTTTAACGAGAGGTCTGATCTCTGGTTAATTTCGCAAAGCGCAAAGTGAATCTGTGAGCTTGCGGGAGCATTATACAGCCACTTGTAATGGCAAATTTGCATCTTTACAGGCGCAGGTTAATAGATAGCGCTCCACATGTAATCTAGCCCTAAATAATGAATCCATGGGTATAGTAAAAGAGAGTACTGCTTCAATTTCTTTATGTTTTATCAGCTGTTTTTCTCTCCAAATATGATTTCACTGCATTAGAAGTGTGCTTGGGATCATTATTATGCTAAAAAATAAAACCATTCCCAATCAGGCGCTTTCCAGAAGGAATGGCATGCAGGACCAGATTTTCCATTAGGCAGAGTAGGCATGTGCCTACAGGTGCCTTCCATAGAGGGGAGCCTGTCTCTCTGCTCCATATGCCTTTTCTGCACACCTCTGCGGCTCTGCCCTCACTCACCATAGTAGATAATATCTTTTCCCTAAACAAAGATGGCTGTCATGGTCCGTTTCTCCAGTGAATGCGGACAGAGCAGCTAGAGAGGTCTGACAGTAAGTGTGTGGGGGTTGGTTCTTTTATGGGGAGTGACAGTGAGTGACTATTTGTGCACGGTGGGCATGTATCAGCTGCAGCGGCTGTCAAAATCAAAATGACAGGTTGTACAATCAGAGGGCAGCCTTTCAAATAAAATACCATTGGTAATAATATTATTGCTAAAATGCACAATACCAGGGCTGTTGCACAGGATAAACACACTTTAAAAAAACAACAACTGACCCTTGGTTGATTGTGCACATTGCAGGCTTGGTCAGCAAAGTTTCCAAATGAAGCCCCAGCCTAGACAACCTGCACTGTTCTTGTATAAATTATATTAAAATAAATACTGTTCTGACTGGAATCTCATCATACTGGGCAAATACTGTCTGGAGTGTTTTGTTATAGATCAATGGGCTGCCTTTTATGTGGCAAAATTAGCATCTGCTGTAAAAAAAAATAATCATAATTTTATAAAGTTTTACGCTGTATCTATAGGTTCATACATGTAAACCAGGAGAGCGCGGGGGCGCTTTAGATTTTGGTGCCTACAGGCACCTGGGCTGTAAATCCGGCCCTGATTGCATGGTGAATTTAAACCTGTCTGTACTTTTCAGCATTCATGATCCCATCAATTCAGGCAATATTGCCAACAGCACTGGCACAAATGCAGCACCAAACCAGGACAGACCCTCCACCATGTTTCACTGAAGGTCGCAAGCACTCTTACATATTGTCGACAATTGGACCCAAAAATTTCAAACTTGGATTTGTCACTCCATAATACTCTTTTTCACAATATCACCATCACACACACACACACACACACACACATATATATATATATATATATATATATATATATATATATATATATATATATATATATATATATATATATATATATAAAAGCAACATCTTGATGGTGATATTGGGGAGTATAATTGATTGAGCAGATAATTACCTGTTTGGGTTTGCTTATGCACAAAACCAATGTTACAACACAACATTTAGGGGTTTATCAATTCCTTTTAGCTGTGGAATTTGATAAGTGAAAAATAGCCAAATAACATGTCAGTTATATCAAGAATTGTTAATTGTGATTACATCAACATCAAAAATGACTCATTGACTGCTTGTAATAAATGAAACAATAGATTGTGATGAACTCTATTGTCATTTAAATTTGAAAATATATTCTGGTACTTGTGATTCAGCGTTATTTGTTGGAAGTTTGATATTTTGCAAAGTACTTTTTGGAGTTAAAAGTCATTGTACTCAGAATGTTTCTAATACTGTACATAAAAGAACAGCGGTTTAATATGTTAAAATAGTTTTTTGAGTAAAAAAACTTTACGTAAAAGCTGTTTAAAGCAATGCACAGTCACTGAAGCAGAGGCATGAAAGAATTTAATTATTTCCTTCAATAATATAGCTTTGGTTAAAGATGAAGTTATTCATCTTTTTTTTTTTTTTTTAAAGGCAGGCATTAATGAGCTTTATGCACTGCAATGGTTAATATGTGGTGCATTATTTGTTACCGTCCCTTTAAATTATTAATCTTATGATTGACTTTAACTAAATGACAGCTTGTTACTGTGAACATAATACACCATACCAAAAGTGTGACAAATATCATGATACAGTTGCAGAAACCTGAGCTGCATAAAAATATATATTTTGGTAGCATTTTGCTTTGATGTCACTGTCTGTAGCATATTGACACTTAATCCAGTTTAATGTATAAAAATAGTCTGCTCCCTCTCACTCTATATGTCTGTTGACTTCAAAAAAGTAATTCATAGTCAGCAATATCACTGCTTTATATTTGAGCAGGCTCAATGTCCTTTCAGTTAAATGTATCTAAAACAATAATCTGATCTATAAAATTCCATTCCTGCCTTGTCCTGGAGCTGTACCTGTGACTATTCTTTTATTTATTCTTAATAGGACTGTCACATACTATTTTCATTTTCACTGTTTCATTGAAGCAGTTTCAGAAATTCTTTTTTCTCAGAAATTCAACAATCTTATTGTTGAAATAATGTACGCCTGGACGATCTCTAAAATAGTTTTCTCAAACCACCTGCTCACACTGTTGACTGAATTTTTTAATGAATTAGATTCTTATTTTCGAGATTATGTATCATGGCAAAGAAAGGAAAATTAAACTTAAATGGGCAGTCTACTTGAAAATGACAATACCTTTATTACACATTCCCCAGCTTTCCATAACCAACATTGTTTTATTAATACACTTTCTTTTTTTTTTTTCTTTTTTTTTTATTATAACATCATATAAAACAATATTCAGCACCCCACTTCTGAACTATTACGCCCCTCCTGGGTTGAAACAATATACTGTAGTCTCTGAGTTGTACATTGAATACCATGCTGTAATGCTGTTGATTTTCAATTTAAAAAAAAAAAAAAAACAATATTCAGCAACAGAGACAAGACATATATTTCCATATATGCCGAATAGCAGATATTCAAAATTTGGTATTTGCTGAATTTACCAATTGTCCGCTAACTGACTCAGTCCCTGTCGTCAGTGATAAAGCAATATACTTGAGGGATGGTCTTCTTCAATAAGACAGTGGCAATATTGAATCTGCTGCCTCAAAACATAGGGATAAAAATTCAAACTAGTTGCAAACATTTGCCTGCGCTAACAGCACAGGTTGAACAGAATCATGAATGGTTGCTAATTTGATGACATATTAAGATAAGTGGTAGATGGGGCCTTTGAATGGATTGAGCCCCAGGTTTAGGGAAACTATTTTTATTAAGTGAAATATGATGAAGATCAAAAGAGAGGAAAGAAATCAAGAAGAAAAAGGGGGAAAGAGGAGGGAGAAAAAAAAAATAAGGGGAAGGGGGAAGGAAGTAGGTAGATTATATTATGGACTGATACCCGATGTCCATTAGTGAAATCAGCATTCTGGCCTAGGTATTCAAGGACAAGGTCGGTGAGGGAGACTAGTGCTATAAAACCGAAACTTCATGGGGGGTACCCAGCACAGGGTCGGCCAGAGTCAGTTTGTGAGTCTCTAATCAATGTATGAGTGTCAGGTAAAGTTTGAGGTGTGTGTCGATTCCAAGTTTCCATCATGAGGTGGTGCAGGTCTAAGTTATTTGTTTTCATGAAGTGGTATCGCTCACTAATAGTTGGGGGAGTCACTGATTTCTCCCTGTTCATCCTGCTTTTGTGTCTGTGGGTGATGACAAAATGTTTAATTTGTGAACGTGAGAACCAGGACGAAAACAGGATCTCATCCCATTGTTGTAGGAATACTAATGATGCAATATCACCCCTGTCTAGTGCAAAATGTAAGACCCCATCCCTTAATTTGTATGGAAGTCAATTAGCTATCCTAGCATGTGTCAGCGGGATCTCGGGGTGCTCTCTCAGGGGGAGAAGCGGGGAATAGAGTGTGGAGATGTTATTGGTAGTAGAGATTGTTTTATCCCATTCTCTGAGCGTTTCTTGTGTGATAGGGTAAGACCTCAAAGTTGTAGGTCTATGGCATGGTTCAATTCAGGCCAGGGTTGCCATGTTGCCTTTAGAGAAGATTTGGTTATCTAGGTGAACCCAGGCCTTCTGCATGGTATTGTGACTCCAGTCTATTATGTGTTGTAATATTATCACCCTGCGGTAGGTTTTTAGGGTTGGGAGTCCCAGCCCTCCTCTATGTTTGGGTAGGTACATGGTTTGTCTGCTTATCCTGCTCTTTCTCCCCTGCCAGATATACTTGTCTACAGTTTTTTGTAATTGGGTGAGGTAAGTGGGAGGCAGAGGAATGGGAAGGGCCTGTAGGAGGTACAAAACTCACGGGAGGATATTCATTTTTATAATACCTAACTTGCCAAGCCAAGATATTGGTTTATTGTTCCATGATTGGAGATCTCCCGTTATCTCATTCCTAAGCTTCTGGTAGTTAAACAGGAAAAGGTCATTGCTATTGCTTGCCAAATGAATCCCTAGATATTTAATTTTCTTTTTTGCTATATGTATATGGAGGGTTTTCTCTAGGTGGGAGATGATTTGAGAGGGGGCAGATATATTAAGGAGTTCAGATTTTGTGACATTGAGGTGGATATTGGAAACCTGGCCATATTTATTTAGTTCTGCTAAAATGTTTGGGAGGGTGGATTCTGTGTTGGATATGGTAAATAGTATATTGTCTGCATACATAATCATTTTATGGTCTCTGTCTCCTATCGTAACGCCAGTTATGGCTTGTTTAAGCCGTATTGTAACAGCAAGTGCCTCAATGGAGAGTATGAAAAGTAATGGGGAGAGAGGGCATCCTTGACGTGTGCCGTTAGAAATGGTGAATGGGTCTGCCTGATCAGTGGATACCAGATCTGGGAGGAATTTGTTAAGTCTAGTTGCTAGCACTTTCGCCAGGATTTTTACGTCGGTGTTCAGGAGCGTTATGGGCCTGAAATTTCCTGGCTTATCTCGTATTTTACCGGGCTTTGGCAGAACGGTAATATGTGCCTCGAGCATTGATGGTGGGAGTGTTTTAGTTACTGAGAGTTCGTTAAATAAAGCTTGAATATGGGGGACTAGAGTATCTTTAAAAATTTTGTAATATTTGGGTGTAAGACCATCTTTCTCGAAGGAAGATCTTTTATTGCTTTATCAATTTCTTCTGAAGTGATGGAAGAGTCTAAGGAACCAGAATCCTCGGACGTGAGTCGGGTCAGTGGTAGGCTCGTTAAGTAAGCGGTGGTGAGCAGATCTTTTTTAGTTGGTTGACCCTGAATGGTTGGTGCTGGTACTGGTGGGTCTAGATTGTAAAAGTTACTATAGTATTGTCGGAGTATGTTTGTTATTCCCCTACTATCCCGCACTATCGCGCCGCTGGGGTCGGTCAGGGTGTGAATAAAGGTTTTAAGTCTTTTGCGTTTTATCAACCTCGCCAGGAGCTTACCAGGTTTATTCCCCTGGTCATAGTACATTTGTCTTAAGTGTAAGGCTTGTCTTTGTGACTCAGCAGTTAGAAGATCTCTGAGGTCTTTTTTGGCCTGTTGTAAATTGTGTGAGACATTAGGGTCTTGGGGATTCATTTTATGTATGCTCTCTAATTTGAGTATGGTCGAGTGTACCTGTTCGTATCAAATCCATTTCTCTTTCAATTTTTTGGCCTTCAGTTTTAAAAATTCACCCCTAACAACGCACTTGTGTGCTTCCCAGTTTGTGGTGAGGGAGGCGTCTATATGCGAGTTAAAAGAAAAGTACTCTGTCAGTGTGGCATCAACTGCAGTCACTATCGTCGGGTCTAACAAAAGTTGGTCGTCAAGCCTCCATATATAATCAGTCAGAGGGGCCTCTGACCAATCAATGCCACAAACAACAGGGGCGTGGTCTGTCTATGTAATTGTGCCTACATCGCAGGAGCGTACGACAAGAAGACTGATGGGGTCTGTGAACCAATAGTCGATAAGGGAGTATTTATGGAAGACGTTTGAAAGACAGGTGTAATCCTTGCCCGCAGGGTGTAACGTTCTCCATACGTCGTGGAGGTTTAAATCTGCGAGCGTCGTTTTGATTGCTTTCAGTATTGTTTTAGGGATACTAGATCCAGAGTTGGAGGTGTCAAGTGCAGGGCACAATGGTACATTTAAGTCACCACCCAACATCACCGATCGCTTTGTGTGATCTAGAAGCAGCCTTGCAATTTTTTTTAAAAATCGATGCTGCTGGGCGTTTGGGGCATATATATTAAGAAGTGTGATTGGTCTCCCGAACAGGAGGCCCACCAACAGTAGGTACCTGCTGTCTGGATCCTTGTGCATTGATATTAGTTGAAAAGCCGTGGAACTGTGTATTAATATGCCAACTCTGTTCTTTTTTTGGGGACCCGACGCAAAGAAAGCAGTTGGGTATTTCTGGCTAAGCCATTTTGGTTCCCTGCCTCGTTGGAAATGTGTCTCCTGCAAGAAGACAATGGAGCTGTGGTGTTTAGATAATTCTCGCAATGCAATGGAATGCTTCCCAGGGCTTTTAAGGCCGTGTACATTAATTGTTGTTAATGTTAGAGAATGGTCCGGCTTACGAGAGTGGTTAGTGTTCATTTTGTGAGGGAAAGGTATATTAAGGGAAGAAAGAAAAAGAAAAGAAAAAAAAAGGGAAAAAAAGGGGGGGGGGGAATAAGAGTTTATATATGATAAGTAAAGTGAACTAGAAGTAGTAGTTAGATCTAGACCAGCAAGTTAATAAATGTAGTAATTGCTTAATTTGACTGAGAAATCAGCTAGTTTAGGGTAAAAGTTTTAAGAAGGAAGTAGTGCAAAAGAGAAAAGAGATATCTCTTTGCAGGAGTGTACGTTTAAAGAGTAATACACTAATGGGGATGTGTCCCGGTGGTGGTGTAAGGCTGCTATGTGATGTATTACTTCTGTGGAGGCGAGTAACTACATGCACTCGCTTCAAATAGGCTTATTGCATGTAATTTATGTGGGTTATGAAGTCCATCAGTAGGGTGATATGTGGTGTGAGTATTATCTCATCTGCGGGTTTACGTGCTGCAATGTCAGCAATGTATGGTAATTATGTAGAAATTGTCGGTTGTGACTAGAAGTATTTGTCAAAGAAAAACAGAGATGCAGAAAGGAGAAAAGCAAAGCCATATTGCAATACATCAGTTATAATGCATTATGCGACATAGAAGGGGTTCAGTAAATTTGTCTAAACAGTTCAACTTGTAATAAATAAAACACTGCATCTCAAACATTTAGAACTTTTCAGTATAACTAAACTCTCTCTTGTAGAGTCTGTTGGTTAGTGATGAATAACATTCTATGTTTCCATACGTGTTACCTTGAAAACTTATCTAACGTAACTGATTATATAAAAAAGATAACTCATTACAAGGATGCTTGTACTTCCCACGCTGAGCTGGGGCTTTCGCAGATGAAATCCTCAGGAGATCCAGTAAATTATCAAACTCCTGATAAAATTGTTTATCTTGTAACAGATGCAACAGTGCAATTCAAACATTTATAACTTTCCAATATAACTAAGCCCCTTCCTGTAGCGTCTGATGGTAGGAGACGAACAACATGAGGGCATAACCATGTTTCTATGCGTGATACCCTGAAATCTTATCTAACATACTAAAATATGCAATACAATTAACACATTTCAAGGATACTTGCACTTCCCATGTGGTGCTGGGGCTTTCACAGCAGCAGTCTTTAGAAGTTCTTAAAGGTTTTCAAACCTCTAAACATTTTCATTCTCCTGTGTCTCTGGGATTACTGGTGTTAAGGCAGGATTCTTCCCGATCTATGGCCTGCGTGCGGTGTGGGGCTTCCCCACCCGACTGTGCAGGAGTGGGTACTTCTATTGAGAGTTGAGAGCAGAACTGGATAAGATCATCTTCTGTTCTGTAGATCACATTTTTATTATCCTTAGTTGCGATAATGGATACTGGAAACCCCCATCTACAGGGTATTTTTATATGTCTGTAAGACAGACATGAGAAATGTTAATGATCTGCGCTTTTGCAAAGTAGTGAGGCTAATATCACTGAATATTTGGATATTTATCCCTGCATGGCGAACCGGCTGCTTTGCTCTAGAGTTTCTCAGGATTTCCTCCTTGTCTGGAAAGTGGAGTAGTTTTACCATGATATCCCTAGGAGGGGCTTTAGGCGGGGGTTTGGCTCTAAGTGCCCTATGAGCTCTTTCAATAGGAATGTCAGGAGCACTGGGTGTCCCTTAAATGGTCCTAAATAAATCTTGTAAATACCCTGTGATAGCCGGGGGGCCACTGACTCTGGCACCCCCCTGATCCGCAAATTGTTACGGCGACTGTGGTTTTCTAAGTCTTCAATTTTTTCATTTAGTGCCTCAATAGAACTCTCTTGTGATGTTACTTTAGTAGTGAGCTGTTTTTTTTTTTTTTTTTAATTTTCTTTTTATTGAAAATTTAAATATTCATAACAACAAATATCAGCATGGAAATGATTTTACATTGTCAAATATTGCTAATTAGAGCTATATGTTCATGAGTGTCGTTGTTGCTTTATAAACTGTAATCAGTTAGTCCATGTAGGTTAAATAACAAGTAAACAGATAAACAAACTATTCAATAGAATAAATATATTAACTTATGTCTGCATGTCTTTATCCGGATCGTCACTGGCTCTTGGATTAAATGTTTATCGAAGTGTAGCATGATCAGTACATTTCATGAAGAAGATTTACATCTTTTCTGTTTGGTGATAGTTAGTATAATTCCCTAGGGGGGAGGAGTGGCATTTCTAGGGGTATGTGAGATAATTGCTGTATGTAGGGATTCTTGCCAGAGAAATTTGGCATCTAGCAGGGTATTTACTTTGTTACGGCACAGGTAACCGTATTGTTCTAGTGTGAATTGTTCATCTACTTCTTCAAGCCACATTGCTTTAGTTATGGTTAGATGTTTCTTCCAATTACGGGCTATTAATTTCCTCGCGCTGTTAAGGCCTATTTGGAGCATTAAAAGTCGCAAGCGACATGGTAAATTAGGGAGATCATTGAGTAATGCTATTTGTGGGCTTAGTATAAATTCAGTTGAAAGACTTTGCCTGAAATGTTGCTCTACCGCCTTCCATAGGGGGCGCACTTTGGGGCATCGCCACCACATGTGAAGTAGGCTACCATGTCTCTTGCCGCAGCGCCAGCATTTGTCTGATAGGTTTGGGTAAATACTACTTAGCTTTGACGGGGTTAAATACCACCTCGTTATAATCTTGTAGTTAAGCTCTAATATTACTGGTGAGGTTGAGGATTTTTTGATTAACTTAAATATGTTGGCCCAGTTATCATCTGGTATGTGACTACCTATATCTGTGTTCCATTTAGCTGAATATGGAGGTAGGGAGTCTCTAGTGTTCTTGATTAATAGTTTACGGGAGAGCGAAAGTGTTCCCCTTGGTATAATCCCTCCATGGCACAATGTTTCGAATGTGGTGGGTGTTCTTAGTAAGTCCGCTTTGAATGGGGAGGTATGAACGAAGTGATGTAATTGTGCGTATTTTAGCCAATTGTTGTATTTGCCTTGTGCTATGTTGGTTAATTTGTCTCTTTCTAGTAGTTTGCCTGCTTCCGTGAAATTTAGTAAAGGGATGGTATAGTCCCACTCAGAAAGCCTCTGAAATCCTTTGTCAAGACCACCCACCATCTCTGTGTTTAGAACGATCGGAAAAAGGGGAGATCTGGAAGTCGAAATGTATGGTCTGGAGGATGTAATTTGGTCCCAGGTCTGAAATAAGTGTTTGTGAATTTCTAGGTGTCTACATTGGGGTGGTCTTAATTTGCTAGGTACCCAACATAACGCATGTACCAATGGAGCTCTGAGTATGTGAGAATCTAATGCTACTCGTGCCCTACATTCCTGTTTCCCGTGCCAGTCAAGTATTCTTTGTAATGTGACCGCTAGGTAGTACTCTTCAATTTTTGGTAGCCCTAACCCTCCATCAGTAGTTGACCTATACATCGTATCTCTGTTAACTCTAGGCTTAGTTTTCCCCCATACAAAGGAATTAAGGCTGTTTTGAAGACGGTTCAGGTACCAACGGGGTAAGTGCATAGGTAATGTCTGTAGTATATATGTAATCCTAGGTAGTGTGGTCATTTTTAGGGCTTGGATTCGACCCCACCATGAGAGAGGTTTACTTGCCCATGTCTGAAGGTCTTGTTGTGTATTGTTTAATAAAGTTACGTAATTTTTATCAAAGAGTGTTGTTTGTTTGGGGGCAAGGTGAATTCCTAAGTATTTTATTGAATCCTTTCTTAATTTTAATGGGCATATCTTCGCTAATGATTGAAATTTAGCTTCTGATAAATTAACATTCAAGATCTCTGACTTTTGTTTGTTAACTAGAAAGTTTGAATATCGCCCATATCTGTCTAATTCTGTTAAAAGTTCTGGGATAGTTGTTAGGGGTGAGGTAACTGAGAATAATAAGTCATCAGCAAATGCTGCGATTTTATAGGATTGGTTGTTGAACGATATTCCTTTGATGTTTTGGTTTTTACGAACATGAGAAGTGAGGACCTCCATCGTTAAAATGAATAAGATGGCGCGTGCCATTGTGTATGGGGAAAGTGTCTGACAGTATACCATTAGCTTTTATTTTTGCATTTGGGTGGGAATATAGATTAAATATTCTGTTAATTATTTTTGGGCCAAATCCAATGTTTTTAAGCGTTTCTAGAAGGAACTGCCAATCTGTTCGATCGAATGCCTTCTCTGCGTCGATGGCTATCATTACGGATTCTATTTTATGGGTCTTAGCATATTCTATGAGGGTTAAGGCTCTGATAGTATTGCCCCTGGCTTCTCGGCCAGGGACGAATCCTACTTGATCTGTGTGGACTATATCGTTAAGAATGGAGTTTATACGGTTCGCTATGATTTTCCCCAAAATCTTAAGATCTGTGTTTAGTAGCGATATAGGCCGATAGCTACCTGGGTCCTCTTGTGGTTTTTCTGGTTTCAGAATTACAGATATATGGGCTGTTAGAGATTCTATAGAGAGTTGTGTGCCTTCGTCTAAGGATTTAAAAAGATTTAGTAAATGTGGGGCTAAAATAGGACAAAATGTTTTGTAGTATTGATTGGTTAATCCGTCAGGTCCTGGACTCTTGCCTGTTGGAAGGCTCCGAATAGCTTTCACTATTTCTGTTAATGTTATATCTGCTTCTAGGTCGTTTACCTGGGTTTGTGATAATTTGTTTAAATCTGCTGAAGTTATGTACGCTTTCATATTTTGTACGTGGTCGAGTGAAGCAGTTTTTGTCAGGTTGTATAATTGCTGGTAGAAGCTACGAAAGTGGGCTGCTATCTCCTTGCTGTCAACTACATAGTCTCCTTGTTTAGTTCTGAGCTTGTGAATATGTGTAAGGGTATTCTTATCTTTCAGGGTATTGGCAAGGATTTTGCCTGGGAGGTTCCCTTCATAGTAGTATTTCTTTCGCAGGTTTAGCATTTTTCTTTGGGTTTCAGTGTACAGTAGTGCATTAAGTTCCTTTCGTGTAGCTGTCAGCGTTGTTAGAAGAGTTCTGTCTGAGGGGGATTGCTTGTGTCGAGTTTCTAGGTCATTGAGACTGTTGGTAAGAGCGTTTAGCTGAGTGTTGTATTGTTTTGTGATGTATGCTTTGTGTTTTATACATTCTCCGCGTATTACTGCTTTATGTGCTTCCCATACGAACATCGGGTGAGTTTCTAGGTTAGCATTTAGGTTAAAGTATTCTGTTAGTGCTGTCTTGAGTTTTTGGGCTGTTGGTGGGTGGTGTAGGAGGTAAGGGTCAAGTCGCCATGTGTATGGGTAAAGCGGAGTGTCGGGCCAGTTTAAATCCAAGGTCACCATAGAGTGATCTGACCATGCTGTTGATAATATGTCAGTATTGGATAATAGGGATAGGCTAGATTGGTCTAGAAAAAGATAGTCTAACCTTGAGTACATGGACCAAGGATGTGAGTAAAAGGAATACCCGCGTTGTGTAGGGTGTTGTAGTCTCCAAGTGTCTATGAGTCCCAGTTGTTTAAGGCATGAGTAAGTAGCATTAGGGGGACGTGATGTGTTGTTTGTGTTTAAAGAGGTAGAGTCAAGTAGAGGGTCTAAGGTAACGTTTAGGTCTCCACCCAGTACTACTGTGCCTTTACGTGATTCATGTATCATGCGGTTGAGAGTATTGAAAAATCTGCTCTTATTTGTATTGGGAGCGTATACATTAACTAAAGTGATTGGTCTATTGTAAAGTAGGCCTACTAAGATTAATATCCTCCCTTCTTTGTCTGATATGTTATGGAACAATTGAAAGGGTAGGGATGAGTGGAGGAGGATTCCTACTCCATTTATTTTCCTTTCGTGGGAATTAAAAAAACTGAGAGGGAAGTGTTTGTTCGAGAATTTGGGTTCGTTTGCTCGGGGGAAATTAGTCTCTTGTAGAAATATGATGGAGCCTCTTTGTTTGGCGAACCAATGTATTGCGACTGACCTTTTTGTAGGTGAATTCAAACCTTTAGCGTTTTGGGATATTATTGTGAGAGATCTAGGGATCATGAGTAATGTTTGTGTGAGCATCTGCTATTAAGGTTTCCAGGTTTGTCTTACCATATGGGGAGATTATGTGCTTCTTGGAGGTGCAGTGTACTGAGGAGGTCTTTGTAGAGTTGTAGTGCTTACTGTGAACATGAGATGAGTAGAGTGTGAGCCAGTGTATCGATCCGGATTTTGCAGAGAATCTGAAATACAAAAACATGCATTGAGAAATGTAACATAACAAAATTAAGATTACAGTAAATAACATTAAATACAAATTCAAGTCTAAATCTAGGTTCGGACTTAAATCTAAAACAGGATGGGGGGAAAGTGGTAGCAGACTAGGGTCACTACCGTTCCTCAAAATAGGGCTAGTGCTAGAATTACATTAAGGTGGGATTCCCTCTAATTATGGGGCTTCTGACTATAGTGGTATAAGTCCTCTAGGGGGGAAAAAGGGTGTGCAGGGGGATTATTCTTGGGTCTCATTATGCTGAAACATTGGGTTGTCTATAAACCTGCATCTAAGAGTCAAAATATACTACTCGCTGGGAAGTCATAGTCTCTTCTAGGAGTAGAAGTGGGGTTAGTTAGGTAGTTAAAGTTCCAGATAGTGAGTAGTGAGCTGTTTTAATCCGGATGTGAATGAAGAACTTTGTTCCTCTACTGAATTAATTCTCTCTTTAAGTGAGGATACATCTTTATGAAGGTCTTTATACAAGGCTCTTACTTCATGCATAGCTACCTTGATGTCCTCTTTTGATGATAATAAGCTCAAGTCAGCCTTGGTAACATAGTCTGTGGGTAGCTGGTCAGATGTATGTACTTGGGCTGCTGTTGTTATCTGCCTATCTACTGTGATGTCAGGCTGTGAAGATAAAGCCTGGTCAACTGGCTTCAGGTAGTGACCCATTGTTTTAGTGGAAGTGCCCTTCTCCATTTTTTGGTTTTTCTTTTGAGGCATAACTAGAGGGGGCACCTCCCTGTACTGTGTGGAGATCAGCTGACAGATATTAAAGGAAGACTTATCTCTTATGTAGGGAAACTTAAGGTAACAAGAAAGATTTAATAGTGATCCCTGTCGGCCAGTCACCTCCCTCCTGTAGGCA
Source organism: Bombina bombina (assembly GCF_027579735.1). Taxonomy (NCBI): domain Eukaryota; kingdom Metazoa; phylum Chordata; class Amphibia; order Anura; family Bombinatoridae; genus Bombina; species Bombina bombina. Next base: position 1,119,041,872 of record NC_069501.1, on the reverse strand, counting down.
TCACCTCTGTTATTTGCTCTGCCAGGCCCTAAGCCCTGAAGGTCCAGCTAAGTATATGTATATACCGGAGTAGTCAGTAGTCTCCTCTGCCCCCACGGTCTAGTGCCACTCTGTAATGTGATGTATGCAGTGCGCAGTCTGAACTCACAGCTCACCTGGTACAACCGAGTTCTGTGGTGTCCCGCTGTTTAGGAGGCCCATAGTTTACTGGATGTAACTACCCTGTTGTCCGTGATTGTCCTTCAGCCAGCGTCTCCACTCTGTAATCAGAACACCTTCCCAACGATCCGTACTCATGTCGTACGCTGCAGGAGTTGTTGATCTGTGTTTTTGCGGCCACATGGAAGGCCGATGTCGGTAATAGTCTCTGTTTAGTTAAGGCCGTTCCGCTCACTGCTCCTTTACATTTAGAGTCCCCAAATTCAGCTCCTCGCTTCTTGCTGTCACCCGCACTGGAGTGGTTACTGAAACATTTATTTAGCTTAAATTTACATGCCGTATGCAGACCTCTAGAACCATCGGGCCTAAGAGCTCTGACTTTATGCTGCCATTCAGCTTCGTGGCTAGGCTCCACCCCATTAATACACTTTCTACCTCTGTGATTACCTTATATCTAAGTTTCTGCAGACTACCCCTTATCTCAGTTCTTTTGACAGACTTGCATTTTAGCCAATCAGTGCTGACTCATAAATAACTCCATGGAAGTGAGCACAATGTTATTTATGAGGCACAAGTGAACTAGCACTGTCTAACTGTGAAAAAACTGTCAAAATGCACTGAGATAAGAGGCAGCCTTCAATGACTTAGATAATAGTTCATGATCCTACCTAGGTTTAGCTTTCAGCAAAGAATAACAAAGGAACAAAGCAAATTTGACAATAAAAGTTAGTTGGAAAGTTGTTTAAAATTGAATGCCATATCTGAATCAGGAAAGTAAAATTTTGACTAGACTGACTATCCTAAAATATAGAGTATTCTAAATAAATATTCATCATTAAAATCCTTAAGAAAATTATAATCAGTGGTTTGCTTTATTATTGTATGTAATGGTAAAAATATTACAAATAGAATAATTTTTAAAGATAAAATGATTTAATAAATTGTATGTGTATATATATATAAAAATCACAAAGCCTTTTATTTAAGGGCCACTAAGTCAAAATTAAAGTTTTTAAGATTTAGATAAACTACGCATTTTAAACAAAAAAAATTCCAAAAGGCTTTCATTATCAAAATGTGCACATTATTTTTATATGCACACTACCTGAGGCTCCAGCTCCAGCTGAGCATGTGCAAAAATGGAGAAAATATACATATATATGCAGCTGATATGGAAATGCGTACATATGTAGTTATATGTGTATATATGTATCTACAGACATATATAAACACATACATACATATGTACACCTATATAGACATATATAGCAGTGCTAAGGAGCCTTTTAAAGTCAAGTAGCTAAAAACATGTAAAATCATATTTATGCAATATTCATCTTTGATTGTGTTTAACTGTGTATTTACTATAAATATTACACATTTAAATGTTCTTTGCATAGGGAAGTATGCTATAAGTATGTTTAAATAGTGCTTCCAAAAAAATGAAGTAGTAGAAATTCATCAAAGGATGCACTCGCCAGGATTTACAAATAAGTTACCTCTCTATTCCATGTGACTTTCGGGGTTTCACCACCCCCAGGTCTGACATCATCCACCTGCGACATGGCCCTCAGCCTTTCTTACATAAAATAGTGACAATATATATGTGACAAACAAACCCATATTGTTAAGGATAACAGATGCCAACAGTAGCGCTACATAATACATCTTATCACTTGTATAGCTAAAAATATCCAGAATAAGAGCTACTGTAATTCTATTGGCTGATTAGAATAGCCAATAGAATTACAGTATCTCTTATTCTATTGGCTATTCAAATCAGCCAATAGAATTAAAGTAGCTCTCATCCGATTGGCTTATTTGAATTTGAAGGCTCAAATCAGCCAATAGGAATTCAAGGGACGCAATTTTTAATCGCTTACCTTGAATTCCTATTCAGTGTACATCGGAGATCGTATGAAGAGGATCCTCCACGCTCCATGGCTCCGCTCTTCAGTTCCAGCGTTGCCGGTCTTCAGTTCCAGAGTGGACGGTCTTCAGCTCTGCGGTCATCGGTCTTCAACTCCTCCGCTCCGCGCCGGCTGGTTCCTGGAAGAAGAAGAGGTCGCCGCCTGGAAGAAGATTTCTCCGCCTGGAACAGGACCTTCTCTGCCGGTCTTCAGGACAGGTAAGAACCACTTGGGGGTTAGACTTAGTTTTTTTTAAGGGGGGATCGGGTGGGTTTTAGAGTAGGGGTGTGTGGGTGGTGGGTTGTAATGGGGGGGGTAAAGGAGCTGATTACTTTGGGGCAATGCCAAGCAAAAGGCCCTTTTAAAGGCTGGTAATAGAGCTGATTACTTTTTTAATTTAGTTTCGGGTAGGGAAATTTTATTATTTTGTTATTTTATTAGGGGGCTTAGATTAGGTGTAATTAGCTTAAAATTCTTGTAATCTTTTTTTATTTTTTGTAATTTAGTGGGTTTTTTTTTTTATTATAGTTTAGAGTATTTAATTGTATTTTAGTTTAGATATTTGTAGTTTATTTAATGAATTTATTGATAGTGTAGTGTTAGGTGTAATGGTAACTTAGGTTAGGATTTATTTTACAGGTAATTTGGTAATTATTTTAACTAGGTAGCTATTAAATAGTTATTAACTATTTAATAGCTATTGTACCTAGTTAAAATAAATACAAAATTACCTGTAAAATAAATATAAACCCTAAAATAGCTACAATGTAATTATTAATTTTATTGTAGCTATCTTAGGGTTTATTTTATAGGTAAGTATTTAGTTTTAAATAGGAATAATTTAGTTAATAATATTAATATTATTTAGATTTATTTAAATAATAATTGTTAGGGGGTGTTAGGGTTAGGGTTAGACTTAGGTTTAGGGGTTAATATATTTAAAATAGGTGGCGGCGGTGTAGGGGGATTAGATTAGGGGTTAATATATTTAAAATAGGTGGCGGCAGTGTAGGGGGATTAGATTGGGGGTTAATAAATTTAATATAGGTGGCGGCAGTGTAAGGGGGTCAGATTAGGGGGTAGTACATATAATATAGGTGGCGGCGGTGTAGGGGGCTCACATTAGGGGTTAATATAGTTAATGTAGGTGGCGGCGGGGTAGGGGGCTCATATTAGGGGGTAATACATATAATATAGGTGGCGGCGGTGTAAGGGGCTCAGATTAGGGGTAATACATTTAATATAGCTGGTGGCAGTGTAGGGGATTAGGGGGTAATACATATAATGTAGGTGGCGGTGGGGTCCGGGAGTGGCGGTTTAGGGGTTAAACACTTTATTAGGGATTGCGGTTGACAGGTAGATAGACATTGCGCATGCGTTAGGTGTTAAGTTTTATTTTGCAGGCAGTTTAGGGAGTTACGGGGCTCCAATACTCAGCATAAGGCTTACTACACCTGTAATTTGTGGTGAGGTCAAAATGGAGTAAGATTTCTCCATTTTCGCCACGTAAGTCCTTACGTTGTATATTGGATACCAAACTGCGCGGGTTTGGTATATCACTCTATGGGCCAAAAACTACGGCCGAAGGGTGAAATATACGAGCGTAACTTCTATGTTACGCTGTATATGTGATACCAAACAAGTGCAAAATTTGGCGTCGCCGGCTTTTGCGGGAGACGCTGCATATCGGATCGGGCCCGTAAATCCTAATAAGGCTATAATTCTGTTAACCTCAGTCCAGTACAAAGTGGGTAATTATCATACGTAATAATGTATTTATTTATTTATTTATTACTACAGTGATCATGGGTCGTGGACTCTCCCTTAACTTAATAAGCAAAGAACAGCAAATAACCAAAGATACACAATAAAAAATAAATAATAAAAAATAAAAATATAAAAAAATAAATAATAATAAATATTTAAAAAGGGAAACCATAAACATCAATATTTAGTCATAATTGGCTCAAAAACTATGATCGGCTCAAAAAATTAAATAAAAATTATAAGTAGCAAAAACAAAAAAAAATAGGTAACAAAAAAAAGAAGGGGAAAATTCAACACCTCTTTGACACTAATTAGCATTTTTCTGTAGTGGCCATGTTCTTTCCATAGGGTTCTCCCAGATCTCATAAAAAGCAGTGCCAATCTAGGTGACTGTTTAGTCCTTTGGGTGCCAAAGTATCCAGCGTGAAAGTCCATTTTGCTTCCTTTTGAAGCGGAATCTTTCCCCTCTCATCTCCTCTCTGGAGTGGGGTTACATGATTGATGATTGTGTACCTGAGGTCAGTGACTGTATGGCTCTTGTGTAAAAAATGGCGGGCCACTGGTTGGTCTGATATCCCTTTTGCTATAGCCGTACGTATGGCAGATCGATGGTTGGATATATGTGTCCTAAGGTTATCGTTAGTTTTTCCCACATAAAATAGACCACAAACTCAGTGCAACAAATACACTATGTATGTGGTAGTACATGTCATACAGTGTTTGTGAAAGAATCTTTTATTATTAGAAAGGTGGTTGAAGTAGAGGCCAGGTTGTAGGCCATTGCACGTAGAGCAACCTAGGCAACAAAAACATCCAGGTTTGGCCTGTTGCAGCCATGACTTCTTTTGGTAGCACATTTTTGGGTCCGTCTTAACCAATATGTCCCTTAAGGAATTTGCCTTTCTAAATCCAAGTCTCGGGGATGCCATCTGTCCAAAAGAAAGTGCAGGGTCTGTTTTAATAATTTTCTTAATTTCGTTCCAACTGTTGTTTAAAATCATGTTTATCACCAGAGTAGGTGGTAACAAAGGTTAGACGTTCCTCCATCACTTTTTCTATTCTCAGTTGTTCTGCTGCTTGTTGTTCAAAATCAATTAGTATCAGCAGATAACCCCTGCAATGAAATATTGATCCTTCATCATCTTAAATTGTGCTTCAGCTCTACCTCTATCCGTGTTATGTAGGACCCTCTTAAATTGGGATTTTGGGAGAGAACGTTTCAAAGCTGGTGGATGACAGCTTGTATAGGTTGAAAGTAAATTGTGGTCCATTTCTTTTCTAAATAGAGTGGATTTGAGTTTGCCCCCTTCTTTGGAGGCACAGATCTAAGAAGTGTACTTTTGACTAGTTAGTTTCCATTTTAAACTTCAAGGCTGGATTCATGCTATTCAATTCATCCAACCAGAAGTTCAGTTGTGCCCTAGTGCCCCTTCAAATGAGGAACAGATCATTGATGTGCCTTTTGAAAAACGTAATTCTCTGGTCATAGAAGAGTTGGGTACCTACTGTCTCAAATTCAGCCATGACCAGGTTGGCATAGGATGGGGCCACATTGCCGTGCCAGTTTTCTGTAGGTAAATCATCTGTTCAAACTTAAAATAATTGATAGTAAGACAATATTCCAAAAGTTGTAGCAACACTTCAGCTAGTGGGCCCACATAGGGATATTTCAATAGTTGTCTCGCCACAGCCTGTATGCCTTCCTGATGAGGACAGTATACAAATGAGTCAAATCTAGTGTGACTAGTAAGTCTTCATCTTCCATAGTGAAATTCTCTTCTTCAATCATCTTCAAAAGCGTGGGGGAATTAAGCAAAAATGAAGCCATGTTTCTGGCCATCGGTTGCAAAAAAGTATTCACAAACACTGCTAATGGCTGGAGTAGTGACTCAATTGCTTAAACAATCGGCCTGCCTGGTGGGGCAACAAGACTTTTGTGGATCTTGGGCAGTGTATAAAAAATTGTCATTCTAGGATGCTTGGTCAAAAGATATTCTTTGGTCTTATCAATTAATTATTCAAGATGTATCAGTGCGATGTATTCATCAGTCTGTTTTTTATATGCCAACGTAGGATCACTAGTAAGCGGGACATATGTGCCCAGATCTTCCAATTGTCCCAATATTTTCTCACAGTAGTCACTATAATTTTGTAGAACTATAGCACCACCCTTATCCGCCTGGCGGATTGTAGTTGAATCTAGTTTGGCCATAGTTCTTAAGGCCATCGTCTCATTTCGGGACAGGTTTTTGTGTGTGACATCCTTACTAGTCTTAGTCGAGTTAACCATATCATTGTACGCCCGTCCGGAGTAGGTCTTTATACTCGCATTGTTGCTTGGGGGATCAAATGCAGACTTTTTTTTTCTCAATTTAGTTACGTCCTCATGTTTTGTAGGGAAAAATTCCCTCAGCTGTAGTTGTCTTTGGATTTTTTGAGTGTCTATATACAATTCAAATGGATCAGAGTAACAAGAATGTATAAAATAAAGTCCCTTATTTAGGACCTTTCTCTCAATCTCTGATAAAGGACTGTCACTTAAGTTGACCACAATGTCCTCAGCCCCTATGTCGCTGGACGGGTTGGTTTTCTCTTTGAATCCCCCCCTCCGAGGATGCGGTCTTGGCTTACTACGTTTTTTGAGTGAGTCATAATTGTTCTCTGTTCAGGGATGTTTTCAGCAGTGACCCCCATAGCAGTCTCACCCTTTGATCCTGAACCTGAACTGTCAACAGTTTGAAGGTTCTTATGTTTTACGATACCAAAATCTTCTAGGGCGTCCCTGGGCATTATCTTCCCTGTGTCATTCAGACCTAGGTATCAACCATAAATACACCCTCTTGTCCTTGTAGTCGTTGGTAACCACCTCCAGTTCCTGTTTGTTAAATTCCACCAGTTGTTTTTCATATTGTTTCACTTGCTCTTCCAATTTCTTTATCCAGTCTTCCAGGGTGTCAGCCTGTAATTTTGGTAAGTGGTTATTTTCATATTTGATGATTTCCACCTTAGTCTCCTCTAGTAGGTGACCTACTTCCTTTACCACCAACAAAATCAGATCCAAGGAGCATTTATTTAGGATGCTGCACCATGTATCGCAAAAGGCTTTGTTTCTATGTCCAAACGTCTGCATATTTATAATCCTAACTCCTCCTAGGGATATAGGATTTACGATAGTATTCTGACAGATATGCTCCTTGTTCAGAGGAGAATTGCCTGGTATTTCGGGGCTGGACTGACCTTGTCGGTGGGATCAGACTGATATACTACAGGAAAGTTTTCCTCTGTGAAAAGCACAATTGGGCAGAAAGAAGCTACTTCCAGGTGGTAACCGGGTCATAGAACAAGCTATTGATGCTGATGTTCATTCCTGGCAGACTGCTTCTCTTTCTGTTTTGCATATGTAAATATGACCCTGGGGATAGTCTCCCTATGGGTGATGGGGAAAACCAGACGTGGACTCCTTGCCCAATGTGCTTAGAGGAATATGGCTGCACCTCACTGACGAGGCCCACAGATGGCCAAAATGATCGTCTGGGGTTGTCTTTTCCTTGTTAAGAGGAGAATTGCCTGGTATTTCGGGGCTGGACTGACCTTATCGGTGGGATCAGACTGATATACTACAGGAAGGTTTTCCTCTGGGAAAAGCACAATTGGGCAGAAAGAAGCTACTTCCAGGTGGTAACCGGGCCATAGAACAAGCTATTGATGCTGCTGTTAGTTCCTGGCAAACCGCTTCTCTTTATGTTCTGCATATGTAAATATGACCCTGGGGATAGTCTACCTATGGGTGATGGGGGAAACCAGACGTGGACTCCTTGCCCAATGTGCTTAGAGGAATATGGCTGCACCTCACTGACGAGGCCCACAGAAGGCAGAAACAATCTTCTGGGGTTGCCTTTTCCTTGTTCAGAGGAGAATTGCCTGGTATTTCGGGGCTGGACTGACCTTGTCAGCGGGATCAGACTGATATACTACAGGAAAGTATTCCTCTGTGAAAAGCACAATTGGGCAGAAAGAAGCTACTTCCAGGTGGTAACCGGGCCATAGAACAAGCTATTGATGCTGCTGTTCGTTCCTGGCAGACTGCTTCTCTTCTGTTTTGCATATGCTCCATGTAGGGCCAGGTCTTTTTCCCTCTTCTTTAATTTTAATAGGTGTGCAAACATAAAGGATTGTTTATCCGTCAGAGGCCCTATTGACAAAGCCTCGAAAAGTATGTCTTTAGCATCCTCCTCTGTGAACTGGAAGACCGTAGCTCCAGGGACTGTATCAAAATGTCTAGTGGCATCAGATGTATCCAAATCTATCTCACCCAGTGTCGTGATATTCTACATATGACAGAAAAACAGAATCACCATCCATCCACCAGTGTAGAAGTCACAATCCTTATCAAATAGGACACTCAAGTCAAAAGTAAACTTTCATGATTCAGATAGAGAACACAATTTTTAAAAACTTTCCAATTTACTTCCATTAACAAAATGTGAACAGTCTTTTTATATTTACACTTTTGAGTCACCCGCTCCTACTGAGCATGTGCAAGAATATGCATTTGTGATTGGCTGAATGATGTCACATGATACAGGAGTGGTGGAAATAGACATAACTTTGAAATTTGTCAGAAAAAAATCTACTACTCATTTGAATTTCAGATTAAGTGCTCTTGTATTGTCTATTTATAATGCATGTGTTGATTATGCAAATCTAGTGTATTTACTGGTCCAATAAAGCACAGAAGGATATAAGTCCACATCTGTTTGCCTCTTTCATCCCCATAACGAGAAGCAAGCAGCTAGAACAGACAAAACTTAATGGTTTATCTTATGAAATGTTACTCAAACCCACTTATATATTTTGCAGAAGAGAACTTTATTGCAGTATATCAGGCTGATTCTATCAAAATGGACAAAAGACAATAAAAAATAATTTTTAAGAATTTTAGACTGACCTATATGAAATTGATGGAGAGCAGGCACAAGCCAGTTAGAATCTCTGGCAGATACGTAGTCTTCCACTGGAATATTTCCTTGATAAAGATCACATAATGCTGATGGAACTGAAGAATCATGGTAGGGATCATCACTGTTCATTATGTGCCCCAGGTTGTGGTTTGCCTGTAAGCAAATCTTAACAAAGTCTTTAGCATAGGTATAAGGTTTAAATGAAAATAAGACCTTGCAAGCAACGATGAAGATAAGCAACAGATGAATATTCAGGCTGCAGAAGGCATTTAGGTGTTACTTAACTGATCCCTGTAGAGACTGATGATACTAAAATAGTTGAAGCAGAGAGTGATACAACCATAACTTCTGTCTATGTTTGCAAACCTCTCACTCTCTCCAACAGATTAATCTGTGAAGCTTGTAACTTTTGCATGGAATAAGTAAAAGCTGATAGTTGTAATAATGTGTTACCAAACTAATCGACTCTGCTGAATCCATTCCTATGGCTTGGTTATTCTGTAAAGGTAAATGATGGTTACCTTTGTTAGTTTTAGGATTCAGACATGCAAAGGATGGTTTGAGTGTTCAGGTCAGGTAGAAGCCAAAGTAAGAAGTTAGGAAATTAGTTAGTAACCAGGCAGCAGAACACAGCGGAGTTCCAGAAGAATAACCAAGTACACAGTTTCAAATGTCTATAGCCAGGAAGTCAGTGAAGATACATTTTCAAGCATTAGTCATGATCCAGAAGTCAGTCAAAAGTCAAACCAGGAATAGGGATCAGGAATCAGGAATGTGAAGATCATCATATGGGAAACACTAAGCGCTGTTTTCACAAACAATTTATAGATTTTTGTGCCATTCTTGGTGCCATTTCTGTTACACAATCAATTCCAGCATATACACTATAAGTTGTGTCATCTATGGCACAAGACTTATCACAATTTCAAGGTTATTTTTTATTGTTTGAGTGATAGTATAGGGTTAGCTAAAATCTGCATGTCAGCTGCGGGTGAGCTAAATTCCTCACATTTTAGACTTCTATAAGGGCATGCAGTAAAATTTACATTGGATATCACTCGAGCACTAAGCCGATTGTGCTCTAAGCTTTCTACATTAAAACATTTCTACATTAAAAAATATATAGACCCTGAATACCTACCCTGAAGGCTTATTGCAGCTTACCCCTTCCCAGCTCACTCTGCTCTGGAAAAAATTAAGAGAGCACTGCACAACTATCAGTTTTTTCTGGTTTTACTATGTATAGGTGTGTGTATAGGTGTGTGTGTTTAAGTAAAATTAGCATTTTTGTTTTATTCTATAAACTATTGACAACATTTCTTACAAATTCCAAATAAAAATATTTTCATTTAGAACATTTATTTGCAGAAAATGACAACTGGTCAAAATAACAAAAATGATGCAGTGTTTTCAGACTTTATTATTCATTATTTAGTGGAATAATCCTGATGTTCGATCACAGCTTTCATGCGCCTTGGCATGCTCTCCACCAATCTTTTACATTGCTGTTGGGTGACTTTATTCCTCTCCTGGTGCAAAAATTCAAGTAGCTCAGCTTTGTTTGATGGTTTGTAACAATCCATCTTCCTCTTGATCACATTCCAGAGGTTTTCAATGGGGTTCAGGTCTGGAGATTGGGCTAACCATGACAGGGTCTTAATCTGTTGGTCCTCCATCCACACCTTGACTGACCTAGCTGTGTGGTATGATGCATTGTCCTGCTGGAAAAAACAATCATCAGAGTTGGGGAACATTGCCAAAGCAGAAAGAATCAAGTTTTCTTCCAGGTTAACTTTCTACGTGACTAGATTAATACGTCCTTCACAAAGATAAATATGATTCCGATTCCAGACTTGCTGAAGCACTCCCAGATCACCACCAATCTCCAGGTCTCTTTCTAACCAGTGGATAACAAGGTGTTGGGCAAAGCTGAAAATGTGACTCATCAGAGAAGATGGCATGAAATAGGGTAGATTTATCTTTGTGAAGGACGTATGAATAAAGCCACATGCAACGTTATCTTGGAAGAAAACGTGCTTCCTTCTGCTCTGACAATGTTCCCCAACTCTAAGGATTGTTTTTTCCAGCATGACAATGCTTCATGCCATAGAGCCAGGTCAATCAAGGTATGGATCGGGGACCACCAAATCAAGACCCTATTATGACCAGCCCAATCTCTAGACCTGAACCCCATTGAAGACCTCTGGAATGTGATCAAGAGTAAGATGGATTGTCACAAGCCATCAAACAAAGCCGAGCAGCAATGTGAAAGACTGGTGGAGAACATGCCAAAACACATGAAAGCTGTGATTGAAAATGAGGGTTATTCCACTAAATATTGATTTCTGAACTATTGCTAAGTTAAAACATTAGTATTAAAAATGAATATGAACATGTTTTCTTTGCATTCTTCGAGTGCTGAAAACACTGCATTTTTTATGTTACTTTGACCAGTTGTATATTTTCTGCAAATAAATGCTCCAAATGACAATATTTTTATTTGGAATTTGAGAGAAATGTCAGTAGTTTATAGAATAAAACAAAAATGTTCATCTTACTCAAATGCATACCTATAAATAGTAAAACCAGAGAAACTGATATTTTTGCAGTGCTCTCTTAATTTTTCAAGATATATATATATGAATCTATTTTCTGTCTATACATACATACATACTACATACATTCACATACAGTGCTGTCTATGACATCATTCACAAAGCAGAGTAAGCTGGGAATGTGCAATCTGTAATAGGAATTTAGGGTCTATATATATTATTTTAATGTAGTAAGGTTGTTTGCCACAGGTCTGGTGTAACCACTTGGTAACTTACGGTGAGATTACGAGTTTTGCGGTAACAGTGGTGCGGTGCTAATGTGCAGTTTTTTCTCACCGCTCACTTACCTACAGCGCTGGTATTACAGGTTTTTACAAACCCGGCGTTAATAGACAAAAAGTGAGCGTAGAGCAAAATTGAGCTCCACACTTCACTTCAATACCAGCGCTGCTTAAGTGAGCGGTGAGCTGGTCGTACGTGTTCGTGCACGATTTCCCCATAGGAATCAATGGGGAGAGCCGGCTGAAAAAAAAGTCTAACACCTCCAATAAAGCAGCGTAAAACTCAGTAACGCAGCCCCATTGATTCCTATGGGGAAATAAAATTTATGTTTACACCTAACACCCTAACATGAACCCTGAGTCTAAACACCCCTAATCATACACTTATTAACCGATAATCTGCTGCCCCCGACATCGCCGACACCTATATTATACTTATTAACCCCTAATCTACCACTCCGGACATCGCCGCCTCTATAATAAACATATTAAGATAGATAAAATAGAGGGGAGCGCCAGAAAGGCTGAGGTAGATGAATGAAAATATACACTTTAATCAGTACATATAATATCTAATACATATAATGTCTAATACAATAAAATACATGGATCCATGCTAACTAAGAACAATAAAAACAGAATTAAGTGAACAATTGATCTTAGTAAAGACGACAATTACACAATGATAGCATTAAAATGTAAAATTGAAAATATACAGTTGTACAAAAATAAACAGATTTGCATAAATAAATAGACTGGCAATATGTGATGGTGGTGAAAGTCAATCCTGGAATAGGTGATAAATAAACAATCCAAAGTTCAATGTATGGGTGTTAAAACAAGTCCATCCAAAATCCAATGTGGCAGTGTAAATGTAATTCCAAAGTCACAAGTGAAAAAATTAAAATTAAAAATGAAAAAATCAAAAATCAAAAAATCAAAAGTACAAATAGTCTTAGTGTTCTAGTGTGAATCTCTGTGTTCAAAAAGACATCAAATGATATAGTGAGATGAATTCCAGGTCCCTTTCAGATGACCATAAATGTGTCAGTGAATAAATGAGAGTACAATAGTTGAAAACAAAAAATTGTTTTTAAAAAAACCTGTGAAAAAAAGAACAAAAGGCAAATTTGCAGAGTATATCAACTGTTACGTTTATATATAGGTAATATGCTTACTTTGATTCTGTTGACGTGTTTCAGCCTAAAACTAGGCCTTTATCAAGACTAGATAATCAAGTAAGCAAATAAGAATATATAGGGTTAGTAAGCCAATGAGAATTGATTGTTTGGGCGCCAAAAATTAAACCACGGCCACTTCCTGTGAATTGCATTATGGTTACTGGCAAATCTTATGAAAAACAATAGTAATACATTTTTATATGTGTGCAAGAACTCTATACCATACTTCAACTGTATTCCAATAGTCTTCTTCAAAAAAATATAGAAATATCTGACTTATTTTTCGGACTAAAATAAAGTAAAAATGGTGCTAGACTGACACTTTCTGTTTATCAATGCCAAACTGAGTTCCGGTATTTTTCTTTTACTTCCGGTCTAAAATATTGATTTTCTAATTCTCTGTGTACTACAATCTTATTTGCTTGTCTTCTATTATTTCTGGCTAAGTTTCTTATGGGCAAAACTAATGTGTTAGACGATCTTTGTTTACTAATACCGGAATTGTACTTCCGGTTTGGTGAAGTTTGACCTGGTTCTGGTTTATCATTTCCGGTTCCGGTTTCTGTTATGACTACATCCGGTATGATATCGCCGGATATTATGTAGTTATATTATAATTGGATACTAAATCAAGAAAAATATGGGGATCTTATTCTTAAAATCGCCAATAATATAGTAAAAAGTGGAACAAGAGGGATATAATAAAATTGTGATGTGGTAATTTTCTCATAATAGAAATAGGTATCTTGAATAAAGATAACATAGTAGTGTAAAATATACTGACATATACCTGTGTTGATTTTATTAGTAAAAGATAGAGATAATATTATAAAAATATCATAAAAATAGAGTTAACATAATGATGGATAAACTGATATGTACTATTAAGAATATTATGTTCAATAGATAGGAGGGCATACAATCTTAAAGCACAATAAGTTTTTATATATATACAAATATATAAAAATATATAAAACTTCTAAAAATAAAAAATATATAAAAATATGTTCTGTAGGGAATTTAAAAAAATCTCCATATAGATATTGAAAATTAAAAAATGTTAAAAAATATATATGTTCAAAAATGAGTATAAGGATATAATTCATGACAAAATAAGGTAACTAGCATTCTACTATTATCTGATAAACGTTTATAAAAAGTTTTAAAAGGATTTAGAATATGATCTATTTACAGTTGGGAATGTGCTATCTGAAGTCATTTTAATCAGAGGATTAAAAATTCATCACTATCTTTTATGAATAAAGTGCTAATATTGCTGGTCAATAGGTTCTTAGTTTTTATTTTTTATTTAGAAGAGGTCACTTTAATCAGAGGGTTGCTTAGGTTCATCAGTCACATTTATAAGTGCAGTGCTGGTGTTTCTGGTCAGTAAGTTCTTAATTTTTATTTAAATGGAATAGATGAGAGAGATCTTCCTTATTGTTTAGTACTTTTGGATATAGACAATCCAAAGCAAAGATCCATTTAGACTCATTTAGGAGTAATTTCTGTTCGTAATTTCCCCCTCTCCAATTTTTACTCACTGTTTGTATCCCACAGTATTTAAAATCTTTAAGATTTCCACCATGTTTGGTGGTAAAATGTCTATATAATGGAGTGTCTGTGTTTTTTCTTTCTATACACAGGAGGATATGCTCTCTTATTCTGTCCCTGAGTTGTCTGGAAGTCTGTACTACATATTGTAACTTGCATGGGCATTCAATTAAGTAAATCACGCCTTTGTCACAACATCTGATCAGATTATTGATCATGAATTTTTCTTTATTGTGGTGTGATGAAAGTGTTCTTCCAACCATTTTTACATGCCTTTTGGGCAGGGAAAAAAACCTTTGATTGTTTTGTTACATTGGTTTACCGTCATGTCCCTTTTTTGTTTCGGGATGCTTGGAGCTAGCATATTTTTTAAATTATTCATTTTTCTATATACAAATTTTGGTTGGGGAATCAATCTTTCTCCGATAATGTCATCATCTTTTAGTATTGACCAATGTCTTTTAAAAATCTTTTCAATGATCTATTTATTAGCACAGTATTCTGTAATTAATGGAACACTTATGATGTCATCTGTAAGTGTCTTCATCTCTTTATTTTTATATTTGATGAGATCTTTTCTGTCAATAGTTCTGACTTCTTTCATTTTTTCATCCAATAGTGCCTCTCCATATCCTCTTTCTAAAAATTTTTGTTTTAAAATTCTTGCTTGTTATTCCCATATCTTGGGATTGGAACAGTTTTTCTTTATCCTTTGTAGTTGCCCCTTTGGAATATTATCTTTCCAAATTGCGTGGTGGCAACTTAAACTGTGGATATAATTATTACAATCGACCTCCTTAAAGAAGGTCAATGTTTCTATACTTCCATTTACAATCTCTATCTTGAGGTCTAAGAAATGAATGGCTTTGTTGCTATATTCATAAGTGAACTTTAGATTCATCTTATTTTTGTTCATGACCTCTATTGTGTATTGTAAATCTTCAAGTGTACCTTTCCAGATAAGAAGAATGTCATCAATATATCTCACATAGAGGACCAGGTAAGCGCTAGCTGGCCAAGAGTCCCAGAATATTTGTTCCCACTTGCCCATATAAAGATTTGCATAGCTTGACGCAAACCTGGTCCCCATAGCTGTCCCACACAGCTGTTGGTAAAAATTATTGGCATTGTTAAAATAATTGTGGTTCAGAATGTAATCTATACTATCCAGTATGAAAGTGCATTGTGCTTCAGGAACAGATGGGTCTTTTTTAAGAAAAAAGTCCACAGCTTCAATACCTCCTTCATGAGGAATACATGTGTAGAGCGATACTACATCACAAGTAGCCATAATATATGGTTTCTTCCAATTTTATTTGATCCAGGATTGATAGAACCTGCGTGGAATCTCTTAGATAAGATGGGAGACTGGTAACATGTTTTTGAAGGTTTCTATCCACGTATTCGGAGAGGTTGCTTGATATTGATCCTATGCCCGATATAATGGGTCTTCCTGGTGGGTTGATCACGGACTTGTGTATTTTCGGGAGTTGGTAAAATACTGGGGTAATGGGATGTTTTACCATTATATAATTGTACTCTTTTTGATTAAGTATCCCCCGTGTTTTTGCTTTTGAAGTAAGATCTTCCAACTCTTTTGTGAATTTCACAACCGGATCATTAAGTAGCCTTTGATATGTCTTGGTGTCACTTAAAATTCTATTGCACTCTCCTTCATAGTTTTCTCTGTCCATCACTACAATGCCACCTCCTTTGTCAGCTGGTTTTATGGTCAAGTTATAGTTTTTTTCAAGTACCTTAATCGTATCTAATTGGGATTTCGATAAGTTATATTTGACCTTCTTGAGTTTATTTCTACTCAGATTTCTGATGTCATGGCATACGTTGGTTTCGAAGGCTTCAATTGCGCAGCCTTTGCTTCCGATCGGATAAAAAGTAGACTTCGGTCTTAGGTCTGTATGTCGGAATCCCCTGTTCTCAGAGGATACAGGGGGTATATAATTACGTTTGATCAGTGATTTTAGGAAGTAACGCTTTAATGTTAATTTCCTAATGAACTCTTTCGTGCTGATGAAAGCTTGGAATTTATCCAGGCATTTTGTCGTTGCAAAACTCAGGCCATACACTAGTACGGATTCTTCTTGTGATGTGAGTTCTCTAGAGCTTAAATTGTAAATGCTATTGTTTCCTTTCCTGTTGTTTATTTGATTTAGGTCTGATGTTTGAGGTACTGACTTTTGGATCATTTCTATATTGGAAGACTTTTCTTTATTTGGTTTCTTTAATTTTGTGCCACTCCTTTTTCCCCTAAGGATCTTCTTTTTTTTTGTATTACATTTTCTTGATCTTCTGAGTCTGTGTTTTTCCTTTTCATTGCTGTTCTTTCTTTCTCTTTTTCTTTTTCCCTGGGAGGTAGGGGATTTACCCCTAAAAAGCCGAATATGAGGTAGAGGCTGAAATCAAATCTTGTTCTATAGTGCAGATAGCTCTCTTCAGCTTCTCTTGTGGTAAAGGGCAAGGAATGCTGAGTGATCTTCCATTTTTGTCTCGGTGATCATCTTCATACTGGATCATGTCAAACCTATTAGATTCATTATAATATCTCTCTTTCCAGCTTTGTCCATGATTTGGATTTGTGTGATAATAATCACGACGATAATGGTTCATGTGTTCCCTATGTTCAAAGTCTCTTCTTTCATTTCTTGATCTGTCATCTCTGTAGTCCGGGGAGGGAATCCTCCTTTCTTGTATATTTCTTACTGGGAATCTTGGCTTATCATATCTTCTTTGAGCATAATAGTGGTTAGGATAATAAGGTTTATTAAAATTTTTCTTAGGATAGTATGATCTGTTGTCATAGTTAACTTGGTGGTCATAGTTGAATTGATTTTCCCGTTGTGTTTCGTTGTACATCCTTTGGTTGTCCTGTCCATAACGATATCTATTATGATATCGTGGAGCTCTGTTGTAGGTGTTTCTTTGATTTCTGTTTTGATATGGCCCATTGGTCCTAAAAGGTACTTGGATGTATGGATTTCTTCTTTGAGATTGTTGATTATTACGATCTCCATAATTGTTTGTATATGTATTAATGGATCTTCTCCTACCATATCTTACTTCTTTCCATTCATCTTGTTCTTCTATATCTGTAGTGTTATTCACAAAATGGGGGGTATGAGGAATTAATATCTCTGTATTTTTATTAGTGGGTGACAAATCTAACTGGGTTCCTTGGGATTCAGTATTTCTACTGTTTTCCAGTTCTCTATTAAGTTTTTTCATCTTTTTATGTATGATGTCTTCCGTAACTTTGGTGACCTTTTTGACCATATTATCTTTTCTTTCTGTTATCTCTTTTTTTTCTGCCTCTGTGACCTCAATATTATTCAACATTATTTCGTCATCTTTAATTTCTAAATCTATCTTTTTCATAATAATATATTCAATGATTAATTTAATTACGCCTAGATTTAGAGTTCTGCGTTAGCAGTCCAAACCAGCGTTAGGGGGTCCTAACGCTGGTTTTGGCCTACCGCTGGTATTTAGAGTCTTGTAGGTAAGGGTCCAACGCTCACTTTCCAGCCGCGACTTTTCCATACCGCAGATCCCCTTACGTCAATTGCGTATCCTATCTTTTCAATGGGATCTTTCTAACGCCGGTATTTAGAGTCTTGGCTGAAGTGAGCATTAGAAATCTAACGACAAGACTCCAGCCGCAGAAAAAAGCCAGGAGTTAAGAGCTTTATGGGCTAACGCAAGTTCATAAAGCTCTTAACTAGTGTGCTCTAAAGTACACTAACACCCATAAACTACCTATGTACCCCTAAACCGAGGCCCCCCACATCGCCGCCACTCTATTAATTTTTTTTAACCCCTAATCTGCCGACCGCACACCGCCGCAACCTACATTATCCCTATGTACCCCTAATCTGCTGCCCCTAACATCGCCAACCCCTACATAATATTTATTACCCCCTAATCTGCCCCCCCCCAAAGTCGCCGCTACCTACCTACAATTATTAACCCCTAATCTGCCGACCGGACCTCACCGCTACTATAATAAATGTATTAACCCCTAATCCGCCTCACTCCCGCCTCAAAAGCCCTATAATAAATAGTATTAACCCCTAATCTGCCCTCCCTAACATCGCCGACACCTAACTTCAAGTATTAACCCCTAATCTGCCGACCGGACCTCGCCGCTACTCTAATAAATGTATTAACCCCTAAAGCTAAGTCTAACCCTAACACTAACACCCCCCTAAATTAAATATAATTTAAATCTAACTAAATAAAATAAATATTATAAAATAAATTATTCCTATTTAGCCCTATCAAAATAAAAAAAGCCGGGACGGGGCGGAGCCGATAGCTGAGCTGTGCAGACGTGTGGAGACTGAGCTCTGCTGCATCTAAAGCTAAAAAAACGAATTTTCTGCTTAAATTCAAGCGGATTTGCCTGTAGTCATCCTGGGCCATTTGAGGGGAACATTTGGAGAGTCTTTTCCGGCCAAATTGAATACAACTTTGGGAGATCGTGGTGGGCCTGAAAGGAGTACCGGAGGCTCATCTAGGAAACACCGCGGCTGCAGCCTACGCCGGAACTCGTGACTGGCCGACTCTAACCCTCAAATAAAACTAAATAGTAAGTCTACTGAACCGGAGGTGCTACTATATTGCTAGACCTTGTTTAGACTTAGAGCAGGCGATTCTTAGCTCCTAGATTCGAACTTAAAGTGAGAGGGCCTGGAGGAAACTTATGTGGCAGGCTGGGAATATTACTCCACGCTGGTCCTTGCAAGGGGAAATTCAGCCTTAGTGCTCCTACCTTTTATTAACACACTATATGACATTTGGAGGTCACTCACACAGTTTAAGTGACATAGAGTGTGGTGTGCTACTTTATTTCAGTGTGAGTTTGAACTTTATAACTGTGTGGAAAGAGAAACAACACTATTGCCTGTCTCTATTTTTTTCTCCCTGCATGTAGGCCTAGTTAAATCTCTTACAGTTCTAGTATAAAGGCCCTGAAGAGTTGACTACAATATCTGTATACTTATCTCTCTAATCTCTGCAATTTCTACTACAGCTATCTCTACTAAGACTTTATATGTTATCCACCAATAAAATGCAGGGATAGGGGGGTTAGAGCCCAGATGCCGTCCCTGTGCTAGCTGCTTATACTGAACTACAAGCTGAGGTCCAGTAACCAAGCTTATACCTCTAATTACCCCTATCCCCCACTGCCTCCCTTGGGTAAATACAAAGATTAGCTAACCCTGCCAGCAATGTCTCAGGTCCAAAAAAACAAAAATAAGACATCAACTAGGTCTAAAAACTCTGTTACTGATCATTTCAAACCTAAGGACTCAACTGCTACTAGGGGCTCTGTATCGCCTCACTCATGCCAAGAGAGTTCTGATAGTACCAACTCCTCCATATCCCAACAACAGGAGGAAGAAATGGAACTTATAACCAGGTCAGATATAGTGGACACTCTATCCAAGAGGTTAAATGACCTGCAGGATAACTTGACATCTACCATTAAATCCGCAGTTGCAGACCTCAAAAAAGATCTCGCAGAAATGAGAGAGAGGACTGAAGTGCTCGAGCGCAAGCAGGAGGACTTGGCGATTGAACAGCAGAATATAATTGCCCACTCTCAAAACCTTGCAGATTATGTCTCAGAAATGGAACAGAAGGTGGCGGACCTAGAGGATAGGTCGTGCCGCAACAATGTCAGATTTAGAGGGATTACTGAGGAGACTCTGCAGCCTGACTTAGAGACATTTGTTAAGAAATTTTGTGTCTCATTAGCACCCCCCTCAGATCCAAATGATATGCTAATCGACAGAGTCCATAGGATTCCCAGGGGCAGAAATGCTCCCAAAGATAAGCCTAGAGATGTAATTGCAAGGTTCCACTTCTTTACTTATAAAGAGCAACTCATGAGGGCAGCCTTTTCCAAACCTCAACTTCCTGAGCATCTGAGACGGATACAAGTATTTCCAGACTTGTCACAGTTCACCCTTCAGAAAAGGAGCACCTTTCGCCAGCTTACCCAATCCCTTCGATCAAGAGGCTTAAAGTACAGATGGGGATATCCAACCAAACTCATCATCCACCGAGAGGGATCTCTGGTTACAGTGGATTCCCCAGCGATAGGTGAAGATCTTTTGAAACAATGGGATCAAGCAGATAATCATGCTGCCCACTCTCCTTCAAGGCCCTCACAGCTAAGGCCTATAGCTGACCAATGGAACCCCCTCCCTCAACGTCCCCAGTCCAGTAAAAGGAATTCAGCTCTCAGGGACTCCTCTCCAGGATAACCTGATAAGTATCTATTTTAACTGTTGCACTTTGCTGTGTATGTTTTTCTTCATCCAGGACTATTTCAGTGACGATTCTTTCAGTAACTGTTTCCCTGGAAGTCATTTTGCGACACCAGTTGCAAAACCATTCTTGTACATTGTCTATTTATGCTGTGGGAGACTTTGGGAAAGAATGTAACTCCTTGCTGTGTATAGTTTTTTTTTTTTTTTTAAGTGCTATAATATATTGTTCTTAAATTTGTTTATGCAATAAGTATACCATATGTTTTTTTTGTATAATACTTTCAATTCATAGTGGATGAATCTAGGATTTGCTTTTCCTGCTAGTTTTTACAGTAAACTCCAACTGGGTTCTTACTAAGGTGGCTACAACTTCCTCGAGAAAGGAGGTAAAGTCCTAGCTCTGAAAGCTACCCATTGGAGATCCATTGTGTGTGAGTCCTGAAATATGTTAGTTTGTTGTTAGTTTTTTGTTGTTCACCTAAGGTGTTTAAATTTTTTTAGATCCTTTCAAATTGTGATTTATATGCACACTGTCACAGTTACTTTCTCTTTTTTATTTTTTTTTTATTTTTTTTATTTTTGGATAGCTGTACCCTTTGCTCTGCTTTTGGACCCAGATATAGTAACATGTGGCCTAATACTTAGCCCTTCTGGCTTGTTATACCTCATATGTGAGTTGATTATAGACTGTTATTGTGTCTGGCTCCGGGGTGGACCCAATAGCTAGATGCTGCTGAGACTATGCACTATGTAGATACCCACTTTCTCTTACATTTACCATACTAGATTATTCTAGAATATCCAATGCGAAGCCTCTGAAACCTAAGTATTAATATAGATATTTGCTTCTTACCGGGAACTTATAGTTTAGCCTATACATTTTCACTTATGCTATAAAGTCCCGGTTCTGAGTTACTCGTTTTATTTATTTTTGGTTAATGTATACACTAAATGTCTGTTTAGCACATATAAGTTGGTTTTAGACTTGTTTAGGTAACATTTTAAATGTTTCACTTGTCAGATTTTAGACAGAGGGTCTTAAAATTTATGTTTTTGTCCCCTTGCCAAAGGGGATGGTGTACAGAGGATATCCTGTGACATCTGATACAGGACCATTTTTGCATAGTGTTCACCTATGTTGTGGGAGATTTTGGGGAAGAGTGTATTTTCTGGGTTCACTGTTTATAATTTTTTCATTTTTTTGCACAGTTTTTTGTAAACTGTTACAATGTATTGTTTTCAAATTGGTTTTCGCAATAAGTTTACTATACGTTTTTCTTATATAATATTGCTGACTCACAATGGATGCACCTAGGACTTGCTTTCTTTGCCAGTTTCCATAGCATATGTCAACTGGGTCCTTATTAAGGTGACCATAATTCCCTCGAGAGAGGATTTAAAATTCTGGCTCTAAAAATAACCAATTGGGGATCCACTGTGTGAGTCTTGAGATATGTCTGTTTACTGTTAGTCTTTAGTTAACCAAATTGTTCAAATTTTTCAGATTCTCTCAAAGTGCAATCCATACGTCTCATTGACACAGTTATCATCTTCTGTCTAGAAATTTTTGGATAGTCGAGGTTTTGGCCTTGCTTTTGGATATAGATACAGCAACATATGGCCTTATATATAGCCCCTCTGGCTTGCTATGCCTTATATGTGATGTTGCTGTGTCTGGCTCCGAGGCGGATCCAATAGCTAGATGCCACCGAGATTATGCACTATCTAGATACCCACTTTTTTTTTAACACTTATCACACTAGATTAGTTTAGAATAGCCAATGTGAAGTCTTTAAATATTAAGATAGATATTCACCCCTCACCGGGAATTTATAGATTTGCCTTTATATTTTCACTTATACCACAAAGCCCAGCTTTGAGCCACTTGCCTTATCTATTTATGGTTAAGGTGCACATTGAATGTTTTTTATAGCACTTACAAGTTGGTCTCAGGATTGTTTGATTATGTAATGTTTTAAGTCTTTGTAACTTAATATTAAGATAGATATTCACCCTTCACTGGGAATTTATAGATTTGCCTTTATATTCTTACTTATATCACAAAGCCCAGTCCTGAGCCACTCGCTCTTTATTTTTGGTTAAGGTGCACATTGAATGTTTTTATAGCACTTATAAGTTGACCTCAGGTTTGCTTGATTATGTAATGTTTTAAATGTCTCATTCATTAGATTATAGATAGATAGACTTGAATTCTATGTTTTGGTCCCCTTGCCGGAGGAGAAGGTGCATATAGCCTGGTGTTTAATTGTTGGAAGGCTATTAGCCCTGACACTGAGACCAAACCATTTGAGTATTATGTCTTTAGATCTGGTAGCCTAAATGTACTTTTGTTCATTTTTATCTTATCCTTTAAAAATAAGGTTCAAAGTCACCTTTCTTATATGTACTAGGATACCATTAGATTTCTTAGGGACATTTAGCCCAGTGACAACTGCAAAACCATACTCTCTTTATAGGCCATGTTCTATTTTAGGTCAATAAATTGCCACTAAATGCACCACTGTTTTAGCACTTATGTTTTTAATATAAAATGTTACCCACTGGACACTGACTTTCCACATAGATTTAGTATAGACACATAAGTTTTATAAGTAAGTAAATGACCACACTTAGGATATTTCCCTTGGTTTCCCAAGACACCTTGTTAGATTTAAAAGAATCCTTGCCCCCCTAATCCCCTTCCCCCCTCCCCTCTTCCCCTCTCCTCCACTGGATCTCACTTATCTACCATTTAAGGGAGGGCATTGGCTCTCCTCCTTTAGCTATACCTAATACACTAGTTACAAATACATATAAATTAATACTTGTTCTCAATTCACCGTCTGCACATTATCTGTTATCTCATTCCGAGGCCTCTATCTTTTATACCATCTGGCCTCACTAACCCCCCCCCCCCTCAATAATACCTAAGTTTACGGACGTAAACTTGTGGATCAATTAGAATCCCTACGTTTCTTAAGAATACTGTTACTCTCTGGTACATCTGAACTCTCAGAATCCATACATTATATTTCCTTACATTTTTAATTTTCCTTTCATATGTTTTTTCTACTTTAGTCTTTTTACTTGTATCCTTTTATTTTTTTATTTTTTTATTTTTTATTTTCTCTCCTCTTCCCTTCATAATGGAGACCTCCATACGATTCCTCACTCTAAATGCTAAGGGCCTAAATTCGCCTGATAAACGCAGTATGTTAACAACATACGGCAAAAGATTAAAGAGACAGGTCCTATTTATCCAGGAAACTCATTGGACAATAGATAGACCCCAACCATATAGATTGACTCTATACCCAAGCCTGATTACGGCCACTTATACCGATAAGACAAGAGGAGTTGCAATACTCCTACATAAAGACCTCCAGTTTGAACAAATATACTTAGATAGAGACCCTGGTGGCAGATTCATTATCTGTGTGTGTAAACTCAATGGTACCCTCTTCACCTTAGTTAACCTATATGCCCCAAATCAACAACAACTACATTTTCTATCAAAAGTCCTTAATCTAGCAAAATCGGTGAGACAAGGTCATATCGTAATTGGAGGTGATTTTAATGTCATTTGGGACCCTAAATTAGATAAAAAAACTTGTAACGGGTAAATCCATTGATCCTTATACCAGTTCTACAGCAATTAAATTTAGATCCTTATCCGCTAGACATGAATTATATGATGTCTGGCGATCATGCCATCCTGAGGACAAAGATTTCACTTTCTTCTCCAATCCGCATAAATCCTATTCTAGACTGGATTATTTTCTAGTTGATTCTTGGCTTCTTAATGAGGTCACAAACTCACGAATACATATCTGTACATGGTCAGACCATGATGCGGTTTCTTTTTACATTTTTCCATCAGGGGCTCGCAAGGGGGGACATTCTTGGAGGTTCCCAAATTTTCTTTGGGAAGAACCAGGATTTAAGGACTCACTTACAAAAGCGATTAATGACTACACACAGTTTAATATAACAGGCCAAACTTCCTTCCAAATCTTGTGGGGGGCATTCAAGGCATATATAAGGGGGTTCTGCATCTCTGAATCGGCTAGAGTCCGGAAGAACAGAGGAGGCCCTTTGGGCCAGCTGGCCATGAAACTGAGGGACAGGGAGAAAATCAACAAAGATAATCCTACTAGCTCAATTTCTGATGAAATTAGTGCCCTCAGAAGACAAATCCTCCAACTAGAGCATGACAGAATCAAAGCCAATCTGGCAAAATTTAAGCAAGTAATGTACCATAAAGGCAATAAGGCAAACGAGCTTTTAGCTCGAAAACTTAACGCAAGAACTGCCCACTCTAGGGTTCAAGCTCTAGAGATCAATGGCTCTAGAATTTTAGCTCCCGAAGATATCGGAAATGCTTTAGCTGATTATTACTATCAACTCTACAATCTTTCGGAAGCAGAAAACCTCGATACCCCCTCTATCGAGGATACAGGAGTTTTTAGACTCCCTTAAGCTTCCTACACTCACAGAAGATGCAAGGAACTCACTCCTACATCCGTTCTCTACTAAAGAAATTTGTAATGTCATTATCCAACTTAAACCGAATAAGTCTCCAGGACCTGATGGTTTTACGGGCTCTTTTTATAAAATGTTTAAACAACACCTATCATCCCTCCTCTGCCCCTTCTTTAATGAGGTGGCCGAGGCAGGAAGTTTTTCAAGAGAGTTCTTGGAAGCATCTATTATCGCGATTCCCAAACCAGGAAAGGATCCCCTGTATTGTGCCAATTATAGACCTATCTCACTGATAAATTTAGACGTCAAGATGTACTCTAAGCTCTTAGCCAATAGGATTGTTCATCTACTCCCGGATATCATACAAATAGACCAAGTTGGCTTTACATCTGGCAGGCAAGGTCCTGACAATACTCGTAAACTTTTACAGGTGTTCTCTGAGTCAGCCCACCAGGAGGTTCCCATCGTGGCCCTGTCCTTAGATGCGGAGAAGGCATTTGACAGGGTCCGATGGGACTATATCTGGCAGGTACTTAAATCTTTTGGCTTTCCTCCACAATTCATTGGCATGGTTCAGGCGTTATATACTGCACCATTTGCAACGGTCAGAGGCGTAGGTTTTAGATCTAGAGCCTTTCCCATTACTAATGGGACTAGGCAAGGTTGCCCTCTTTCGCCTCTGATTTTTGCTATTGTTATGGAACCTCTAGCCCAAGAGATCAGGCATTCTCAAGGCATAGAGGGAGTCAAGATAGGTGAGCGAACAGAGAAAATCGCCCTCTTTGCCGACGATCTGACCATCTTGTTAACTAACCCGAGTTCTTCAATTCCGGAAGTTTTTAGGACCTTAGAATCCTATGGGGTCCTCAGTCTCTACAAAGTAAACATTCTTAAAACGGAAGCCCTAGCAATTAATCTTGATTCCGGGCTCCTCGCCACACTTAAGACCCGCTTCTCCTTCACCTGGCACACAGATCTTATCAAACACCTGGGTGTATTTCTCGGCCCTGATATAAATAAGGTTATTAAATACAATTTTGAGCCATTGATTGCAGAAATTAAAAGCCTTCTACAGAGGTGGGATTATAGAGAAATCTCTTGGATGGGACGTATCTCTACTCTCAAAATGGCTATCCTCCCAAAAATCTTGTACCTATTTAGGTGCATACCCTACACGATACCAAAAATCTATCTATCTCAGATTCAGTCCATATTCATTAACTATGTCTGGAGAGGAAAGATTCCGAGGGTGGCGAGCCGTATTCTCCAACTACCGATAAACAAAGGAGGCATAGCTTTTCCCAATATATATCTATAGCATGACGCAGCCAGGTTAACTCACATTGCAGCCTGGAGCAATGAGAAAGAGAAACCGGCATGGTTTTTGCTCGAGACTGAGGTTATCCCTAGAAAATTCCTTCTAAAAGATCTAATATGGATTCCTAAGCATAGGCTCCTTGATGCAGCGCTTACGAATAAAATAATCTTAGACAATTGCCGGACATGGCATAGACTTAGACATCACAAAGGACTGGCACCCCATCCCTCACCTATTCATAGTTTCCAGGGACTGATGATGGGTCTCCCAGATATACATAGACAGGACTGGCTATCATGGAATTTTATCTGTGTTGGGGACCTCTATACCCAGAAGAGGCTATAAATAACCAAACAAATAGTCGCGCAGGTGAAAGAGGCTCCGAGATGGTTAATGTTTGAAAGTTATAGATTGCTAGAATATTGCCAGGCTTGGGGTTTCCCCAAGACACAGTTGAGAGAAAGTACTACTTGGGAGAAACGATGGCAAGCAGGGACTAAGCCTATAAAATCACTTACAAATCACCATCTGCTACTTCTCAGTGACTACAGCGAAATCATACCTTGGCAGATTAAGGCGTGGGGACGTGAAATAGACGTTCAAATTACCCAGATGGAAGTGGAACATGCGACAATGATTACTAAATCAGCTATACATTGCATAACTTTCCTTGAAATTTATTTCAAGGTCCTCTTAAAGTGGTATCTAACCCCCTATAAGTTGTCTAAGATATATCCTACAGCCTCCCCACAATTCTGGAGGGAATGTGGCCAACAGGGCACAGATCTACATATCTGGTGGTCTTGCCCAAAAATTGCCCCCCTGTGGAGAGAGACTTTTTTATTGCTCTCTGACTTGGGTATCACATTATCTAAATCCCCAGCATTAGCCCTTCTACATATCGGTCTTAGGGAACTACAAAAACCCCAACAAATCCTTGGAGTGGCAATTTTTATTGCAACCAAGATGTGTATAGCCAGGTCATGGAAAAAACTTTAGCTCAGATCACTCAACTCATAGACTATTTAGCGTCGATGGAGAGAGGTTTTTATAACACGACTGACCGTATTGACAAGTATTGGACGATCTGGAGTAGGTGGGTTCTTAAACCTCCTTAGACGCCCAAATGCTTATTATTGTCTTTTTGTTCCTATGGTGGATCCATTATCCCTCCGAGAATCTTCTCCATTTTCCTTTCCCTCTTTCCTTTCCCTCCCCTCTTTTTTTTTTTTTTTTTTTTTCTTTTTCTTTTTCATATTTTACTGTCTGCTTTTTTTTCTCTCAATTTTTTGCTGTTAATTCGAACATGATGTCCCTACTTAGTAACCTTGTTAGGGACTATCTGTTTTCACATTAGGACTCAACGATAGGAACAGACACGGCCAAAGACTCTTGTGATGTCCCACAATTAATTAATCTTGATAAACTAAACTTCATTTTTGAATACAATCTAAAGGACATCACCCTATCTCTTGAGATATTTCTCTTCAACTCAGATGTAATAATGAGAGTAACCTATTGGTTGGTAATTATTCCTATGTCAAAATTCTGTGTCAGTTTTGTATTATGAATATCCTTGTATTTTACACTTGAAAAATTGTTCAAAGTCTGTTTTTATGCTGATTGTTTTACTTGCATTTTCTTTGTACAGATTTATGCTTAATAAAGCTTTAAAAATATAAAAAAAAAAAAAAAAATATTCCTATTTAAAGCTAAATACTTACCTGTAAAATAAACCCTAATATAGCTACAATATAAATAATAATTATATTGTAGCTATTTTAGGATTAATATTTATTTTACAGGCAACTTTGTATTTATTTTAACCAGGTACAATAGCTATTAAATAGTTTATAACTATTTAATAGTTACCTAGTTAAAATAATTACAAAATTATCTGTAAAATAAATCCTAACCTAAGTTACAATTAAACCTAACACTACACTATCAATAAATTAATTAAATAAACTATCTTCAATTATCTACAATTAAATCAACTAAACTAAATTACAAAAAAAAACAAACACTAAATTACAAAAAAACAAAACACTAAATTACAAAAAATAAAAAAAGATTACAAGAATTTTAAACTAATTACACCTACTCTAAGCCCCCTAAAAAAATAACAAAGCCCCCCAAAATAAAAAAATGCCCTACCCTATTCTAAAATAAAAAATGTACAGCTCTTTTACCTTACCAGCCCTTAAAAGGGCCTTTTGCGGGGCATGCCCCAAAGAAAACAGCTCTTTTGTCTGTAAAAAAACATACAATACCCCCCAACATTACAACCCACCACCCACATACCCCTAATATAACCCAACCCCCCTTAAAAAACCTAACACTAAGCCCCTGAAGATCTTCCTACCTTATCTTCACCACGCCGGGTATCACCGATCCGTCCAGAAGAGGGTCCGAATTCTTCATCCTATCCGGCAAGAAGAGGTCCAGAAGAGGGTCCGAAGTCTTCATCCTATCCGGCAAGAAGAGGCCATCCGGACCGGTAGACATCTTCATCCAGGCGGTATCTTCTATCTTCTTCCATCTGGCGTGGAGCGGGACCATCTTGAAGCAGCCGACGCGGATCCATCCTCTTCTAACGACGTCCTAAGTACAAATGAAGGTTCCTTTAAATGACGTCATCCAAGATGGCGTCCCTCGAATTCCGATTGGCTGATAGGATTCTATCAGCCAATCGGAATTAAGGTAGGAAAAATCTGATTGGCTGATTGAATCAGCCAATCAGATTCAAGTTCAATCGGATTGGCTGATCCAATCAGCCAATCAGATTGAGCTTGCATTCTATTGGCTGATCGGAACAGCCAATAGAATGCGAGCTCAATCTGATTGGCTGATTGGATCAGCCAATCCAATGAACTTGAATCTGATTGGCTGATTCAATCAGCCAATCAGATTTTTCCTACCTTAATTCCGATTGGCTGATAGAATCCTATCAGCCAATCGGAATTCGAGGGACGCCATCTTGGATGATGTCATTTAAAGGAACCTTCATTCGGACTTAGGACGTCGTCAGAAGAGGATGGATCCGTGTCGGCTGCTTCAAGATGGTCCCGCTCCGCGCCGGATGGAAGAAGATAGAAGATGCCGCCTGGATGAAGATGTCTACCGGTCCGGATGCCCTCTTCTTGCCGGATAGGATGAAGACCTCGGACCCTCTTCTGGACCTCTTCTTGCCGGATAGGATGAAGACTTCGGACCCTCTTCTGGATGGATCGGTGATACCCGGCGTGCTGAAGATAAGGTAGGAAGATCTTCAGGGGCTTAGTGTTAAGTTTTTTAAGGGGGGTTTGGGTTAGATTAGGGGTATGTGGGTGGTGGGTTGTAATGTTGGGGGGTATTGTATGTTTTTTTACAGGCAAAAGAGCTGTTTTCTTTGGGGTATGCCCCGCAAAAGGCCCTTTTAAGGGCTGGTAAGGTAAAAGAGCTGTAAATTTTTTATTTTAGAATAGGGTAGGGCATTTTTTTATTTTGGTGGCTTTGTTATTTTTTTAGGGGGCTTAGAGTAGTTGTAATTAGTTTAAAATTCTTGTAATCTTTTTTTATTTTTTGTAAGACTCGTAGTACCAGCGGGCGTAAAAAGCAGCGTTAGGACCTGTTAACGCTGCTTTTTTAGCTTAACGCACAACTCATAATCTAGCCGTATGTATTTCTATACAATAGGAAAAAGATTTGTGTTCCATTTATTCCCAGGCTTGCTTAAAGACTTAAAGGGACACTGAACCCAATGCAGGGGTCAGCGATAGCGGGGGCGGCAGATTAGGGGTTAATAAGTGTAAGGTTAGGGGTGTTTAGAATCGGGGTTCATGTTAGAGTGTTAGGTGCAGACTTAGGAAGTGTTTCCCCATAGGAAACAATGGGGCTGCGTTAGGAGCTGAACGCTGCTCTTTTGCAGGTGTTAGGTTTTTTGCCAGCTCAAACTACCCCATTGTTTCCTATGGGGGAATCGTGCACGAGCATGTTTTTGAAGCTGGCCGCGTCCATAAGCAACGCTGGTATTGAGAGTTGCAGTGGCAGTAAATATGCCTGTACGCTCCCTTCTTGGAGCCTAACGCAGCCCTTCTGAGAACTCTAAATACCAGCGTTGTTTAAAAGGTGCGGGGGGAAAAAACCACGCGTAGCTAACGCACCCTTTCTAACGCAAAACTCTAAATCTAGGCGTTTGATTCTTAGATGCTTCCAAAAGTGTTTTTATCCATTTATCTACATATAATGGATCTGATAATGGGAATGCACAATCCTTATCAATACTAAGTCTTTTAGGAATGAGGTCTAGTTCTAGACATTTATTTAAAAAGGAAATCTCCGCTTTGTATTTGACTTCAGAGATCAATAATTTCTCTAGATTTTTAAAAATAGAAACAATGTCTAGTCTATCTGGATCAGTATGAGATGAATTATTCATATCAGTACAGATATCTAAAGTAATATCTCTTCTTAATGTAAGTAGGTCTTCCATATTTACTCAATTATAGGTGTGTAGCGTCTTTCCTCAAATATAGGTATATTTAATGTAGTGTATATTTGAATAGCTGCTGGGTAGATCCAATCAGCCAATAGGATTGAGCTCGCATTCTATTGGCTGATTGGAACAGCCAATAGAATTCAAGCTCAATCCTATTGGCTGATTGGATCAGCCAATAGGATTGAAGTTCAATCCTATTGGCTGATTGCATCAGCCAATAGGATTTTTTCTACCTTAATTCCGATTGGCTGATAGAATTCTATCAGCCAATCGGAATCTAAGGGACGCCATCTTGGATGACGTCATTTAAAGGAACCGTCATTCAGTAAGAAGACTCCGGATGAAGAGGATGCTCCGGGTCGGATGTCTTGAAGATGGAGCCGCTCCGTGTCGGATGGATGAAGATAGAAGATGCCGTCTGGATGAAGACTTCTGCCTGTCTGGAGGACCACTTCACCCGGCTTGGATGAAGACTTCTCCCGGCTTCATTGAAGACTTCGGCCCAGTTGGATAAAGACTTCTGCTGCATCCTTGAGGATGGATGTCCGGTCTTCAGAACAGTAAGTTGATCTTCAGGGGGATAGTGTTAGGTTTCTTTAAGGGTGTATTGGGTGGGTTTTATTTTTAAGTTAGGGTTTTGGGCCGCACAAGAGCTAACTGCCCTTTTAAGAGCAATGTCCATCCAAATGCCCTTATCAGGGCAATTTTAGTTAGGATTTTATTTGGGGGGTTGGTTGTGTGGGTGGTGGGTTTTACTGTTGGGGGGGTTGTTTGTATTTTTTTTGACAGATAAAAGAGCTGATTTCTTTGGGGCAATGCCCCGCAAAAGGCCCTTTTAAGGGCTATTGGTAGTTTAGTTTAGGCTAGGGTTTTTTTTTTTATTTTGGGGGGGCTTTTTTTATTTTGATAGGGCTATTAGATTAGGTGTAATTAGTTTAAATATCTTGTAATTGTATTTAATGTAGGTAATTTATTTAATTGTAGTGTAGTGCTAGGTGTTACTGTAACTTAGGTTAGGTTTTATTTTACAGGTCAATTTGTATTTATTTTAGCTAGGTAGTTAGTAAATAGTTAATAACTATTTAGTAACTATTCTACCTAGTTGAAATAAATACAAACTTGCCTGTAAAATGAAAATAAACCCTAAGCTAGATACAATGTAACTATTAGTTATATTGTAGCTAGCTTAGGGTTTATTTTACAGGTACAGTATTTCGTTTTAAATAGGAATTATTTAGGTAATGATAGTAATTTTATTTAGATTTATTTAAATTATATTTAAGTTAGGGGGTGTTAGGGTTAGGGTTAGACTTAAGATTATGGGTTAATAAATTTAATACAGTGGCGGCGATGTAGGGGACGGCAGATTAGGGGTTAATAAATATA
Source organism: Bombina bombina (assembly GCF_027579735.1). NCBI lineage: Eukaryota > Metazoa > Chordata > Amphibia > Anura > Bombinatoridae > Bombina > Bombina bombina. The sequence continues at coordinate 1,119,009,542 of NC_069501.1, read as the reverse complement.
GGTAGGTGGCAGCGATATTGGGGGCAGCAGATTAGGGGTTAATAAATATAATGTAGGTTGCTGCGATGTCCGGAGCGGAAGATTAGGGGTTAATAGGTATAATGTAGGTGGTGGCGATGTTAGGGGCGGCAGATTAGGGTTTAATAATATTTAACTAGTTTTTGTGAGGCAGGAGTGCGGCGGTTTAGGTGTTAATATGTTTATTATAGTTGTGGCGATGTCCGGAGTGGCAGATTAGGGGTTAAAAAATGTATTATAGTGTTTGTGATGTGGGAAGGCATTGGTTTAGGGGTTAATAGGTAGTTTAAGGGTGTTAGTGTACTTTTTAACACTTTAGTTATGAGTTTTATGCTACGGCATTGTACCATAAAACTCATAACTACTGACTTTTAAATGCGTTAGTAATCTTGACGGGGTAAGGTGTACCGCTCACTTTTTGGCATCGCATGACAGACTCGTAATACCGGCGCTATGGAAGTCCCATAGAAAAAAGACTTTATGTAGTTTACGTAAGTTGGTTTGTGGTAAGGCCAAAAAAGTGTGCGGTGCCCCTAAACCTGCAAGACTTGTAGTACCAGCGGGCGTAAAAAGCAGCGTTAGGACCTGTTAACGCTGCTTTTTTAGCTTAACGCACAACTCATAATCTAGCCGTATGTATTTCTATACAATAGGAAAAAGATTTGTGTTCCATTTATTCCCAGGCTTGCTTAATGACTTAAAGGGACACTGAACCCAATTTTTTTATTTTGTGATGCAGATACAGCATGAAATTTTAAGCAACTTTCTAATTTTCTCCTATTATTAAATGTTCTTTATTCTCTTGGTATATTTATTTCAAAAGAAAGAATGTAAGTTTAGATGCCGGCCCATTTTTGGTGAACAACCTTGGTTGTTCTTGTTGATTGGTGGATAAATTCACTCACCAATAAACAAGTGCTGTCCACTGTACTGAAACAAAAATTGTCTGGCTCCTTAGCTTAAATGTCTTCTTTTTTCAAATAAAGATAGCAAGAGAATGAAGAAAAATTGATAATAGGAGTAAATTATAAAATTGCTTAATATTACATGCGCTTTTTGAATCACAAAAGAAAAAAATTGGGTTCAGTGTCCCTTTAAAGGGATATAATAGTCGAAATTGACATTTACATGATTAGTTGCTGAAGTTATGCCAGCCACTATCAGCTCTCTAAGCAGAGATGGACTTTAAATGTGGTTGCACAGGGTATGAGCGGCATATGTAGATTATTTTGTACCTTTGAAGGGAAATTCTATCCAAAAATTGAAATTCATAGCAAAATGCTTCTAGTAAAAGTTAATACTTGCACTGTGCGAGTGCACATTAAGCATATCTAAATATTATTCGTGCACCAGCATTTCTAAACAGTTTGGCTGCTCAGCGAGCGAGCAGTTGAGTGTATCAGGTAAACTGATTAATTGCCATTGCAATAAACGCATTTGTTCAAAATAGGAATGCTGTAATGTTTGGCTGGAATCAATTAATTTTCATACCCATATTTCATCTAGTCAATTTCCCCTAAAATATACATAATGGCAGCCCCCATACATAAACTATTATGCTAATAAAGCTAATCTGAATCTGGGTGACAACAACACTAGCACGATTTTCCTTGACTTTCTGCTGAGTATCAGCATCCCCTCCTCCGATTCTATCATATCTCCAGCAGAGGGCGCTCCGCGCTGAGGAGACATTAGCAGGCTGGGTGATGATGATGCAGTATGTGGATGCTGCACGCTTTAACAACAAGCGTTATCTTATGCTGCACGCTGCAGTTGATGGCTCTTGCTTCCTTGGGGCGGCTGGTCAGACACCTTCATAGACTGTTTACTAATTGTGTGCGCGCACTTCAGTACCGGAGCTGCGGGAGCTCTTCATACTGAGAGAAGACTGGGGAGCATCCCATTGTCACAGGAGCACCCTCCAGGTCTCTTTGTCTGTGGATGGAAGGTGACGCCTCCAGTAAAGGTAGATCCCATCTCTGGTGCTGTCACCCACAGGGCAGGCAGCGCGGGCGAGAGCATGAAGCGTGGGAGTATCAGCAGATAAGGTGAGCAGGTGCGTGGGTGCAATATTATGTGCTGTCAGTCTAGGCAGGCACTCTCATTTCCATAGAGCTTGCAGCGAACTTGGGAAGTTTCATGTACTTGCCTATTTCATATATTGAGAACTATATGATTGTTAAATATTCACATTAGAGATGGGTCAATAGAGAATCAGATTTTTTTTTGTTTCTCTGTAATCTAACGTCTATTCTAACAGTGATAGATAGATAGATAGATAGATAGATAGATACTAATCTATCTATCTATCTATCTATCTATATATATATATATATATATATATATATATGTTTGTTAACATATATAACAACAAGGTACACGTTATTTTTAGATGCCTATTACTTACATATGTGCTAAGTTCTACAAACAACAGTTTTGTTAGATAAAATCTCATTTAAAGAAAATATTGTGTTATTATTAGTTGTGCAGTTTTGTTATCAAAGATAACTTAAATCTCTCTACTTAATGTGCAGACATAAACACTTGATAAGAGAGGATATATTTATTGTTTATTGCCTTCAAACAAAATAAACAGAAACAGTGTGGTGAACTATATAGTGTGTGTGTGTGTATATACTGTATATACATCCATAAGTTTACATAGAGGGCTGATTCTTCTTTCTGCAGCTTATTACAGGTTTGTAAGTGACAGGTCACTGGAGAATAGTGACCTCCTTATGGATCAAATACAGCATTGATAGTTATTTTGTTGTTGTTTTTCAGTGTAAATCTTTCTTGCTCTGTTTGTGAGTGTATTATGGTATTTAGCAGTTTCTCAACTGCAGTCCTGGAGAGTACCCCTAATAGAACACATTTTAAGTATTTTTTAGTATTTCATTGCTTGAACTGATCAGTGACTCAGTAACTGTGATTAACTCACTGATGCTCAGCTGGGGGAATCCTATAATCTCTCTTGTAAGGGAACTTCAGGACAGACTGGATTTCATAGACACTGTCAGGTAGAAATGTTACATAAGACATTTTGGTATTCCAGTCTAATAACCTGGAATGGAACTGGACAATCTGCTAAAAAAGAGTGTTGCACAGCAATCTCCATATTGCAGTAAATAAGACTGAAACAGCCAATGGATATTGAGCCTTAAAGGGACATGAAACCCAAATGTTTTCTTTCATGAGTCAGATAGAGCATACAATTTTTAAACAACTTTCATATTTTCTTCTATTAACACAGTTGCAGTGTGCTCCTGAGACTAACTAGTTATACTTTTCAATAAAGGACACTAAGGGAACAAAGCAAAAAAGATAATAGAACTAAATTGGGAAGTTGTTTAAAATTACATATGCTATCTGAATTAAAGAAGTTTAATTTTGATTTAACATTATCTTTAAAGACACACACTTATGAGAAAATGCCATAAACTGTGATTATATTATTGCTTGCCTATACCTGTATGCTTAACTGCAAATGTCTTACACACATAGTTAAAGTCAGTTCTAGAGTGGCAATAAAATCTATTCCTGAGCCGTGCTATTGATTGGCTGGACTTGTCTGGAGCTGACTTAAACTATGTGTTTAACCCCATTGAAGATATTTAACAAGCAATAGTGCATTCAGAAATGCTATAATAAAGTATATCTATCTATCTATCTATCTATCTATCTATCTATCTATCTATCTATCATCTATCTATCATCTATCTATCTGTAATTAAGTTCCACATTATACATGTTCTGGATATAAATTATATATTGAAATGATATGAAACTATAATTATGTTGGCAAAATTTGCATTGTTTTGTTGTCCAGGGACATACACCTTCTTTAACGTGGCCAATTTGGAACACATATAAATCAGCTTTTGCACTGAGAAATAATAACTGTGTAGATGTTAGCTTACAGAATCTGTTGGCGCTCTACAAATACCTGTTATTAATAATAATAATAATAATAATAATAATAATAATAATGTTGCATGGTCAGAGTCCTGCAGGAAGATAAAATAATGAAATTATATCATATTGATTTTACTATACATAATTAAAGGGATATCATTCAGATAGAGCATGCAATTTTAAGCAACTTTCTAATTTACTCCTATTATCAATTTTTCTGCATCTCTTTCTATCTTTATTTAAAAAGCAGGAATGTAGAGCTTAGGAGGCAGCCCATTTTTGGTTCACAACCTTGGTTACTCTTGCTTATTGGTTGCTGAATGTAGTCACCAATAAGCAAAGTGCTATCCAGGGTCCAGAACCTAAAATGAGCTGGCTCCTAAGCTTTACATTCTTGCTTTTTAAAATAAAGATAACAAGAGAATGAAGACAAATTGATAATAGGAGTAAATTAAAAAGTTGCTTAAAATTGCATGCTCTATCTGAATCAGGAAAGAAACAACTTGGGTTTAGTTTAAAGGGACATGAACCCCTTAATTTGTATTGTGATTCAAAGCATACATTAAAAAAAATGTTTCTAATTTACTTCTATTATTAAATTGGCTAAATTCTCATGTAAATTTTTGTTAAATCTTTGTTAAACAGCATACCTAGGTAGGTAGCCTGCATGCGTCTGCAGTGCTACAGGGCAACATACTCTGCTGCAATATAGTGCACTTTATATGGCTGTTTTTTTGCAAGAATACTTTTAACAATGTTATACATCTAGTGTTCCAAACATATGCACACTCCTGTGCCCACCTACTTACTTTTCAAAAAAGGATACCAAAAGAACAAAATACATTTTATACTAAATGCAAATTGCTCTTTCTGAATCATGAAAGAAAAAAATTGGGCTTCATGTCCCTTTAAACATTTTATGGGGAATTAAATGTTGAGTTTATAGGGACATTAAACTGCTGGGTATAACTACAGTAGCAGGGTTACTGCTCATCATGCTGCAGTTTATTCTCCTGGGTCTACAGCTCTGTTCTAAACTAATCTCTTATTTTAATCTTTCACAAGTGCCGGTAAGTGAAGTTCTTCATCTTCACACTGGGTGGCGCCATCTTGGAATGGAAGTTTCCTTGTAGCCTGTGACAGAAGTGCTGCACATTCACACATCACTGATATTGTTGACGTCTAGTCAAGCCGTATCATTCCCTTCAGTTTAGAATGCAGAATACAGAGAGGGAGCTGCAATAATCTATATTATTCCTGAGGGTTTTTATATCTGTTATGTAACTTCTAAATATAACTCTTCTGCTAATCTAAAGTACTAGGTATAGCTGTGTCACTGATCTGTGAAAGTGCACTGCTTGTGTCTCAGAATACAACATTACCAATATGGTGGCACCCATTATAAAGATGCAGAGTTTTACCAATGGGCTTCTGTATTAGGTTACAATAAGATAATTTCTGCAGGTACAGCAGGGAAAACAATAGCATGTGAACTAGTAACCATAGCTCTGTAGTTGTACCCAGCAGTTTAAAGGGACATGAAACCCAAAAATCTTCTTTCATGATTTAGGTAGAGCATGTGATTTTAAACAACTTTCCAATTTACTTCTATTATCAATATTGTTTTTGTTCACTTGGTATCTTTTGTTGAAAAGGATACATAGGTAGGTTCAGGAGTGGCTGAACATATGAATATATATGCCTTTTTGTGATTGACTTATTGTTTTCAGCTAGCATCCAGTGATGCATTGCTGCTCCTTCAACAAAGGATACCAAGAGAATGAAGCCAATTAGCTAATAGAAGTAAATTGGAAAGTTGTTTACAATTGTATTCTCCACCTAAATCAGTGTTTCAAGTCCTCAAGTACCGCCCAACAGGCCTGGTTTTCATTATAGCTGAACCAGTGCACAGATGAAGTAATCAGCTGATCAGTAACCATGGTTACTAAACTGCTCTCATCCATTAGCTGATTACTTCACCTGTGCTCTAGTTCAGCTATAATGAAAACCAGGACTGTTGGGGGTACTTGAGGACCGCGGTTGGGAAACACTGATCTGAATCATGAAATAATTTTTGTTGGGTTTCATGACCCTTTAGTGTCTCTTTAAAGGGATATGTATTTCATGATTTTAAACAACTTTCTAATTTACTTCTATTATCACATTTTCTTTGTTCACTTGCTATCTTTTGTTGAAATGCAGGGACGTAAGATCAGGAGCATGCATGTGTCTGGCATACTATATTGCAGCCGTTTTGTTAGAATTATTTCCATTTGCAAGAGCACTATCTGGCAGCAAACTATTTCCTGTCATGTAGTATTTGGAAAACGTACCCAGGTATCTCTTCAATTAAGAATACCATGGGAAAGTAAATCGGAAACTTTTTTTTTTCTTTAAATTGTTTGCTGTGTCTGAGTCACAAAAGAACATTTGTGTGTTTCCTATTCCTTTAATACTGATTTAGCACTGCTCAGCGTCACAGCCCATTGGGCGGTGAGTTTATTTTAAACGTTTCTTTAACATATTTGTTTGGATGTGAAGTCAAAAGGAAGCTGTCATGTTTCAGACAAAACAAAACAAAAACTTCTTTCTCTTGCTATCTTTTTCCTTCCATGATAGCATACTGAGATAGGCTTAGAAGTGTGCACGTGTCTGCGGTACTATTTATATACCACTGGTACAATAAATACAGCTGCCATATAGTGCGCAATCCTGAGCCTTCCTCATGATGCTGTTATGGAAAGCAGCTAAGTTCTATTTTATCGTACAATGAGAAAAAGGTCATCTTGATAGAAGTGGATTTATATTTCAGACAGAGCAGACCATTTTAAACAACGTTTCACTTTACTTCTATTGTTAAACTTGTTTCTTTCTCTTTGTATCCTTTGTCAAAGAAGCAGCAGTGCATTGTTGGGAACTAGCTGAACAAATATGGTGAGCCAATGGCAACAAGGTATATATGTGCAGCCATTAATCAGCAGCTAGCTCCCATCTGTGCATTGATGCACCTGAGCCTACCTAGGTATGCTTTTCAACAAATGATACTAAGATAATGAAGCAACTTGGATAATATAAGTAAATTGGAAAGTTGTTTAAAATTGCATGTTTATTTGAACCATGAAAGCTAAATTTTGACCTTACTGTCCCTTTAAATTACTTTATGGTGCACTTAATTAAAGGGACAGTACTTGAAAAAAATGTACTGTTTTAAAAGACAGATAATCCCTTTATTACCCATTCCCACATAACCAACACTGTTATATCAATATACTTTTTACCTCTGTATCTAAGCCTCTGCCCCCTTATTTCAGTTCTTTTGACAGACATGCATTTTAGCCAATCAGTGCTGACTTCACAGGAGTGAGCACAGGATATAGCACAGATGAACTAGCACTGTCTGTAAAAAACTGTCAAAATGCACTTAGATAAGAGGCGGCCTTCAACGGCTTAGAAATCAGTTTATGAACCTACCTAGGTTTAGCTTTCAGCAAAGAATACCATGAGAACAAAGCAAATTTGATGATACAATTAAATTGGAAAGCTGTTTAAAATTGCATGCTCTGATCTGAATTATGAAAGTTTAATTTTGACTTGACTTTAATTTTCCCACTGCTTGTTCATTTGTCGCACTATACTGCTGTGCATTTGTTCTGTACATTTTCCTATTTTTTTTTGTCACAAGTTTAGTTTATCTAGAAGAAATCAAATAGGAATTCAAGAAAACGAATGCTCACTTTAAATGCAGTTTTCAGTGACTAGTTAGCGTAGTCCTCGAGTGTGTGTATTGTATTTCCTTAATGAAACTTGTTCCCCAGGTGTGATGTAATTCAACATATAGAGCTCCTGTACGATTTCTCTGTTTGATTGTGATTGTAAAAATGTTCTCTCAGTTTACAACTACCGTAAAAGCAAAATGCTATCATTAAAGTAGCTATGTTTGTTTCTCAATATAATAAAGGTTTTTCAGCTATTTATAAACATGTAGGAGCTGTGTATGACAAGAAACTAGAAATAGAAGGACTGTGATAAAAAATATTTTAGGACAAAATATGTTTACTTTGTTGCATTTTAAAAGGGGTAATAAAGTTTTATAAAGTTTATAGTTGAAAAATGAGTATTCCTGTACTTACTGAAAATAATTTCCACGCTTGTGAAGATGCCTCTTTTTCCTATAATAGTTGTGTACAAACTTGTATTTCCTGTTGGTTTCATGATAAAGTTTACAAGGATATAGATTGACTTATTTAAAAGGCTACTATAGTGAAACATTTTAGCACTAGTAACCCTGCATTATTATGTGTTTAACCCTTGCAAATGGCTAAGTGCATAGCTAAAGTGCTGAGTGGGAGTGGCAGAGCACTGCTGGTCCCAAGCTGATACAACTAATGACCCAATCTGCAGCGGTAGTTACCTATATAAATCACTTATTAAACCTTTAGAGCTTTAATTACATAATCTTCATGTATAGGTGATGTCTAATTATGTGAGCTAGACAACAAAGACAATACTAGACCTGCATTCATCAGTTTAGTTTTACAACAGATGCCAAATATGGCTGCCGTCAGAAGAATTTCTCTCTTATTAGAGCCATATTTCTTCTTGTGAAAGTTCCACACACAAAGATCTGGATTTGCATAGATCTGGTGTGTTGCACTTTCACAATATGAAATCCAGCCCCGAAAAGAGCCGATTGCCACTGGCGGTGGGTATATTTGGCATTTGTTGTAAAATTAAAACAGACAATTGCTCATGTCTAGACAATACTCAGAACCGTTTATGATGAAATAGTAATTTGTTTGGATAGGGTGATGACTCTCTTTAAAACTGAAGTGCCACAAAATCTGGGCCTTCTAGTGACTTTTGTCTTCATTTTCTAAGCCGCTACAATCTATTAGAACAGCTGCATTTTGAATTAGTCAAAATGCGCAATACATGGTGACCTTAAAATCTATTTATGTTGAAATATTTTTATTATTTTGTCACAAAATAAACAGAGCATGTCAAACAACATTATGTTATACATTGTGCGTATTGTACAGGTACCATTTGTCTTTATAGGTATTTCAATGTCCTAAGAGAAGATTGTTGTCTGTCCCCTCTCACAAAAGGCTAGAAGGGGTCAAAAGTCATACAAGAACAAGAAAGTCTTTTAGGGAAAGTTCGTTACTTGGTTTAGCATCTACCCTTGAAGCCTGATGTTATTTCTTCCTCTAAGCCATGGGGTTTTTAGTTTCCGGATTTAAAGTATTGTTGTAACAAGTCTTTGCATAGAAATAGCTGTTTAACACTTACATATTGTAAAATAAAACTGTCAATAAAACATGAAAAAATAAACTTGATAACACATATATAAAACTGAACATTATTGTAAATAAAAAACTGTTGATACCATGAGAGTGTGTGGCGTTATTCTGAGCGGGGTTGAGGTCAGGATCATTTTAGCATTTCAATTCTATTTTTAGAGGATAAGATTGGAGTTGGCAATGTCTATCTTTTTCACTCTCTAAGGGGTGTGAATTGGGCAGGAACTACTCTCTTATATTTTATTTTATCTAGATCTCTCTGTTTAGAATCCAGTAGAACCAGGCTTTTTAAATTGAGTGCTAGTGCCCTGAGCCCAAGAAGCTTGTTCTGACATGATGTGTGTGTTCTTGATCCTAGTCATAACCTCATCCCACAAAGGAGTCCCCGTTTTCTAAAATCTAGCTATAGAGATTCTTGTGGCTGTACATAGAATTCTTATAAAAGTATTAACTGAGGAGTTGTAAGTTTTTATATATTTGTTTAGTAAGGCTTGAGAGATTGTAAGGGTGATATGTTCCAATAGGATTGTACTGGTCAAGGTGGAGAGTTTGTCCAGATATATTGAACCTTAAGACATTCCCACCACATCTGAATATAGGTACCTGGTGTTCTGCACCCCCTGTAGCAATTTTTACTATTTTGTGTGGAAAAGTGTGCGGTCTTTATGGGAGTTAGGTACCATCTAAATGTTATGAGAGTGTAGTGAGTCCTTGATTGATTTTATTACTGTATTGTGTCGTTGTTGTTTATGTGTTAGTTTCACAGAACCTATTACCGTGTTGGGAACCATGGTAATATTGAAGTCTCCCCCTAGGAAAAGCCTAGATTGTGACCAGTTGGTTAGTAACATTGACACTTGTCTAAAGAAGGAGTCTTGTTTTTCATTTGGGGCATATACGTTGCATAAAGTTATATCTATTGCTTGAAGTCTACCCCTAACTATCAAATATCCACCTTCCGTGTCTTTGATTACTTCTTCTATGGCAAAATTAACCGAATTATGTATTAGTATTGAGACTCCCCTTTTCTTCCTGTCTGTAGTGGAGTGGAAATGATGGGGGAACTGCCTAGACCAGCTCTTGGGAATCAAATGTTGTGTAAAATGTGTTTCTTGGAGAAATATTATGTTAGCTTTAAGCTTAGAGTATTGGGTCAAGGCGGTTTTTTGTTTCAGGTCAGAGTTAAGACCACAAACATTGTGGGAGATGAGTTTAATGTTTGGTGCCATTATCTATGTTTTACAGTGCTATCTCTCTCTTTAATAGTACCTATACATATGGTTATCTAAGTTCTGCCTTCCTGGCCTTCCCAAGACAACAGATTAGTGTCAGTTTTTGTGTCATCACAGTTTAAACACACAGTACAAAACATGAACTTTGAACAAAAATGAAAAAAACAACAACAATATTATAAACATTGGGGGGAATGAACACACTTTTAGTCCACATATAAAAGTTTCATATAGGGATATCTAGTGTGCTGCTTAAGGAATCTTTAGAGTTGGTGGTCACCTATAAAAGAAGGGTGGTTTGACAAGCGTGTCTTCATATAGTTCTCTGTTCCTAGTATCTGGTGCTAAGCTTCTTATATTTGTTTTTAATCAATATTTTTTTTATTAAGGTATTGAGAAGTCAAACTTATATCAAATGACATCAGTATGTGACACACTTTGACATACATCTAAAAGAATAGATCAATAACAGAAATTTCTTGATAAACACCAAACATCTTCTATGTGCTTCCCTCTAAAATATATTTGGACTCTTAGTACAGTCATATTAAACAATAGTTCGATTATGTCACATACCAGGACAGTACAAGACTTACATTGATACCTTACATTTTTACTCTATATACAAATCTTTTAATAGAACCTCTGTATCATGTTTTGCTGCCTATTAGGATGATACTTTATGCTAACCTACTATAAACAAAGACAAACAATCTTATTTGAGAGGTACAATTTCTTACCGCAGACATGTTACAGGTTATATCAAATGTTGAAAAGGTAAACCACTCTTATATATGATAATTTTGCAATTTAACATGTAGAAAATCAATATATCAAATAGCAATCTTAAGAGAATAAATGTATATTATTCCAGTGCAACTGTATGGGGAGTAGCGGGCCAAAGCCACTCTTGCTAATTCCCAGTCAAAGAACTGGGTGTGTTATTTAAATAATATTTATAAAAGGTTGTAACTCCTCCTAATCCAAACAGGGTCACTCTTGTACCCAAGAAAGGTAATATGTCATAGGGGAGGGTCTCAAATGTAATATGATGATCACTAATGGACCACTGATGAAACATGTATACAGTACTAGCATCTACAACTTAATGGTAAAAATATAGGGGATACGGACTTAGCTATTGGTAATGTTGATGTTAGAGTAGATAAATAGTATTGTTTTTATTATAGTATGCAAGGGTATAATAGAGTAGTAGTTAATCAGATCAAGTAAATATTTTGGCTAGATGGTAGGTGTTAAACTGCAATCTAATGGATATATAAATTTGAGAACCTCTTATAAGAACCTCAACTCTGTGGCATAATTCAAGCTGATTTTACTAGAATCACTGTCTATCTTACCACTATGTAATAGGCTGTGAAAGATGTCTTCAAAAATATTAGATAGGTGAGCTTAATGTGTCCCTCTCTGGGAGATAAGCTTTTAGCATTATATGACTTTCCTCAATTAGTCTCCTAATACCGTGGGATTCTGTGCAATTAAACTGTGGAGGGCTTGAGCCTATATAATTCTGACAGCTTAAAAAAAGGGAATGAGAATATGAGTCTTCCTCTGGATTATGTCCTAAATGGCAAACACTCTAAGAAGGTAAAGTTCTCTAATATAAAACGTGAACTAGACGCACAGTAACATGTATTCAGGAAAACCTAAGGATGAGAGGTAGTGTAGTTAATCAACATTAATATTGGGTGTAAAATCGTTAACTATGTGAGTACACAAGTTTAAATCTTAAAAAAGCGCAATAAATATAGTAGGCGTCTAAACCTTCAGGGTCTGCTTGGAGAGAAATACAAAACAGAATGCACAAGAAAAATACATTCCTAAGGAGAGTTTGCAGACTAATTAATTAATCCTGTAAATAGGGCTTCACCTTGCACCAACTATGTAAGACTATAAGTACCCCTATACACATATTTCAGACTGAGAGATCATCATTGGGGTATGTAAGCAGGGTATACAAGAGTTCACACAGTCCTTTTCGTATGGATGATACGTGGGAGCAGTGGAAGTGTTACCCAATCCCAAGACGAATGGCCGCAGATGCAGGGCTGTAACAGGGAACAAGATGGTCAGAGCGATGGAGGAAATTATACCAGCGGGTATGGATATACATTCGCCAAAAGTCCACCTGGAGCAGAGAGTGGAGATGAGTGTGAGAGCTTAATGTTGCCTTTAGCAGAACACCTGTACCCACAAGAGAGGGTTCACAAGCATCGGTCAGCCTCAGTGCACTATGTCGCTCCATCTGTTGTAGCGGGCGGTCGGCCACATCCGCACGATCATGAAGTGGCTTCATTTCTGTTTTGCTCTTACACCGTGGTTTAGTAGCTGTGGAATTAAGGGTTTCAGTATACCCGATGTTGCGATCAGCTCCTTGCAGCTTCATATGTGCTGACTCTGTAAGTAGGGGATAGCTTTGAGTAGGCTCTGTCACATAGGATGAGGATTATGAAGTGCTGCGTAGATTATCTCTCTCTGCAACAGCCGCCATGTTAGGTTCCATGTTCATACTCTCCTAAGTTTGATCTTGATAAAATAAGATGATAGAACCTTGGAACTGGTTCTTCCTCGCTGCAGAAAGGAGTGTTTCTCTGTCTGGTAAGTGGAGCATCTTGACTATTACATCCCGTGGTGGGGCATTTTCTTTAGGTTTCGCACGGAGTGCGTGATGAGCCCTTTCCATTTGGAACATATTTTCATCTACAACTCCTGACATGGCTTGAAAGAGCCGTAACAGATAATTATTTAGCTCGCCAGGGGTGACTGATTCTGGTATTCCTTTAAGTCTCAAATTATTTATTTGACCGCGATTCTCCAAGTCTTCCATTTTGTCTTGGATTTCATTGATTATTTGTTGTTGGGAGGAAACTTGTTGAGAGAGAGTGGATATTTGGTCTACTGTGGTCGATTCTGCATCCTCTAAAGTGGCTACTCTAGACCCAAGGTCGTTCATATCTCGTTTAAGATCAGCCAGGATGCTAGTGACTGTCTTTTGCAGAGTGTCAAATTTCTCCCAAAATTTGTCGAAGTTAACTGAGATATCCTATTTGGAGACCAAGAAGTTGAGATCCGCTTTTGTAGCGGGTATTGTATCTTCCATAGCGCTCTGAGAATCTGTATCAGGTTCTGAATATTCTTCAAGTGTTGTGCTCTGGGTATCTAAGGCCTTATCGCCTTTTGCAGATTTGAAGAATAATGCGGCTGCTAAGGTCTTGCTTGCTGCACTAGGCTTATTTTCTTTCCTAGCTGACATAGTTATTTCTTGGAGCCAGAAGTACTTTGAGTGTAGGCAATATGTATATATCAGAGTTTTGTATAGTAAATATTCTGGTCACCCCTGACAACTTATGCGTGGTTCTAATCACGGAGTGATATCAGGAGGATGACCAAATAACGTCAGGCCATGAGTATGGCTCTCTGAGCGTTTCGTAGTTAGGTATTGTTCCCCTATAATATATTTACTTGAGAATAAGTTTCATAATTCATTTGAGGGTAATAGGTCCCTTCTGCGTATATTCACATCAAACCCAATGCTTATCTGCCTATTGTATCTTTTGTCAGGGATAGAGTGGAATGAGGTGGGTGCTTAACAATAGCGCCATGCTGTGATCTTGGCCCAGTGTAAATTAATAGAGGACTGATTTGTGAGCCTACATAGGGCTGAGGGCTGCTGGTATTCTGAGTGAAGCAAGGTGGTTAACACTCTTAATAAATGATGTACCCTAGGTCAGCTTTAGCGGTGGGTAAGTGCTCTATGGGCTGATTTATTTTGTGGTAGGCCCCAATTTGAAAGTTCTGTGTTTCGTATATGTTATCAAGATGTCTTACTAGCGAACTATAGTAGCTTCACTTGCACCTCACCCTTTTGTCTGATTATATGAATTAGCCTCCATCAGCTGTTAGGAGCATCGACACATTGAGCGTTTCGGCATGGGTTTTGCTGCGTCATCGTTGTGATGGCAGTCGGTTTGTGTTACCATTCCCCTTTCGACTTCTTTACTGCGCCGAGATTGGCAATTATTGGCTAGATCAAGGCCAGGAGTCTTCCCTTAGGCTACATGTGTAGGATCCAGGCTGGATTGTTAGTGAAAACGGCTTTTTGTCAGCTAGCAGCATGGAGCTAGGAGATTACACACTGTCTCCATTCGACTCCAAGCTCCGCCCCCGCTTAAAATCTATTTAAAGGGACATTGGGGTGTTATCATTTTCCACATAGATTTGAAAAGCTTTTGATACAGTACGTGGGGTTTTAAAATAGAATGGAAACAATTTTCAAATTTGAAAATCATGCAAAAAGCTGCTTAAAGGGATTTGTTATAAAGAACATGCAATTTTAAACAACTTTCTAATTTACTTCTATTATCACTTTTTGTTCATTCATTTGGTATCTTTTGTTGATAAGCTAGGATGTATGCTTAGGAGCCGGCCTATTTCTGCAGCATTATATTGCAAGAACATTATCCATTTGCAAGAACACTAGATGGCAGCACTATTTCATACCCTGTAGTGCTCCAGATGCCTACCTAGGTATCTCTTCAACACAGAATATCATGAGAACAAAGCAAATTTGATAATAGAGGAAAATTAGAAACTTTTATAACATGGTATACTCGGTCTGAAACACATAAGAAATGTTTTAGGTTTCATATCCCTTTAAGATAGTCTGCGTGTGAAATCTAATGGATTGGAGCAGCGACCTTTGAATACCTGAAAATATAAATAAGAACAAAGGGAACAATGAGAACAGATACAGATTACTGAGCATGTTCAAAGCTAGCGGAGTCTTTTGATGCGTACTGCTTGATATATACACGCACTAGTAATTGTCCCTAGCACAGAGCAGACTCACTTAGCTCAGCAGTAAAATCTACTTTCATTAGTAACAGATGTTGCTTGTTGGAAGCTGCCACAGTCAAGAAAATAAATATCTGCTTATTTATTCTTATGATTTTATGTTTTATTGAGAATTAAAAGGGGCACACTATTATTTTCTTTGTTGAATCTAAAAAAAATGATCAGATTTTTTTAATCTTTGAAAAATGTGTTCTGAATTAAACTGCCTTTTCATGCGTGTAGAGGCATGTCAGTATCCTCCAATAGAACAGTTGTTGCACAAAAATGAATATTCTGTTAGTTTAAAATCAATCAATCGATGCCTGAGGAAACAGTATATCTGAGAAACGCGTCGCACTGTTTCTCCACAAGCCATATATCATTTGGCACTAAGATGAGTGGTAAACTTTTTTTTTATAGTTTTTAATAAAAATGTTTTTATATAAATCCACTCTGAGTGCTGTGTATGGTATTCTGCTATGCTATTTGTAGAGTGATAATGCTCTGATACCCGCATACTGATATTGGACTTTAGACCAGCCAGCTGGATTGCTGTTAAAATCCAGCCTGTCTCTATAGGCATAAGTGATTGCCTCCAATACATGTGAGTACCCTGTATATCACTGGATAATAATATCTCTATCAGACCACCATTGATCTGCACCATTGGCGCCTCCATCTATTGCTTTTACTTCTAGTTTAAAATCAAAACAATCAGTTTTAACCCCTTCCCGCCCTTAGGACATTCTATGCCATACTAACTGCACTGGGCTTTAGCGCGCATAGAATGGCATAGAACGACCTAGCTGTTTGGCTCTACTGAAGCCAAAGGGGCTTCCTTAAAGGGACACTGTACCCAAAAAAATTATTTCGTGATTCAGATTGAGCATGAAATTTTAAGCAACTTTCTAATTTACACCTATTATCAAATTTTCTTAATTCTCTTGGTATCTTTATTTGAAATGCAAGAATGTAAGTTTAGATGCCGGCCCATTTTTGGTGAACAACCTGGGTTGTCCTTGCTGATTGGTGGATAAATCCATCCACCAATAAAAAAGTGCTGTCCAGAGTACTGAAACCAAAAAAAGCTTAGATGCCTTCTTTTTCAAATAATGATAGCAAGAGAACGAAGAAAATTGATAATAGGAGTAAATTAGAAAGTTGCTTAAAATTGCATGCTCTATCTGAATTACAAAAGAAAAAAATTGGGTACAGTGTCCCTTTAATGGGATCACAAGCTGGAGGGGGTACCTAACTTCAATAGTACTCCCCCCTGACACAATCCCGTCATTGAATCATGAACGATCACGTGATTTAAATTTTTACTTATTTGTTTACATTGGAACTTTGTTTCGATGTAGACAAATAAGTCCAGGTGGGAAGCTGTTAACGTAAATTTTTAATCATGTTTAAATTTTCCTTTACAAATGCATGATATCATTTTTATAGGAAAATCAGTACTTGGTGTAATTTCTAAATTTATATGAATATTGCCTTGTATCTTAAATTCCCTACTATATAAATGTATTGTTTGATTACTGGTAATGCATGATTGCAGGGATATAGACTCTGTTTGTGTGTTTGATTAAATACAGCAGTGTAAAGAGCACTTACCAATGAAGCTGATTGCAGTATAATCTCTTTATTGTTTCATGGTATTAAACAGTTTAACATTTGTGATACACTAGTAGTATCTGCAATCAAATGAGATAACAATACAATCATGCAGGGTTGTTTTTCACTAGGATGAGACAGACTTTAAAGGAAAGCAGAATCTGTTTTTAATTTAATTTAATAGACCATAAACATCTTTAAAAATAACAAGTCTAGTACTTACTGGCAGTTCTAATGCTGTTCAAACCTCATACGTGCCAGCTGTCCTGATTGCGCAGGGTAATACCTTTTTAAAAGGACATGAAACTCCCAAATTTGTTTTCATGATTCAGATAGTGCAGAGTATAATGCTGCACAGGGAATTATTATTTCAGATGATTTAAAACTTAGTAAACAATGTAGTAATGCAGCGAGTAAGGCTAGCAGAATGCTTGGATGTATTGGTAGAGGTATTTGCAGCAGAAATAGTAAGGTTCTTATGCCACTTTATAGATCATTAGTTAGGCCTCATCTTGAGTATTGTGTGCAGTTCTGGAGGCCATATCTTCAGAAGGATATTAACAAACTTGAATCTGTGCAAAGGAGGGCTACAAAAATGGTCTAAAAAATAAAACTTACCAGGATAGGCTCAATGACCTAAATATGTATAGCTTAGAGAAGGGAAAGAGGTGATATGATAGCAACTTTCAAGTACATTAAAGGGTTTAGTAAAACTGAGGCTGTGGGTATTTTACATAAAATGGAAAATTCAAGAACAAGGGGTCATGAGCTCAAGCTAAAGGGTAGTAGATTCAGGAGTAATTTGAGGAAGCACTTTCTTTACAGAAAGAGTGATTGATTTATGGAATAAACTTCCTAAAGAGGTAGTAGCAACAAACACTGTGGGGGACTTTAAAAATGCATGGGACAAGCATAGGGCTATCCTACAAACTAGATAGGTTTATACTGTTAGGTAAGGTCGGGCAGACTTGCTGGGCCTATGGCTCTTATCTGCCGTCAATATCTATGTTTCTATGTATACATTTGTTAAAGGGATATAAAACCCACAAATTGTTCTTTCACGATTCAGATAGAGCTGGGATTTTTAAATCTGTCCTTAGGCCTCTGTAATAGGATTACCTTAGGTGAGAGCCGGTAAATAAACAAGTTTCCTATCAGCTCATTATTTCACTCCAGATATCCTGAAAATCTGGTTTGTTTTGTTTCTATTTTACTTCCATTATCATACTTTATTTGTTCTCTTGTTATCTTTTGTTGAAAAGCAGGGATGTAATCTCAGGAGACTGCACCTTTCTGGAGCACTATATGGCAGCAGTTTTGCTAGAATGTTATCCATGTTCATGATCGCTAGAGGGCAGCACTATTTCCTGCCATGTAGTGTTGCAGACACCTACAGTACCTATAGGTGTCTCTTTAACAAAGAATGTCATGCGAATGAAGCAAATTTGATAATAGAAGTAAAGTGAAAATATTTTTTAAATTCTATGTTCTGTCTGAATCACAAAATATTTCATATCCCTTTAAGAGTATTTTGCACACCTGCCCTATAGTGTTTCAGACACCTGCACACTACCTACCTGGGTAAGAATGCCAAGAGAACACCATTCATTTGATAACGGAAGTAAAGTTTTATTTTACACTCAATCTGAATTATGAAACAAAATATTTGGTTGTCACGTCCCTTTAACATGTTCATTGCTTTACGCAAGACAAGAAGAGATTGTAAATATGGGAGAAAAGGACTTCACTATTTATTTTACTTCTGAAAATGGTCTTTCCCTAGTTACAGAAACACTGAAAATACAACTTTGATTCATTTTAATATATTATGATACTTTTCTTGCCATTTTGTATAGCTGGAGCACCAAGACTTTTGATATATTTGTGTCCATAGTAATATAAAAATTGTAATCTCTTGTAACGAGAATTAAATGTTCATGATACATTTAGAGCAGTTTTTAACAACTTTCCAAATTTCCTTCTATTATATTTTCTTTGTTCGCTTGGTATCCTTTGTTGAAGAATAGGCCCAGAAGCAGCATCTGGTGAGCCAGTGACAAAAGTCATATATTCGTAGACACAAACCAATTAGCGCCTAGCGGTGCATTACGGTTCCTGAGCCTACCTAGGTATGCTCTTCAACAAAGGATACAATAAGAACAAAGCACAAGTGAGTATAGAAGTCAATTAGAAAGTTGTTTATAATTGCTCTATATGAATCATGAACATTTCATTTAGAATTTACTGTCCCTTTTAAAGATCAAGTAGATTAGAAAATATGTTTTGGGATAATGCTGTTGTACAGTTACAACCCCTCATACTATTACATAGTTTCAGAGGTGTCAAACCAAAAATATTCTAGAAGCTTGTATGTTAGATCCTATACAAGTTAAAGGAACAGTAAAGTCCAAAATAAACTTTTATGATTCAGATAGGGCATGTAATTTTAAACAACTTTCCAATTTATTTTTTTATGCTAATTACTACGCCCTTGAAGGCCGCCTCTTATCTGAATACATTTTACAGTTTTTAAAGCTAGAGGGTGTTAGTTCATGTGTGCCATATATATAACATTGTGCTCATTACAGAGGTAAAAAGTATATTTCTATAACAGTGTTGTTTATGCAAAACTAGGGAATGGTAAATAAAGGGATTAATTATATTTTTAAAAACAATAACATTTTTGATGTTTAATGTCCGTTTAAGGTGGACAACTATAGAAAAAAGTAAAACCACTACTTTTGTAGTGACTTCATTTGAGTTGATTGCAAGATAATTCCTTTACTTGTATTATTAGCTAGAATAATGATTATTAATAAAATTTATGCAAAAGTAAACAAAAATCTAATTAAGACTTTTATATATATATATATATATATATATATATATATATATATATATATATATATATATAAGGTTTTCACTAATTTTTACAAAATTATTATTTTCTTTACATATACTTAATATTACATTTTATACTACATATAGGCATAGATTACAAGTGGATTGCTATTAATAGCGCAGGGTGTTTGATATATATTATGACCCTGAGATAAGAAAGCACAAAATCGGGTATTACAAGTCAATGGTAAAATTGATTTACCAAAGATAAATATATGCTTATTATTATTTTTTTTTTTTAAATGTTGAAACAGTGATTTAAAGGGACATAATATATTACAAGGCTGCACTGGGAAGGGCTCAAAAGTGTATATGTACGTTTGTGGATTTGTGTATGTATGTGTCTATATGTATATATATATATATATATATATATATAGTGTGTGTGTGTGTATATGTGAATTAGCAGGGCCACACTATCCATCCTCCAGATGTTTGTTAGCGCACCCTAGGCTTTCACTTAAACACTAACATTTTATTATCAATTTACAATATGAGGGTAAAAATGGAAGTGCTATGGATTGACATCTAGCGATGCTAGCGCACCATAAATAATCTAGGTCAAAATCATTGGTTTCAATATATACAATATATATATTTTGCATAAAAAAATAATTTTATTTATACATTTTTTTTTTAAATATTTACATGTCTTTTTAAATGTTTTTTATAGTACAATTCAAAACAAGTAGTAAAACTCCTAAATTTAGCTGAAGAACACAATTGACTAACAGTTGTATAAGAGCTGTAGCGGCAATACAATATGGTTGCTAGATAATGTATGGGCAGTCGCTTCTCACAGCCTCTCGCAAACTGTTACTACCGGCTGCCACTATGATTTTATCGACTCAATATGATAACTCACAAGCTGCAACAATTGCTGCTGTTGATACCTCTAGCAAGTTACAGAATCTAAAGCTAAGTTAGGTAAAATATATTTTGCTGGTTTACAATAGATTGCAGACTTTCAGAAGAAAAATGCAATTAGTGAAGGTGACTTTTACTATTGGACGATGCTCTGCTCTTAAATATGTTTAGCAGAAAATCTATTTACTACTGTATGTGGGATATGTTGCTGTCCATGGTCCTGACTGTTTAGCCTACATCCAAGCCATTTTGTCTTCTGAGCAGTTGCTTTCTTATGTAATTACCAGTACTATTTTACTTGTGTAATAATGTTTTTTATTATTGTTTCTAATGTAAATTATCTGGTAATAAGCTAAATAGAGCCATGACCACTAGTCTCTAGGATTTCACTGAAATCCCCTCCCTGTGAAATAATAATTTTGTGTAGTTATAATGTGTATCTAGTGTTTTATGGTTATATATAGTTTAATTCTATTGCAATGTGGCAAAAATATTACATTTATCTTCCAATTTTCAATTACTATTTTTTACTGACTGTTAGTAAATGTTTATGTTTTGAAATTGTGAATGGATGGTTACTGTGGAACCATAAAGTGACTGAAATGTTTAGGAAATAATGATTCCCATAATGCAATATGTATTCTAAAGAAACCCCTTTTTTTTTCTATTTCTGTAAAAGCTGTTTAAAAAGTGCTTGGTCTACTGAAAAAGCATCATATGATTTGTGTTGGCATAGAACTGGAATAAGATTGTGCAGTTGTGTATGGAATTTATTTTGACTCCCTTGAGAGAGTTGGATTAATGTGATGCTATTTTATAAAGTATATTTTAAATTATTTGTAGAAGTGCTTTTTATGATTGTTTCTTCTTCTAGTACATTGCCTAATTGATGTATTTTATTTTATGCTTGGGAATATAGTGTATCATTTTTGGTTAGAGAGTAAACGTATCTCTGGGCGTGAATCAGATTATCACCCTATAATAGGGCACTCATTATCTTGTGAATGAGGATTTTGTATATCTCCAGGGAGCAGAGAATTTTCCTCACACTGGGTGAAAGGTTATGTTAAAAATGTATTTATTTCTGTTCCAGGTACTTAGGAGATTACTTAAGCAAACAACATCAACATTTTTCATAACTTTTTTTTTTAAATCACAGAATATGTTTAGTTAAAGGACCATTGAATATAGTAGAATAGCCTAATCAGCAAACACATAATAAAAAGGCAATGCAATAGAATTTTAAAAGAGCTTTTTTATTTGTGACAAAATGTCCAAATTTCCTTTCATTTCCCTGTCCCCTGTATCATGTGACAGCCATCAGTAAATCAGACTTCTATGTATACACTGTCAATACTTGCACGTGCTCAGTAGGAGCTGGTGCCTAGAAATGTGTATATTAAAACATTGTGAACAATCTGATAGTAGAAAGATGTTTCATTTTGACATTAGTGTGTCATTAATGTTTCAAAGTTATGCCACCAACTGTGTGGAGCTATAAAATTATAAATGCTATGGAGCCATTTGTTTCTGTGGGCGTAAGCTTGTGTCACCCGGACTGTACAAGGTTAGAGGTAAATGGAAGTAAAAAAGTAACCTTTTATGATTTAATTTTAAAAAAACCCAAAAAAAAAAACATTTCCAGTGTGTCTTGTCTCCTTTGTTAGAAATTAACTAATTTTACATGAGAGCATACTGAGGTAGGCTCATGAGTGTGCATGTGTCTTGAGTACTATATATTTATAACATTGCTACATATGCTGTTGCAAAAATTGCTGCCATATATTGTTCAAAGCACATGCAATCAGTACAGTTTCATAGAAAGGGCTAGGTTTTAGAGAGATTAATGCATTATAAATAATTTGTATATTTTTTAATTAAATCTAAATCATGATAGTTTATAATGTGACTTCCCTTGTGTCCATTTACACCCCTTGTTTGAAAAAATCCTGCAAATTTAGTTAGTCGTCTATTAGAATAGTTGTAGATTTGTTTTTTAAATACTTTCTCTGCTTATTAATTAAAAAATACTTAAAGGGACAGTCTACACCAGAATTTTATTGTTTTAAAAGATAGATAATCCCTTTATTACCCATTCCCCAGTTTTGCATAACCAACACAGTTATATTAATATACTTTTAACCTCTGTGATTATCTTGTATCTAAGCCTCTGCAAACTGCCCCTTTATTTCAGTTCTTTTGACAGACTTGCAGTTTAGCCAATCAGTGCCTGCTCCCAGATAACTTCACGTGCACGAGCACAGTGTTATCTATATGAAACACATGAACTAACACCCTCTAGTGGTGAAAAACTGTTCAAATGCATTCTGAAAAGAGGTGGCCTTCAAGGTCTAAGAAATTAGCATATGAACCTCCTAGGTTAAGCTTTCAACTAAGAATACCAAGAGAACAAAGCAAAATTGGTGATAAAAGTAAATTGGAAAATTGTTTAAAATTACACGCTCTATCTGAATCATGAAAGCTTATTTTGGCCTAGACTGTCCCTTTAATACTGAATTTCACTGTGGAAATAGCATTAACAAAGCTGACAATGAATGCAAGTGGGAACGTTTCCTTTCAGAACATGTATTTTTAAATGACTTGCAGACTGTAATAATCAAATGAAACAGTTTTAATTATTCAGTATTAAATTAAACTGTATTTAATTTAATACATATTTATGATGAACAGTGAAATTATTTTTATTATTATTCCTTATTCCGATATTTGTTTGTCAAACGAATTCGATATATGGCCGCAGGGAGCATCAATCGGCTATTTTTGACGCTGGATGTATTAAATTGCAACACACAAAGATCTAGATTTGCACAGATCTTTTTAACACTAATATATCTGGTGTGGAAAATAGCCATTTGCTGTAGTTACCCACGCACATATTTGGAATTCGTTTGACAAAAGAATATCTGAACAATAACATTTTGCACATACATAATTATAATTATAATTATTTTAAATAAATCTATTTTATTGTGTCCCAAAATATATTACTGCATTTTAAAGTGGTGCATTAAATATATTGTGACTGTGATCAAATTAAAACACAAATTAACATACTTATACAGAAAGAGCTGAAGATCTTATCTTGCAGGAGCTCTAGAAATGATTTTATTGGTATGAAGTTTGATAAGATAGCTAGTAATGGGGATTATCAAAATGTGAATTTGTTTTCAGCAGATCATTTCGGAACATTGGGCGGTATTCTCAGTGTGTTTCTCAAATGAGCACAATACCAAAATGCTTCTGCTGTTTAATACTCCTCAATCTCGAGATTGTCAACTCCCAAAAACAACACAAAAAACATCTGCATCGAAATTCAAAATCCTATCTGTACGGATAATGACTAACAAAATGCCAATTGTGGAGGGTTCGCAAATACATCACAGATTGAAAGGGCCTGTATGTTAATTGATCCCTTTTAATAGTGTGAAGCAAGATAATAGGTTACATGTGTGCAATTAATCTGTTGTGCACCATAACCATAGAGATGTGTATGCATGTCTTTTTAACAAATATGAACAGGGACATAGGCGTCCACGGGGGGAGGGGCAAAAAATAAAATACACTAAGAATAATATCAGTGACAACATGTGAAGCAGACAGTGTTGCTTATTGTATTCATGAGCTGCACATTTTTAAACATAGTAGCTCATTGGTGTAAAAGAGTGACTCAAGTGAGGAGAGCTTATACTTAAATATAAGGCATAGTTTGAAAAATTAAATTTGGAAATCTAGGCACCAGCCCAAAAAATTAATTTTTGGGGCTGCCATATGATAAGAAAATATTCTATTCATACATACAAAGCACGGAAATAGACATTCTCAAACCAGACCTTGTGCACATCCCATTCCACTGCAGAACTCACAGCCCTGGGCACTCTCAGCCAGCTGCGCAGCTATTAGTAAATCAGTCAGTTAACTCCAGGCCAGCCTGGGTATACAAAACCCATATAGAAAATTACAAAACAAAAATATTAACACAACACATATAAAGTCTGTCTTTATCTTGCAAGCACACAGCTAGATAAAAAGTACAATAACAGAGTAAGATTTAATCTAATGATGTACTTACAAACCTGTGCCTAACTTTTTATCCGGAGCAAAATAGCCCACTGATGACATCACAATCTGCACTACATAACAGGCTTCACTAGTAACAAAAGACTCACTAATTGGATTTAACAGACTGTCAATGCTGTTCAGCAGAGTGCCTAGATGCAGCCAAGATCATGATGTCATCAGTGGGTGGAGCTTGGTTGCTATTTCAAAATGTCACGAAACAAAAATCATTATAAAATAACTTTTTTACTGTTACTGCTGCATCATATAGAAAGGGGGCAGGAGAATATTTGCAGCTTAATCTAAAGTAAGACTTTAGATGACTATGGTGCAGACTGTCCCTTTAAGTGAAAAATCACTCTGAAAGTGTGTCTGTAAGTGTTGAGAATTTGGATTGTGATCAGCTAAACGGGACAACCTCTGTTAATAGTTTTCGTACAATATTTGCACTGGTCTGTTTAAATTTAGTGTTTTCTGGAACTAAATACAATCTGAAATGACTACAAGAAATCACTTTTGTCCATGTGTACACTTGTGTACCTTATAAAAATAGTCAAATCATAAATGGAGTTTGGCCATTTAAAATTAAAGAATAGGACTGTATGGCTGATAAAAAAGCAAATATAACACTGAGATACAAAAAAAAATTGAAATGATTCACTCTGTTTCTCCAGTATTAAAAATCTAAAAAAAAAAAAAAACTAAAAAAAAACATTCTGAACAGCCAATTATATAACATGGTGCATAGTTATCAGGATCACACTTTTATCATGCACGTTTTGTGGAAGAAGAAAAAAGGGTCATGTAATGATTTAGTTGAAGTGATTCACACTTCTATTAGCATCAGCTTTTATAATCAAAAAGGAACCCTTATGCATAGCTAAGTAGGCAAACTGATGCGTAGTTACCATGGATGAATCTTATCATTCAGATTTGAAGTAGTTTATATCACTGACAACAAATAGTGCTGCAATCTAGTGCTCTTGCAAATCCTAACATTATTGCAAACCTACTGCAATATAGTGTTCCAGAAATGGGCCGGCTTATAAGCTTACGTCCCTGCCTTTTAACAAAAGATACCAAGAAAATGAAGTTTCATTGATAATAGAAGAACATTAGAAAGTTGTTTAAAATTGCATGCTCTATCTGAATCATGAAAGAGAAAAATTGGGTTTCCTATCCCTAGAATTAGCACCCCTGAAGATTCTTGTTAGAAGACCTGCCAAAGTATCTCAAGGAAGTAGGGAGCACCCCATATTTAATTAGGAAACATTATTTATTATTATTACAGGAAACCCCAAAATGTTATTACATGATTTGGATAGAACATACAATTTTAAACTTTCCAATTTACTTCTATTATCAAATTAGCTTCATTCTCTTGTTATCCTTTGCTGAAGGAACAGCATTGCACTACTGTCAGCAAAATGAACACATCTAGTCAGCCAATCACAAGAGACAAATGTGTGCATCAGCAGCTAGCTCCCACAAGTGTAGTATATGTGCATATTATTTTTCAACAAGGGATACCAAAAGAACAAAGCACATTTGAAAATAGAAGTGAATTTAAAAATATCTTAAAATTACATGCTCTATCCGAATCATGGTAATTTAATTTTGACTTTCCTATCCCTTTAGGATAACTATACCTCCAAAGAGTAGATTAACAGGACCAGTTAAAAAAAAAAAGCATTCATGAACTTAACAGAGATAAATCAAAATTAAATAAACTTCAATACTTTAGACTGTATATGAAATGTCTTGTGTCAGTGAGTAATAGATAAGAACCTAGCATAACAGAAGTAAAATACAGAGGCAGTGAGAAAATATGGGTGGCAAGGTAGCTTATTACACAGCATATATGGGGAGCATTTTTATTTCTAATATTAGAAAACCCTAAACCCTTGAAACAGTATTTCCCTACCTCAGGATTGTCTAGCAGTAAATGTGCAAAAGGAGTTAAAGGTTCCCAAAGCAATGAGATAAAGACTATCTGAGATTGTAAGATTCAGAATCTTTCCATTCAGCAGGCCCATTTATCAAGCTCCGTACGGAGCTTGAAGGGCCGTGTTTCTGGCGAGTCTTCAGACTCGCCAGAAACACAAGTTATGAAGCAGCGGTCTAAAGACCGCTGCTCCATAACCCTGTCCGCCTGCTCTGAGCAGGCGGACAGGAATCACCGGAAATCAACCCGATCGAATACGATCGGGTTGATTGACAGCTCCCTGCTGGCGGCCGATTGGCCACGAGTCAGCAGGGGGCGGCGTTGCACCAGCAGCTCTTGTGAGCTGCTGGTGCAATGTTAAATGTGGAGAGCGTATTGCTCTCCGCATTTAGCGAGGTCTTGCGGACCTGATCCGCAGTGTCGGATCAGGTCCGCAAGCCCTTTGATAAATGGGCCCCCAAGAATCTAATTTAGAGAGTAAAGGGTTGACAAAGTAAGCCAGGGTGTAAATAGCTTCCAGCAGACATTCTACATTTGAGAGAAACATTCAGAAAGGTTGTGTCTTCACATTATTAGATAGGAGTTAGGGAAAAAAGACTCAATAAATAGAAATACAGCAGGTGAGAACCAGCGGTGAGGTTGACTCCTGAGGCTCACACAGTATAATGAGTGCTTGTTTTGGGGGTGGTCAGTATGAGTCAGTTGGAAAAGCAACAATGAGCTGAAAGTATTTTCCTTTAGGTTTACTGGGGTTTAGGCTGTCACTTTATACAATGGCTGAGAGTTTTTATGTGAGAAAAGATGAGGTTGAAAACATGGGACGATTTGTTATCCAGATGCCCCATTTGCTAAATGCTGATTGAGAGTCTTGGCTACATTGTTTTGATATGTGTATTGGGAAGTACATTTTGATCTGCATATTTAAAGAGGAAAAACTCTGATTCCCTCTTTAAAATGGAAAAGTGGATCCTGATGACAACATCTATTTAAGGTCCTAAGCTGTAAGACCTTATACATTTGATGGAGAACTCAAAGGTACTCCAGAAAAAAAATATTAAAGTCATCTGAAGGAACCAGTTTGTGACTTGTGGAGGGGGGTGGTGTGGTCTGCAAGGTACTGTGTATATTCTGCACATGGTTTTATTTACTAAATAAGCATTTATTTATTTATTTTTGTAAGCATGATTTGCAGTGTCTTAAAAATGGATTGTGGACCTTGTATCCCCAGAATACTTTTAATTTCCTTTAACTTCTGCACATCTAGCAAGCTTTCTCTATAATTTTAAACCTTGATTGGGATGCATAGAGTAACTGTGACTCCCCATAAAAGGAAGCTCTGGTATTTTTCAAATTGCTTCCATTTACTACATATGTTGTGGTCCAGCCTGTTGTCTCTGCAATAAAAATCAGTTAAAATTAACTAAACTGTGAGCTTTATATACAACGTTTGTTGTATTACAGTGTGCAGATATCTTAATGGTACTGTATTCTAACTTGTATCAAGCAACACGTTTTCAGGTCCTTGTAAGCTTAATCAAGTATACATCTTATTGTCATCAGTTATTTTAATTAGGGCTAGTTTAATGGAAATATTTTTACTACTGTATGTTTATAAAGTCTACAAGTTTAATATATACGTGGTAGGCAAATAGTAATGTCAGGCAAACAGCTTTTGAGACATTTTGAAATGTATGATCGGGTTGATTGACACCCCCTGCTGGCGGCCGATTGGCCGCGAATGTGCAGGGGGTGGCGTTGCACCAGCAGCTCACAAGAGCTGCTGGGGCAATGCTGAATACGGAGAGTGTATTGCTCTCCACATTCAGCGAGGTCTGGTGGACCTGATCCGCACTGTCGGATCAGGTCTGCCAGACCTTTGATAAATATCCCCCATAGACATATAATGTCTTATCACTGTATAAATTGTGTTGTGTATTGGCAACAGATAATCCCTAATGACAGAGAAGCGAAAACGATCCAATAATAAAACATAACTTTTAATGAGTTAACTTAAAATATAAGGGAAAAACTATTAAAAACACAATCTTTGTATAGCCCTGCATGTGCTTTAATTCACATATATATGATGGATTTGTGCTTAGATGCCACTGTTAACAAGGAGAATATATGTGATTAATATCAGAATGTGAAGTTCAGTATCTTGCCCTTGGGCAAAGTGTAAACATATATTGTGTATAGTGTTAATATGAATGTTTCATGTTTAACACTTTATATAATGGATACAATGGGGCTTATTTATCAAGCTCTGTATGGAGCTTGATGTCCTGTGTCTAAAGACCACTGCTCCATAACCTGTCCGCCTGCTCTGAGGCGGCGGACAGACATCGCAAACACCACCTGCTTGCCGCGAATCTGCAGGGGGCGGCATTGCACCAGCAGTTCACAAAAACTGCTGGTGCAATGATAAATGCTGAGAGCGTATCCTGTCGGCATTTATCGATGTCCAGCGGATATGATCTGCAATATCGGATCATGTCCGCTCACACATTGATAATTCGGCCATAATGTGAGAACGTTACATCAGTTATGGTTTTGATAGTGGCACTATTTGGCAGTTATGGAAAAGTTCACTATGTTATTACTCAATCTGCCTGATAAATGCGTGATCAGGTTGTTCAGGAGATCCTGACAATCATCAATGAATACCCTTTGTAAAAGCTGTTCACACAGAGAAACATATTATGGACCTGGTGTTGAGGAGTTACTGGGAACTCCTGCTTTTTAATGGCCACTTAGTGTATTTCTGTCAATGTCACAAAATTGTAAATGCACAATTTCTAGCTTACTTAAATGCTAACTTAAAAACAAGGAGATAATGTTGAGTTTAACTTAAAGTTAACTGTGAGAACTTTTACATTAACATATTAGGTTACCAGAGCTAAAGTGAGTCAAATTCTCGTATAGCGATTCTTTTATCAAAATGAATATGCATATTTCATATTTTAACTCAGTCCAGAAGTATCTACTCATGAATATATTACTCTTCTTCTTTGGTTACTTACATGTTACAAATTTGGGAGCTAATGTAAGATAAGCAACATTGGTTGCAAACTACAAGCCTGCTCTCAAATATCAGTAAAATACATGATTTGTAATCGGTATTACTTTCAACAATTGACCAACCAATGTCATTTTTACTAACCCGACCACACATAGCAAATAGGCAGGCAGAGTACAGCCACTACTAGCATTTTATTAACAGCAATACTAACGCTTCTACAACAATCTTAACAATACTGGAAAGTTTGTTATTTTTATCACAGACAAACATACAGCTATATTGTAGGCAAAACTGTTATACTCAACAGCTGCCAGTATCATCATATTTTATAAACACTTTTCAGATTGTGCTCAAATTGCTACTCGCAGGCAGTACTCTATCATATGGGCTACTACATATCATATGGGCTACTACATATCATATGGGCTACTACATAGCATATGGGTGACTACATATCATATGTTCTACTACATATCATATGGGTGACTACATATCATATGTTCTACTACATATCATATGGGCTACTACATATCATATGGGCTACTACATATCACTTCAGTTTATTCAAACTTGATAAGATCTGCTGTAAGCCACAAGCCTGCCATTTATTTCCTATTACCAACAGTAAATAATATCAGGTTTCGCTATTATTATGTACAGATATTTGATGATTGTCAGGATCTCCTGAACAACCTGATCACACATTTATAAGGCAGAGTGAGTAATAACATAGTGAACATTTCCATAACTGCCAAATTGTGCT
The DNA here is from genome assembly GCF_027579735.1 of Bombina bombina. Classification (NCBI taxonomy): domain Eukaryota; kingdom Metazoa; phylum Chordata; class Amphibia; order Anura; family Bombinatoridae; genus Bombina; species Bombina bombina. Next base: position 1,118,979,031 of record NC_069501.1, on the reverse strand, counting down.
GATGTAACGTTCTCACATTGTATCCACTATATAAAGTGTTAACAATGAAGCATTCATATTAAAACTTTGCACAGTATGAGGCCCATTTATCAGCTCCGAAAGGAGCTTGAGGGTCCGTGTTTCTGGCGAGTCTTCAGATTCGCCAGAAACACAAGTTTCTAAAGACCGCTGCTCCATAACCTGTCCGCCTGCTCTGATGAGGCGGACAGAGATCGCCACAATTCAACCGATTGGCCGCAAAGTCTGCAGGGGGCTGCGTTGCACCAGAATCTCACAAGAGATGCTGGTGCAATGCTGAAAACGGAGAGCGTATTGCTCTCTGCATTCAGCGATGTCTGTCGGACCTGATCCACACTGTTGGATCAGGTGCGACAGACCTTTGATAAATAAGCCTATATATGTTTACACTTTGCCCAAGGGCAAGATACTGAACTTCACATTCTGATATTAATCACATATATTCTCCTTGTCAACAGTGGCATCTAAGCACAAATCCATCATATATATGTGAATTAAAGCACATGAAGGGCTATACAAAAGTTTGTGTTTTTAATAGTTTTTCCCTTATATTTTAGGTTAACTCATTAAACGTTATGTTTTATTATTGGATCTTTTCCCTTCTTTGTCATTAGGGATTATCTGTTGCCAATACACAACACAATTTATACAGTGATAAGACATTATGGGCTCGATTTATCAAACATATTCTCCTTAATTTGCGCCTTAATTCACGCCGTCGTAATATATCTCCTATTTATCATTAAGAAATACTCCTAAAAATGTGCAAATACGACTGCAAAATTCTCGCCCTTCAATGTCCCTCGCCTAGGCGCACATTTGCGCTAAATAAAGCTTTAAAACGCCCTTTTCAGGGTGTATATTCAAGAATACGACCTATTTCTCTCCAAAATCGATATTTATCATTATTTTGCGCCATTGGAGAGCTTAAAGTTCTCCTCCTAATACGACTACTAATGTTCTCCATGAAGAGATAGGAGAACATCTAATTTACTCCATATTTTCAGCGCAAGAAGATGGATTATTTCCTGATTTTGTCTGCAATTTCTTTAGCAAGGGGCCATGAAAATCGAAGAAATGAACAGATTTTGCCAATACGTAGACGGCAAAGAGTTCCACGAGTTTTTCTACCTCGTTGTGGACTACAGGCATTATCTGATTATCAGATAAAAAAAAGATTTCGCCTAAACAGGGAGAGCATACAAAATCTATATGTTCTAATACAGAATGATCTAGAGCCACAGACTAGAAGAACAAGGGCAATACCTGGAATGCTCAAGTTATTGGCAGTTTTGCATTTCCTAGCCACGGGCTCTTTTCAGGCTGTGTCCAGTGCAGTGGTTGGCATGAGTCAGCCTTCTTTTTGTAGACATTTGAGGACTGTCTTAAAAGCGATTTTGAAGCATCTAAATAAATTTATATATGTGCCAAGGAATGTACATGAATGGCACCAAGTAAAATCTGGTTTTTATCAAGTTGCCGGCATTCCAAATGTCCTAGGTGCAATTGATTGCACACATATTGCAATTAGACCACCAGCTTTAAGGGAGGAGCAATATCGAAATCGGAAACACTTCCACTCTCTCAATGTTCAAGCAGTATGTGACTCTAACCTTCGGTTTTGGGCAGTAAGATCAGGTTTTCCAGGGTCATGCCACGATTATCACATATTAAAGCAGTCTGCTTTATTTGCAGCATTTGAACGTGGAGAGATGCCACACGGTTGGCTATTAGGTGAATATTAAAATTTTTTATGTTTATTTATAAAATGTCATATTTTAACCTCATAAACCTGTTGTTACATGTCGCTAATTTGTAATTTTCTTATATTTTTGAAGGTGACAGCGGGTACCCCTGTAGGCCTTGGCTCTTGACACCTGTACCAATACCTCATACACGATCAGAAATCAAGTTCAACGAATCTCACAGGTCGACAAGGAGTGCTATTGAGCGTACATTCGGGGTACTCAAAATGAGATTTCGGGTGTTGGACCGTTCTGGTGGTGATCTACAATATTCCCCAGAGAAATGTAATGACATAATTCTGGTGTCATGCATAATGCACAATATTGCTATTTCCCAACTAAATATAGATGAGGTGTGTCTGGAGGATGTTCCAGAAGATGTTTATGTTCCTCAGGAAATTGTCACAAGACATACCACAAGAGCTGGAGTTCAAAATCGTCTTGAAATTATTGAACGATTTTTTAGATGTAAGTCTCCTTAATAAATTTGTATTAACATGTTAATATTGTTTGTTCTATATAATTAATTACATCTTTTCTCTTTTTTTCAGGAAATTTTCAGATTGGATTCAAATACCATGGTTTAATTTAATAATTAAAATTGATAGAATTGTATATATATATATATATATATATTTATATTTATTTTTATATAAGAGAAATTACATAGTTTGATACCAAAGTTGAGTTGTGTTATTTATTATATATATATATATATATATATATATATATATATATATATATATATATATATATATATATAGAGAGAGAGAGAGAGAGAGAAATACATAATTTTTTTTATTAAAAATAGAATTTATATAGTTTATAACCAAAGTTGTGTTGTGTTATTTATACATATCTTTTTCTCTTTTTGAATAAAAAATGAATATTTTGAAAAAAAAAAAGTTTCGTTATTTACTTTGAATAATTTTTTTTTATTTATTAATATAAAAAACTTTATTAAACAACAAAAATTAACATCAAAACAGTGAACTCTAATAAACATTAACAAAGGCTATAAGTGCGTTAAATATTTTAGAACCCATAACTTAAAGGTATATATGAGAATACAATTATAAATCAGGATGTCGTCTATTCAAAAACTCTAACTTTTTCTGATAATACTCCTTTTGCACTGTTAATTGTTCTTGAAGTATATTATTTCTTTGTTTTTCCAATTCTATCATTTGTTTAAAAAATTCATTTTGTTCGTTTCTGAAAGACAATGCCATATCTGTTAATCTTTCAACCTCATTTGGTCTCTCCGGTTCATCTATCGGGCATTGTTCTGCATCCTCAATCTCTTCTTCACATTCTGATTCCTCTACATGTGGTGTTTCAAGTTGTGTCGATGTTTGTCCCTCTATTTGTGTCTCATCATCATCATCCTCCTGACAAACTGTGTCAGTTACAAGTGGTTGTAATGTGATTTCTATTTCATCTATGAATGTAAAAAATAATTATTTTAAAAAATTAATAAAATTACTTAAAAAAAAAAAAAGGGCAATAATTACCATCAAATAATGTAATTGACGAATCCTGCATAGTTTGTAGTAATCCCATGACACCTGTAACAAAATTAAATTGAGATTAATATATATGTTTTTAAATTAAATATCTTCACATAAACAGAATTTTCATGGCGAAAAGTAAGAAACGTAGTAATACATATTAATTACATTTCATTGTCCATTCTTTTCATTAATACAAATTATATTATCATTTTTGTAATATACTTTTACTTACTGGTAGTTTCTTCCCTGCATGGTATACCACATGAAGATGTTGTGGGTTGTTCACTAGTCAACTCAGACTCGGATGGTAGGTCCACCTGGGCATTTTCTAATTCATTTTCTAATGCCTGTTCATGTTCTTCTATAGTACATATAAACAAATTAAAATTTTATTAAAATTAAAGATTGAGAAACTGAATATACAAAATACATGTTAAAGAAATAGTATAGTGTAAATTATTATTTCATTATTCTGATAGAGCATTGAATTTCCAAAAAATTTTATAATTCAATACTAATAAAATTTTTATATTTTCTTCTTTTTGGATTATATCTCATTTCCGAAACAAAAAATCTAAGTTTAGAAGCGTGGCCATTTTTGGGTGTGACACCTGTTTAGCGCTTGCTGATTGGTTTCTTTTTAAATGTAGCCAGCCAATTAACAAGCTGTATCCAGGTACTCATCCAAAAATGGTCCTGCTTCCAAGCTTACAAGCAAACTTTGTTCAATACATATTAAAATAAAAAAATAAAAAATATTCATATAAAAAAAATATTAACAGGGTATGCTCTGTCTGAATCTTGAAATATAAGTTAAGAATATATTATACTATTCGTTTAATAGCAATCAATTAGATATTTACCTCGAAAATCCATGGTATCTGATGGTACATCAAGTCCCACCACGACAGCATCCCCCATCCTGGCATACAACATCTGTTCGTAGTCAAGCAGTTCAGCCCTATATGCGGGGCCTCCACCAGTTCCTTTTGATAACTGCTTTTCCTTACATACTTTTCTTTTAATATTCTTACGAATATCATTCACCCGCTTCCGACAGGCCCTGACGTCTTTCGGAAAACTACCCTCTGCTGACACAGCACGACTAATTTGTTCCCAAATAGCCTTTTTTCTTTGAGGGTTGACAGATTTTGCTTGATATCCGATAATAACATCGTAATGTTCGATGACAACTTCAACTAGAATACAGTTCTGTCGATGACTAAACATCACACTTCGGCCACTTTTCGTCTTTCCAGCTAGTCCAGTAGCCATCGCAAATTTAGATCAAAAAATGGCGCTAATAAGAATAGTGTCTTCGTTCGAAGTCAGAATAAAGTAATGAACAATTATCACTAACAACTTTTGTTCCAGAACGTTACAGAAATGGGGCGTTATATGAATAGATTACTGAATAATTTAAATAAATTTAGTAACTGTAATTTGATTGCACAATTAGAATTTACTTTATTCCTATTGGTCAAATGTGTATTTTTTTCAAATTGATGTGTCTTTATTTTTATATACATTATTTTTTAAAATTCGAAACTATTTTTATTTATCAATTGGGGTAACAACGAACATAGCCCTAAAAATAAATTTAACCTAGGAAAACAAATGTATCGACTGTAGAAATATCGTCACAGTTATTGCGCATTGTAACAATTGCCAGTTATCTTCTATCGACTGTAGAAATATAGTGCACGTTATTGCGCACTTTGTAACAACTTACATGTAATCTATATTGATACAAAAAGATGTAACTATTTTTTTTTTTTTTTAATATTGATAAATAATGAAGTTTCGACTTGATTACTTATTTCTATTAAAAATAAATCATTTTTAAAATGGGTATATTTTAATGCGCACTAACAATAACAATTAGTTCCGTTATTGGGTGGAGTTTTATGGTTAGAGAGATACATACATACATTTGAAGATGAATCGTTCCAAGAAGTTTTCCATTGGTGAATTACTGATTATCACCTATACAATGGAAAAGTATTTTCCGAAAAAAAGGAAGGGGATATTCACATTGGAACAGGATAAAAGAAATCCAATTTTATCAGAGATGGTGCGACGGGTCAGACGTCTGTCTGGCCATAATAGGACTAGAAAACAGTGCCTGAAGCGTTATAATGATCTAATCCGGAGACAATCTAAATTAAGGACCCTAATAAGAAGCTATGTTATGAAATGTAAGTATTTATGTAATAGTTATGTATCAATTTTTTAAATCTATTGTACTTTTTCATTAGTTGTTACTTTGTTTACATAATCTTGAACTTTGTGCACAAATATAATTGCAAATTTTGGATACATTTTATATTTATTGCGGTTTGTGAAACAGTATTAACAATGTAATTGTTTCAGTCTGATGTTGAACTGTGCAATCGATTACCAATATAAATACTATTGTATTTCAATTTTTAACAGTCAAAAATAGAAAAAGGCCCCGTTATCTGCGCCCAATAAAATGGAATCCATCCAGTCCAGAAGCTGATTGTGATCCACTACCGACTGTTTTTATGGAGTCTGAGGCTATAATGACAACAGGTATGAATATAGTTACTAAAATGTATAATATTAAGATAACTCATCATTGATATTAACATTTATATGTTCAAATTTTTTACAAAAAGGCAAAAAAAAAAAGAGGCGACAACGTCGCAGAAGGCCAATGCCCATCATTGATGATGAATCTGACAATGAAGGTAGATTTCATTAACATATATCTTACAAATAAATAAAATTATTCTATTTAATGACTATAATCATATTAATTATAGACATGATTGAAGAAGATACAGACCAAAATGCCATTGAAGATATAATTGTTGAAGAGGAAAATAATAATATGAATCAAGATTCACCAAATAGCGAGCAACAACAAGACAATAATATATGTAGGTTCATATGTCTATTCAGTCACTCCTTTTATGTCATTATTTGTACTAAAATAGAAATTTTGTTTTAGTGAATAATTATTGAAAAGAGATATGGATTTCAATCAGCATTGTTCTATTACATAAGTATTCCTGTTATAATTATGTATGTCTTTCAGCTATTCAAGATGAAGGACAGAACCTTGAACAGGAAGAAGAAATGCAATCTAATTCATCCAATGTAACGGAATTTTATGATTGGAGTGAGTTCTTTTGTATCATAACAATCTTTTGTGTGGAACAAAAGATGCATGTGCGTGTACACAGTATTATCAAGATGACATGCTTTTAAATAACAACAGAGGTGTAGATAAAACCTTCTAACAAGAGATTAGTCTTTTGTATGTGTTTCTTGTTAGCATTAGTTAAAACACTATTGATCTTGTAATACTTTACTGAAATGTATTCAAGTCATGACATAACTATTTTTCTATTTCTCATTGGTATAGTGGCTGAAGAGCAAGAAATAACTATAAACAAAAAAGAAATTTTGGATACTCTGCTGGAAGTTGAAAATAATTTGATGAGGACATACATAAAAGTGCAAAACTTAAGAGAAAAATATCAATCCTTTTAATTAGGAACAATAAAGAAAAAAATAATTTCTTTTCAGTTTTAAATAAAAAAAAAATATGATATGAAAATAACTTTTATTTTGGGTTACAATAAATACATATATTTTACAATTTAAAGGTGTGTGTGTGTTTATTTAATCTAAAAAAACCAATATTAATGCTGAGGGGGGAGGTGGATATAAATATAAGAGTTGGGTTAGATCAAAGGGTTTGGTTATATCTTTGAAATACAGAAACTCATGTTTAGATAAGTAGTTCAAAAGTTAATAAAAAGATATAATTTGTAATACAATTTTGATTGAGATCTTGATGTGCTTTCTTAAATAATATAAACATTGATACAACAAATCATAAAGTAGATATAAAAAAATTGTGTTATTTCAACATTAAATTTTAATCTTACCATTTAACTTAAGATTTATATGTGAGAGAATGTGATAATATGATCACAATTATTATATTCAAATTTTTAAAACATTGTTAGCGATTATCGTAAATATAAATAAATTTTGTGTTTATTGAAAAGCACACATCGAATTTGTAACATTGATAACTGAACAATACAAATTAAAAAGTAATCAATGAGAATTCACATTTATTTCTCATATGCGCTTTAATTTAAGACATTTTTAATAATAAATATGGCGCAAATATATGAATAACGGCGAGATTTATCAATATCACGCCACATCTCGCCTTTGGAAAGTAACGTAGAAATACGACCCCTTTTATGATAAATAATGGCGCACATGTGCGCCTATCGGATGGCGATATGCAGAGTACTTGACGGAGAACTGAACGGCGATCTTGAACAAAGTTTGATAAATCGAGCCCTATATGTCTATGACTATAGAGGGCTATACGTGTAATCTCTACTAGTGGGTTCTTTACCCATTTTGTATTCAAAATTGAATTTAATGTACAGCACCATGACTCTTTATAGCTTATTCCTAAAATAGAATAATAGCCATATCAAGAGATAATTAGAGTCTTTATACTCATTAATTATTGCCATTGGTTTTCCTTCCACTGAATAGCTTTTGAGACACTGTTTAAGCTTTAAAAAACATTTGGCAAAAGCCTTTTGTCTAACTACTATTCAGGCAAATAGTATTCAGAAAGTCAAATTAGCTGTGCACAGTTTTTTTCTGCTTTTTAAAGCCAAGGCACCCTGGAAAAGTACCACCTGTTTGCCAATATGCCACCAGGCACTCTGGGAAATTGTCCCCTGCTTACTAATAAGTTCCCAGGACCCCCCAGGAAAGTGGCATCTGCTCGCCAATAGGCTTCCAGAAACCCTCTCGGAAAAGTGGCACTTACATGTCAATATGCTCCCAGGCACCCCAGGAAAGTGGCCCTTGCTCACCAATCTACTCACAGACACCCCCCAGAAAAGTGGCCCTTGCTTGCCAATAGGCTCCCAGGTACCCCTGGGAAAATGGCCCTTGCTTGCCAATATGCTCCCAGGCACCACTCCTGGGAAAGTGGCCCCTACTTGCCAGAAGACTCCCAGAAACCCCAGGAAAGTGGCCCCTGCTCGCCAATAAGTTCTCAGGTCCTCCAGGAAAGTGGACCCTTCTCGCCAATAGGCTCCCAGGCCCCCCCCCCCCCGTGAAAGTGGCCTTTGCTCACCAATAGGCTCCCAGACCCCCGAGAAAGTGGGCTAAAATTGTTTGTTTTAAAAACCTTTTGCCTAAGCAAGGACCACTTTCCCAGGGTGCCTGGAAGTCTATTGGCAAGCAGGGGCCACTTTCCTGTGGTGCATGGGAGCCTATTGGCGAGCAGGGGCCACTTTCCTAGGATGCCTGGGAGCCTTTTGGCAAGCAGGGGCCTCCTTTCCCAGGGACCTAGGAGCCTAATGGCAAGCAGCGGCCAGTTTTCTGGGGAGTCTGGGAGCCTATTGGCAAGTAGAGCTGGGAAGAGAGAGAGGGAGACGAGAGATACAGGGAGTGCAGAATTATTAGGCAAATGAGTATTTTGACCACATCATCCTCTTTATGCATGTTGTCTTACTCCAAGCTGTATAGGCTCGAAAGCCTACTACCAATTAAGCATATTAGGTGATGTGCATCTCTGTAATGAGAAGGGGTGTGGTCTAATGACATCAACACCCTATATCAGGTGTGCATAATTATTAGGCAACTTCCTTTCCTTTGGCAAAATGGGTCAAAAGAAGGACTTGACAGGCTCAGAAAAGTAAAAAAATAGTGAGATATCTTGCAGAGGGATGCAGCACTCTTAAAATTGCAAAGCTTCTGAAGCGTGATCATCGAACAATCAAGCGTTTCATTCAAAATAGTCAACAGGGTCGCAAGAAGCGTGTGGAAAAACCAAGGCGCAAAATAACTGCCCATGAACTGAGAAAAGTCAAGCGTGCAGCTGCCAAGATGCCACTTGCCACCAGTTTGGCCATATTTCAGAGCTGCAACATCACTGGAGTGCCCAAAACCACAAGGTGTGCAATACTCAGAGACATGGCCAAGGTAAGAAAGGCTGAAAGACGACCACCACTGAACAAGACACACAAGCTGAAACGTCAAGACTGGGCCAAGAAATATCTCAAGACTGATTTTTCTAAGGTTTTATGGACTGATGAAATGAGAGTGAGTCTTGATGGGCCAGATGGATGGGCCCGTGGCTGGATTGGTAAAGGGCAGAGAGCTCCAGTCCAACTCAGACGCCAGCAAGGTGGAGGTGGAGTACTGCTTTGGGCTGGTATCATCAAAGATGAGCTTGTGGGGCCTTTTCGGGTTGAGGATGGAGTCAAGCTCAACTCCCAGTCCTACTGCCAGTTTCTGGAAGACACCTTCTTCAAGCAGTGGTACAGGAAGAAGTCTGCATCCTTCAAGAAAAACATGATTTTCATGCAGGACAATGCTCCATCACACGCGTCCAAGTACTCCACAGCGTGGCTGGCAAGAAAGGGCATAAAAGAAGAAAATCTAATGACATGGCCTCCTTGTTCACCTGATCTGAACCCCATTGAGAACCTGTGGTCCATCATCAAATGAGAGATTTACAAGGAGGGAAAACAGTACACCTCTCTGAACAGTGTCTGGGAGGCTGTGGTTGCTGCTGCACGCAATGTTGATGGTGAACAGATCAAAACACTGACAGAATCCATGGATGGCAGGCTTTTGAGTGTCCTTGCAAAGAAAGGTGGCTATATTGGTCACTGATTTGTTTTTGTTTTGTTTTTGAATGTCAGAAATGTATATTTGTGAATGTTGAGATGTTATATTGGTTTCACTGGTAAAAATAAATAATTGAAATGGGTATATATTTGTTTTTTGTTAAGTTGCCTAATAATTATGCACAGTAATAGTCACCTGCACACACAGATATCCCCCTAAAATAGCTAAAACTAAAAACAAACTAAAAACTACTTCCAAAAATATTCAGCTTTGATATTAATTAGTTTTTTAGGTTCATTGAGAACATGGTTGTTGTTCAATAATAAAATGAATCCTCAAAAATACAACTTGCCTAATAATTCTGCACTCCCTGTAGAGAGTGTGTGAGAGAGATTTTACAAAACAAAAAATAAATAAATATATATATATATATATATATATATATATATATATATATATTTATACAGTATATATATATATATATATATATATAAAAATAAATATTTATAAATAAAAGAAATTGTTATCCTATGTGAAGAATATAAAAATGCAAAAATTCGTTACTCACTTTGGGTTATCATTGTAGGTCTAACGCGGTGTCAGATTAGCACGCGAGCGATAGTTTTTTTTTTTTAAAGTAGCACTCTCCATTGATTTCTATGGGGAAAATTTTATGATTATATCTGAAGTCCTACAGTTAGTACGTGTTGGGTTTCGCTCGTATGCTAACTTTTTACTTTCAACTTGTAATATGCACGCTGTCCCAAGCAGTACAAGTTTACTTTTAGCAGCATTAGAGCTCGTGTGAGCGCTAAATACCGCTCCACTTGCAATGTGGCCCATAGTTATATGGTGGCAATGGTGCAATAATATAATTCTCTCACATATTAGAGCATTTTGTTTTTGCGGTTTTATGTATTATTATACTAAAGAGTGTATGTTATTAGCCATCAGCTTTTTAAACTTCCTGTTTGTATAAAGGTTACACATTCAGTAGCTATTTATATGCCATGACCATCCTATTGCAGTCTTTTAAACATGAGACTAGAGGAGATAAAGGAGACCGTGTCTTAGAATGCCTTGGGAATGAGAGTAATTGATAATTGGTTAGAAACAAAACACAATGAAAGTATATGGGGTAGACAATTACACAAAATGTGTGCGTTGAAAGAATAACAATTAAGAGCTTATTTGCTTTCCATATACCTGGGATTGTCATTATGAAAATTCTCCCTTCATGAATCATGTGAGGTGTAAACAGTAGGAAAATACCCAGCAATATCAGAATAGTATCACTTTAAAGGGACCAGGGATAGGCAAGGTGTGATTAGCCCTTGCAGTGTCCGCCACAACTTTATTATATATTTTCTTTCTGATTAAATATAAGGGAAAAAAAATATGTAGTGTGAATAAAGATAGTGGCTTGTCAAGAGACTGCTAGCGATATTGGGTGATAAGTTATGGAATAAATAAAGCCTGAGTGAAATACTGGATGTGTATCTGCATCTGTATAATAACACCCAGCTCTATACAAAGACACAGTAGTGACACTGGCACATGCGTATAGCCAGACAAGGGCTGGTTATAGGGACAGTGGTATCTGCATCAGTATAATAACACCCAGCTCTATATAATGACACAGTAGTGACACTGGCACATGGGTATAGCCAGAGGAGGGCTGGTTATAGGGTCAGTGGTATCTGCATAAGCATAATAATACCCAGCTCTATACAAAGACACAGTAGTGACACTGGCACATGCGTATAGCAAGACAAGGGCTGGTTATAGGGTCAGTGGTATCTGCATAAGCATAATAACACCCTGCACTATATAATGACACAGTAGTGACACTGGCACATGGGTATACCCAGAGGAGGGCTAGTTATAGGATCAGTGCTATCTTCATCAGTATAATAACACCCTGTTCTATATAATGACACAGTAGTGACACTGGCACATGGGTATAGCCAGAGGAAGGCTGGTTATAGGATAAGTAGTATCTGCATCAGTATAATAACACCCAGTGCTATATAATGACACTGTAGTGACACTGGCACATGGGTATAGCCAGAGGAGGGCTGGTTATAGGATCAGTGGTATCTGCATCAGTATAATATATATATACAGGTGACCCTCGTTTTACAATGGTTCAATTTACACCGTTTCAGAATAACAACCTTTTTTTCCAGTCATGTGACTGCTATTGAAAAGCATTGAGAAGCAGTGCATTGATTAAAATAGCCAGTAGGTGGAGCTGTCCGCTTGTGTTGCAGCAAAGCCAAGCAAGCTGAAATTAATCAGTTTAACCAGACCTGAGCTATCGAGCAGATTTCAAAGGAACAAGATCTTCCTGTCTATAAATCAGTCCAGATTGGAATGCATAGAAAGAACTGTTTGCAGAAAAATGCAAGTGAAAAAAATAGTTTTTTATCAGTAAAGAATATACATAACACAAATGTAGTAAAAACGTTTTCCATCTTAGAAATCTTCACTGCTGTAATTCTCCCTGATCAGCTACACTGAACTGCTCTACTTGCTGGCTGCTGCTGTTGCAGTCTACACTCTATCTTTATGCTGTATATATATATAGCCAAAGGAGGGCTGATTATAGGATCAGTGGTATCTGCATCAGTATAATAACACCAAGCACTATAAAATAATGTTTTTAATTTCAAATGTTCCTTTGTGTCCTTTACTAAGGTCTGTACTTTGGAAAATGTCATTTGTCTGTGCCTATCCCTGAAAGGGATTGACTTGTTATACCTACTGCAGAGTATGAAATTTACAGGAAAAGGTCAGTTAATGTTTATTTTTTTATTTGAAATAGCTAGCTTGGCTGATTAAAAACATCATCTATTGTTCTCATGCCCATTTAAATGGGTTGACCACCCCAGAAATCACAGACCTGATGATGTTATCTTTTCTGTACACATAGTATAATATTTAGGTATTGAAATGCTAATTAAGGCTTTGGGTTCAAATGAGCTAAGCCAGCTATTTCTTGTACTAAAAGAGCGCTCTCTTCTCCACCATCACTGGGAGGTTATTTTATGCGCATTACAGGGGAGAGGATTTTACTGTACAATGTTTCTTTAAAGTAAAAGTATTATTTTGTGAAATATTATATTGTCCAAAAATATGACTTGTACATTGATAAAAGCATTAACCCCTTAATTACCAGGGTACGTTGCTGGTCTTTATATTGGGGTTAATAGCACTATTTTAACAAGCCTGCAGGAGGGAGGGAGGGTCTGAAAGAGTATATTGCTGTTTTTAAGGCGTTAAAGAAACAATCTCATACAAAAATGACTTGTCCTGATTAACTACAGAATGTATTTTTTTTTAATTAATTTTATTGAAGACACAAAGTAAAGCAATAGATTGACATAAATATTTACTAATTATATAATAAAGATAATAAATTGGCTATCAGTTGAATCTTATTGTGTAAAATATTCAAGATGAAGAAAGAAAGGTAGTAACTTCTAATGTGTTTCTATATTGTTTGAAATGTGTAACTCAAAGAGGAGAAGTCTATCTCTTTTAATGATCACAAATGCCAAAACAATTAACAGGAAGTGTATTCGATAATTTTTGGGATGTCTCTTATTTTCTTGTTCTTTCTTAATTAAACTGTATATAACATTAATAAATTAACCAATTGGGTCAGGGTATATATAAAATGAGGTATTATTTCATGTTCAAGTAAGCAAGAATGAGATGAGTAGAGAAATAAATAGAGAAAATGAAAATAAAGAATAGAAGATGAAGGGCTAATCCTTAAAAGTCTCAACTTCACTGCTGCTCATTTAGAGAAAAAGAACAGCTATAGTTTTATTTGAGTAAGGGTAGGGAGTGAAAAGATTTGAGTGGGAATTTATTCTAAGAATAAGGGCTTTAGCTTACCCAAGTGGAATATTTATATTCTTCCCTGTAAAATTGCAGAGTGAAAAAATAAAATGTTCTGTTTTTGATAGACACCATAACCATCTAACGAAAATAACCACTCGTATCCACATCTTTTTTTTGTAGGAACAGAGTTAGATTCCCAAGCTCTTCAAAGAAGAGATTTAGCACCATTCACTGTTATTTGGAATACTGTTATTCTAATTTTACAATATTTGCCTGGTTTCTTATTGAAGAGTGTTTGTATGTAAGTTACTCTATTGCTACCTATCACTGTATAAGTGTTACTTACTGTTCTCCTGGGTGTTATTGTTGCTGTATGCTGGAGTGTTTTATTTTTGCTGAACTCTGCTTGTCTGACCACTCTGCCTGTTTACCCCTTAACTGCTGGATTGATATACTGCTGCTGAACTCTGCTGGTCTGACCACTCCACCTGTTTACCCCTTACCTGCTGGATTGACATACTGCTGCTGAACTCTGCTTGTCTGACCACTCTGCCCGTTTACCCCTTAACTGCTGGATTGATATACTGTTGCGGAACTCTGCTTGTCTGACCACACTGCCTGTTTACCCCTTAACTGCTGGATTGATATACTGCTGCTGAACTCTGCTTGTCTGACCACTCTGCCTGTTAACCTATATTGCTCTGGATTGCCTTACTGTTGCCAAACCCTGCCTGCCTGACCATCCTAGTGGTTTACCTCTGGACTGCCTTGCTGTTGCAGAACCCTGTCTGCCTGACCTTTCTGGTGGTTTACCCCTGAACTGCCTTTCTTTGATTTCCTGCCTGTTACCGGCGAGGACTATCCTGCCTGTGGTGAGTGCGCTTACCTCATCTTGTGAACTTTCTCTGCTCCGGGATATTCCCTATTATTCTGGCTCGACACCGGGATAACAAGACTACTGGCCGAGTTCGGTCTGATAGTGGAATATCCCATGAGCATTACACCACCATGCTGTCTATCTATAGATAGTCCGATGATCTGTGTGTTCGATAAAATATTTGTTTTCAACTTTTAGAGTTTACTTTTAGTTCCCGTGTCCACCTATCAGTATAAGTAGGAAGTATGTTACATAGTAGACCACTGAACAATTTCTTGAAGATGTAAAATGTTCTTTTCATTGGAGTATTAATTAAGCATAGTTTTTCAAAGTAAGTTGGCTCCCTAACAAAATCTTCCCTGTATGGGGAAGTTTGTAATAAATGTGATAATTGATTGGGAATATTTGATACATTTGGTAAAAATTCCTCCCGCTACTTCCTGTAACTCATATCAGGGTTTTAGTTTTTGTTTGTCTAAGAAAGAGCAAATGAGTATTGAAAGATCTATCTCTTTCCCTTCTCCTACTCCAATGTCTATACCCCGTTAAATTCAGCATGTATAGATATGGGAGATAAAGGAGATTTATCAGAGGACAGACATTTAAAATTAACAATTAAATTATCCCAATTTTGAAATACTTGTCTGAGGATAGTTATATCACGGACTATTGGTGATCTGTGTGTTTTGGCTATGAAGGAGCTGTGAGTCTAGCGATACCCAGGCTTTTGAATTTGCCCCATTTTGCCAGTCTAAGATTCTTTGAAGTGTCACTGCGTGATAATATAGGGTTATGTTGGGAACTCCCAGACCTCCTTCATCTAATGATTTATACATGGTAGTGCCTAAAGCTCTTGGTTTAATCTTATCCCAAATGTACGTGTTAATGCATTTTTGTAGATTCTTGAGGAATATGGAGTAAAGGGGGATCGGGGCTGCTTAAAATAGATATACAACCCTAAGATATTCATGTAAACCATTTGAATTCTGTGCCACCTCCATTTTGACCAATTTTTAAACTCTGTTTCAATTGCTTTCAACAGTTTCTGTTAATTTAATTTAAATAGTTTAGAGGCTTGTGTTGCTTATTCTATACCTAAGTACCTTATTGAAGTGCATTGTCTTTTATAAGTACAACTGTTGGCTAATTTTGCGTAGTCTGTTTGGGATAAGATAATATTTAGCATTTCAGATTTTTGTGCATTAATCAAAAAGTTGGAATATAATCCAAATTTACTAAATTCTGTTAAGAGGTGTGAAAGGGACTGTAGTGGAGAGGCCAGGGACACCACAACATCATCAGCATACATAGTGAGTTTACGTACATTCTGTCCTACTTGAATCCCTGGAATGTTTTTGTTTTTCCATCGATAGGATAAAGAAAAGTTGGTGATAGTGGGCAACCTTGGCGAGTACCATTTTGGATTTAAAAAAAGAGAATTGGCCATTGAATTTTTACTTTTGCTAATGGTGATGTGTACAAACTAAATATTGTTTTAAGCATTTTGAGCCAAATACTAGTTGTTTTAGTACTGCTGATAGGAAATCCAAATTTAACCAATCAAACTCTTTCTCATCGTCAATTGAAATCATAATTGCTGGGATATTGTGAAGTTTTATATATTCAATAAGTTGTATGACTCTGATGGTGTTGTCGCTGGCCTCTCTGTGGTGAATAAATTCTGCTTGATCTATGTGTTGAACAAATTCTGCTTGATCTACATGGATTTTCTCTGGTAGAATTAAGTTCATTCTCGTGGATAGCATTTCTGAATATATTTTAAGATCAGTTTTTAAAAGTGATATGGGGGCAATAATTACCCGGAAAGGTTGGTGGTTAATTGGGTTGGGGAATTACTGAGATGTGGGACATAAAGACTTCTGTAAAAAAAAAGTCAATCTGTGTGGAGGAATAGAATTAATTAACATAAATAGAATATTAGAGGGAAGATTTTGAAGGCCCCTGTCTCACATCACTTCACAAAAGCAGGACACACGGTATCTCAATTAAGATTCCAAATTATTGAACATGTGGAGAGACCCAGGAGAGGGAGAAACAGGACCAAACTTTTGAAAGAAAGAGAGAGTTTCTGGATATTCAAATTAAACTCGCTAGAGCCAATAGGAATGAATAGGGAGATAAAATGGCAGTTTATGTAAGGGGGTTATATTTAGTTACTTGTTTGTATTAGATGTGTTTATTTAAATCTGTAGAAACCATGAGGATGTGTTCTGTATTCTTCTCAGAACATTATTTGTATATACACTATACGCAGTGATTGTTTATTGTGAATTTTCTGTGTACTAGGTCTTTTTAAGTATTTTTGTATTTTTCTAGTTCACCAGTAGAGGGGTGTATAATGTGCCTAAGTTTAGTGCAAGGGATGTTGAAAGAGTTCTCATTTCAATTAACTAGAGATTTAAAACTCCGCCCATATTGGCTTTAAATATGGTGAATTAGTAGTCTTTTGTATGCAACTTGATTAAGGTCGTGTAGACCAAAACGTCGTTGTACACTGTTGGTTATGTCCCAATAAACGCATAACTTTGCTGTGAAGAATTGGTGCTGCTGTCTTTTGTATGCTGACTTTGCTTGGGTGAATACAGGACCCTGCAGCGTGCACCTACTTAAGAACATTGGTGCTGGACATTCTGTTTGCTGTGATTATTATATAACATTATATAACAGTATATCTGCCCTCTTCAGCCATGTCTTTGTGGAGGAGATGAAAATGGAGTTTTTGTGGAATAGTATACTGACCCCATTATGTTTTGTCAAAGCTGAGTTAAAGTAACCATTTGGATATTCTTTTGAGCTACATCTAGGTTGAGAGTGTGTAGCAAAATGGGTTTCTTGGAGAAATATTATATCTCCATGATGATATTTAAACCAGTTAAGCTCTATATATCTTTTATGAGCCCCTTAACATTTTAATATAGAATTTTACGTTTTTGCATGGACATTATGGGTTTATATTGAGTGTGGGAAGTGGATTTAGAATAACAATTAAAACCTGATTCCTTTAATAATATGGAGTTCTAGCAGTGAGGTTAAGAGTCAAGTTATGGGAGCATAAGTTACTCACCAGTTTTGTAGATACATGGGCCCTACATCTTGAGGGAGGAAAAGCATGGCTCAGCAGAGGAGAAAAGAGAGAGAGCTCAAAAAGGTATGACAATAGGTAGAAACCTTGACCATCTGAAAAAAATTACAATAAAAAAACAACATATAAGAACGAACAATAACAATTAAACATTGGATCCCCCCTATTGATCTGATATATAATAAGTAAATATTCAGGGGTTATCACTAGTAGCATGTTTGGTGCGTGCTATAGTAGTTTGGGGTTGAAAAAGTGTTGAATTAATGGGGGAAATTTGATTGTGAAAAGTCACAACCGGCTTTTCTTAATCTTTGAACTAAATAAAGAATGAAATAGTTAAGTAATATATATTTCAAAAGTGCTAGGAATTATATAAGAACATGAAGTTATTTGAGATATATGGAGAAAAAGTGTATTTCATTTATTATATTCAAGACAATAATTAGAAACTTACGTCTAGATTTAGAGTTTTGTCGGTAACGACCCACGTAGCTAACACTGGCTTTTTTCCCCCGCACCTTTTAAATACCGCTGGTATTTAGAGTTCACAGAAGGGCTGCGTTAGGCTCCAGAAAGGGAGCGTATAGCATAATTTACCGCCACTGCAACTCTAAATACCAGCGGTGCTTATGGACGCGGCCAGCTTAAAAAACGTGCTCGTGCACGATTCCCCCATAGGAAACAATGGGGCAGTTTGAGCTGAAAAAAAACCTAACACCTGCAAAAAAGCAGCGTTCAGCTCCTAACGCAGCCCCATTGTTTCCTATGGGAAAACACTTCCTATGTCTGCACCTAACACCCTAACATGTACCCTGAGTCTAAACACCCCTAACCTTACACTTATTAACCCCTAATCTGCCGCCCCCGCTATCGCTGACCCCTGCATATTATTATTAACCCCTAATCTGCCACTCCGTACACCGCCGCCACCTACGTTATCCCTATGTACCCCTAATCTGCTGCCCCTAACACCGCCGACCCCTATATTTATTAACCCCTAATCTGCCGACCGGACCTCGCCGCTACTATAATAAAGTTATTAACCCCTAATCCGCCTCACTCCCGCCTCAATAACCCTATAATAAATAGTATTAACCCCTAATCTGCCCTCCCTAACATCACCGACACCTAACTTAAAGTATTAACCCCTAATCTGCCGACCGAACCTCACCGCTACTATAATAAATGTATTAACCCCTAAATCTAAGTCTAACCCTAACCCTAACACCCCCCTAAGTTAAATATAATTTTATTCTAACAAAATAAATTAACTCTTATTAAAAAAATGTATTCTATTTAAAGCTAAATACTTACCTGTAAAATAAACCCTAATATAGCTACAATATAAATAATAATTATATTGTAGCTATTTTAGGATTAATATTTATTTTACAGGCAACTTTGTATTTATTTTAACCAGGTACAATAGCTATTAAATAGTTAATAACTATTTAATAGCTACCTAGTTAAAATAATTACAAAATTACCTGTAAAATAAATCCTAACCTAAGTTACAATTAAACCTAACACTACACTATCAATAAATTACTTAAATTAGGTATTACTTAAATAAAATACCTACAATTATCTACAATTATCTACAATTAAACTTAACACTACACTATCAATACATTAAATACAATACCTACAAATAAATACAATTAAATAAACTAAGTTACAAAAAATAAAAAAATATTTACAAACATTAGAAAAATATTACAACAATTTAAAACTAATTACACCTACCTTTTAAGGGCTGGTAAGGTAAAAGAGCTTTTCTATTTTTATTTTAGAATAGGGTAGGGCATTTTTTTATTTTGGGGGTCTTTGTTATTTTATTAGGGGGCTTAGAGTAGGTGTAGTTAGCTTAAAATTGTTGTAATATTTTTCTAATGTTTGTAAATATTTTTTTATTTTTTGTAACTTAGTTCTTTTTTATTTTTTGTACTTTAGTTAGTTTATTTAATTGTATTTATTTGTAGGTATTGTATTTAATTAATGTATTGATAGTGTAGTGTTAGGTTTAATTGTAACTTAGGTTAGGATTTATTTTACAGGTAATTTTGTAATTATTTTAACTAGGTAACTATTAAATAGTTATTAACTATTTAATAGCTATTGTACCTGGTTAAAATAAATACAAAGTTGCCTGTAAAATAAATATAAATCCTAAAATAGCTGCAATATAATTATAATTTATATTGTAGCTATATTAGGGTTTATTTTACAGGTAAGTATTTAGCTTTAAATAGGAATAATTTATTTAATAAGAGTTAATTTATTTCGTTAGATTTAAATTATATTTAATTTAGGGGGGTGTTAGGGTTAGGGTTAGACTTAGCTTTAGGGGTTAATACATTTATTAGAGTAGCGGTGAGGTCCAGTCGGCAGATTAGGGGTTAATAATTGTAGGTAGGTGGAGGCGACATTGGGGGCGACAGATTAGGGGTTAATAAATATAATATAGGGGTCGGCGGTGTTAGAGGCAGCAGATTAGGGGTACATAGGGATAAAGTAGGTTGCGGCGGTGTGCAGTCGGCAGATTAGGGGTTAAAAAAATTTAATAGAGTGGCGGCGATGTGGGGGGACCTCGGTTTAGGGGTACATAGGTAGTTTATGTGTGTTAGTGTACTTTAGAGCTCAGTAGTTAAGAGCTTTATGAACCGGCGTTAGCCCAGAAAGCTCTTAACTCCTGGCTTTTTTCTGCGGCTGGAGTTTTGTCGTTAGATTTCTAACGCTCACTTCAGCCAAGACTCTAAATACCGGCGTTAGAAAGATCCCATTGAAAAGATAGGATACGCAAATGGCGTAGGGGGATCTGCGGTATGGAAAAGTCGCGGCTTGAAAGTGAGCGTTAGACCCTTTCCTGACTGACTCTAAATACCAGCGGTAGCCCAAAACCAGTGTTAGGAGCCTCTAACGCTGGTTTTGACGGCTAACGCCAAACTCTAAATCTAGGCGTATGATAGTACATTATAATCTCTGCACAACTCTAGCTAGAGGAACCGCGTAGATAACTTTCAGGTGTTCAGGTTCACATCTGTGTTTGATTGAGCAGGTACTTTGGCTGTCTCCTCTTGGCCTCTGGTTACTTTGGTCCAGGATGGTCTTTGAGCTTTTGGGCAATCTGATGATCATCTGTAAAGATTGATAGAAGGGTTGGTTTAGCTATCCATAGTTTGTTACAGAATTCTTCTCTGTCATCTCGATTCTGATATGTAATGATTTGATTGTCTTGTTTGACTTTGAGACAAAAGGGGAAAGTCCCATCTATATTTAATCCCAAGATCTTGGAGGGGTAATGTGATGTATCTAGCTTCTTATCGCCTGCTCAGGGTTTTAGGAATTAAGTCTGGTAATACTTGCAGAGTTGTATCTTTAAAGGTAAGTTGTTTTATTTTCCTAGCAGAGGCCAGTATTTTGTCTTTGTCTTTAAATGGATGGAACCGGAGAATAACATCTCTAGGAGCTGCTGAGTCTTTTGTTGTTGATGCAGGGCTCTGTGTGCTCTATCTAATGGAATTTCACGTTCAGGTGAATCCCTTAAAAGATGACGAAAAAGCCTTTGTAAATACATTTTTTATGGCCTAACACATAACTTCCAACTTGTAATTTGAGAAATCTTTAGTGCGGCTGTACTATTTATTAGTATTCTGTTTTACCATGGACTCGCAGCATTCTACCCAGGACCTTTAAAATGACTGATTTTAAACTCAAATTAACAGATATTTATTTTTTTTAATGTTTATTGCACAAATTATAATTATATAAATCTATTACACTGCCCGCACCCAGCTAATTTATAATACCACCCAGCTGGAAAAAAAATTCTATGGAGAACACAGGACTTGCAATACCAGATTGTGCGCTGTTTTGAGCACAGGCCCACAAAAAATATATTGATAGCACACCCTGCACTATCAATAGTGTTCCATTTGTAACCTAGGCTAACCTAGGGAGAGTTTTTTTTTGGCTTTTTGCATTAGATGTGCTTCTGATAATTAGTCAACCTAGTTATCTGACTGCCTCTTAGATACATTTTTACCAACAGTTACATGCAAATCTAAAATATCAGAGATAAGAGAGGGCGCATACACTATATATACACTGTACAACTTCATACAACAACACACACAGCTCATTCAATATATGGCACTTGTACCTATTAACATACAATTATATCAAAGTCCCATGTTGAAAGTCACTATGATAGTGCAAACAATCGGGTATGTCCTCAGTGTGAATGATGGCTGCACTCCTCTTCACAGAAGATACTGGGAAAAAACTGTAAAATAGAAGAAAGAGAGGGGCGCCTCATGTGTAGAATCACCAAATCAAAAAAGCCAAAACTTATGCACTCAAGCTAAATTGGTACTCACATTTAAAATAAGCACCCCAATGGGCTAATGGAAGCAGACTGACATAATATTTGAGTACCCATTTGGCATAATTATCTCCATTGTTCCATCTATTTGGTTGATCTGCACATGTGGTTTCCTTTGTTGTCTTGACTCTCCATTACAGACACACCTGGCGGGGATATCCTGGAGTGGGTGTACTGACACACCATATTATGTCAGTCAGCTTCCATTAGCACATTGGGGTGCTTATTTTAAATGTGAGTACCAATTTTGCTCGAGTGCATAAGCTTTGGCTTTTTTGATTTGGTGACTGATTAGGCTCTTAGTTCCTATCAATTTAATTTTTTTTTTCTGCCAGGAAAGAGAAACATTGGTAAATTCTACTATAGGAAATGTGTTTTATTACAATATTGTTTATAGTTGGGATCAGTGGTTTGTCACTTAAAAGGGAATAAAGTTGCTGGGCCCTTGTTCAGCTCTGGACCAGTACTGCTCTGCATTGCCATTCTAGAGCAGACTTTAATTAACTACAAGTTTAGTTTGAGCCCTCTGAGGAGATTCATCATAAAATTCTTTGCAAGAAATAGAGGAATAATAAAATGCCCTATCACATAAGAGCGTATTATTATTCTTCCTTTACATCCCTTTAAGATAACAAATATAGTTCAGAAATACATTGCTGTTTTTATTAAAACTCAAAGCAGCATAGAATCAGACTGCGTCTAGGTCATTCAAATCACTGAATAATTTTAGCTTACATCCCACATGTAGTGTGTCCATGAACACCCTAATTTTCCCTCAACTTCTTGCCTGGCCTAAATCAGTAGCGCAGTGCTCCCTCCTTTCTCTCCTGAACATATTCTCATTACTGTGAAGCTTGTGGATAAATGCAGACAGAGGAACAGCTTCAGGTAAAGAGGAGCAGAGGGCATTGCATCTGGTCTGGGGTCTGATAGAATATAGCTGCCATGAAGATGCATGTATCTAGTCTGGGGGCTGATGTGGGCATATAGCTGCCTTTAAGTTCCTTGGTTCCTTGTCTTGTCCGGTGTTCGGTGTATGCATGTAGCTGCCTTTAGAGCCTTCAGGAGGTATACATCTTGCCTGGAGTCTGATGTAGACATGTAGCTGCCTATAGAGCCTTTTGGAGGTATACATCTTGCCTGGAGTCTGATGTAGACATGTAGCTGCCTATAGAGACTTTTGGAGGTATACATCTTGCCTGAAGTCTGATGTAGACATGTAGCTGCCTTTAGAGCCTTCAGGAGGTATACATCTTGCCTGGAGTCTGATGTAGACATGTAGCTGCCTATAGAGCCTTTTGGAGGTATACATCTTGCCTGGAGTCTGATGTAGACATGTAGCTGCCTATAGAGACTTTGGGAGGTATACATCTTGCCTGAAGTCTGATGTAGACATGTAGCTGCCTCTAGAGCCTTCAGGAGGTATACATCTTGCCTGGAGTCTGATGTAGACATGTAGCTGCCTATAGAGCCTTTAGGAGGTATACATCTTGCCTGGAGTCTGATGTAGACATGTAGCTGCCTATAGAGCCTTTGGGAGGTATACATCTTGCCTGGAAACTGATGTAGACTTGTAGCTGCCTTTAGTGCCTTCAGGAGGTATAAATCTTGTATAGAGTCTAATTTACACATGTAGCTGCCCTTAGAGCCTTCAGGTGGCACACATCTGGTTTAGGTTTGAACTGCGCATATAGCTGTCTTCAGGGACTTCACGAGACAAGCATCTTGTCAGGAGTCAGATTTAGGCATACAGCAGATTATAGTGTTGCCAGGAACCATGCATCTTGTTTGGGTTTGAACTGGGCATATAGCTGCCTTCAGGAGCTAAACATCTTGTCAGGAGTCGGATGTAGGTATACAGCAGATTATAGAGTTGTCAGGAGCCATGCATCCGGTTTGGGTTTTTTAACTGGGCATAAAGCTGCCTTCATAGGCTTCAGGAGGTATATATATATATATATATATATATATATATATATATATATCCTTCGGGTGCTTCAGGAGACAAGCATCTTGTCAGGAGTCAGATTTAGGCATACAGCAGATTATAGTGTTGCCAGAACCATGCATCTTGTTTGGGTTTGAACTGGGAATATAGCTTCCTTCAGGAGCTTAACATCTTGTCAGGAGTCTGATGTAGGCATACAGCCGATTTTAATGTTGTCAGGAGCCATGCATCCGGTTTAGTTTTGAACCGGGCATAAAGCTGCCTTTAGGGGCTTCAGGAGGTGTGTGTGTGTATGTATATATATATATATATATATATATATATATATATATATATATATATTTAGACATGTGCTATTCGTTTCCGCTGAATTTTGGCCAATTAAGAGATTCGAATGAATCAGATTATTAACCCCTAAACCACCGTTCCCCGACATCCCCGACCTAAACCTATTAACCCCTAAACCGCAGTTCCCCGACATCACTGACAGTAACTAAACCTATTAACCCATAAACCCCCATTCCCAAACATCGCCAACACTAACTAAACCTAATCACTCCTACACTGCCATTCCCAAACATCGCCAACACTAACTAAACCTAATCACTCCTACACTCCCATTCCCAAACATCGCCAACACTAACTAAACCTTTTAACCCCTAAACTGCAGTTCCCCGACATCACCGACACTAACTAAATCTATTAACCCCTAAACCACAGTTCCTCGATATTGCAGACACTAACTAAACCTTTTAACCCCTAAACTGCAGTTCCCTGACATTGTCAACACTAACTAAACCTATCTTTACTTATTGAATATAAGGATGTGTTATTGTGTGATGTTAAAAGTAAGATTACTAATCTTGAGAATGAAATGTCTAGATTTACCAATTGTGAAATTTACACTAAATTTGAACAGATTTTTAAACACACTATTGAAGAATCTAAAAAACTGGTAATACAGACAAAACACACAAAATTTATCAGAGATCAGAAAGACTATTCTTTAGGCATTGTATATGTTTGGAGACGCAAACAAACAAGTCTTGGTTTAATCAAGAAGAAGGTGATAACCCTATATCTAAAAATAAGAGAAACAAAAATAGGAGAAGGCGTTATAATAGACGCAACAATCAATCAGATAGAGATGGGAATACCAATTCTACAGATGGTTCAAAAAAGGTTACTTTTTCAGATTCTGAGAATGAGTGTAGCGATGAGGATAGGTTTGCATCAATCTTTGAATACATCTCAGGAGACGATACAAACTCTAGTGCAGAAAAGGATGAGATTCCAAATACATCAGTAGCAACAAGTGCAGTAACCATCGCACAAAAAGGTATCCTCAAAGGACATGTAGATCAGGGAACCAGACATAAAACTAGTGGGCCTGCCTCTAATCAAGCACAATCACATAGAACTATCCCGCAGGTTTTTCGCGAGGACCCCAAACAATTCCAGGGAGGGGGAGTCAGGGAGAATACAGACACAGTAAAGACAAACAACAAAGGACAAACAGAACAAACGAGATACACCCTGAGAGGGAAAAATGCCAAAGTAAAGAAATACCAATAAATATGGTCATTAATATTTCTAATTACACACTGTCCGATTTAGAAACTAAAGTACTTAATTTAGGCCTAGGTTTTGTTCCATCGAGGAAATTCAACCTTTTTCAAACTATACTTGATCTAAACAAACTAATCAGAGACATAACATTAATAAAGTTCTTTAAGACCAATAATGAGTCTACTGTTGATGATTTGGTATCTCCCCAAGAACACACTATAGTCAACCCACATCTTTCTTTTGCTGATTCTTGTACCCTAATTGATCTTGAAGACCTGAGTAGTGTCAATCAGGGGGATGAGCCTTTGCAGGCTAGCAAAATTAAACCTAAAATGAAGAGTAAATCGACCTTTTATCCAACGAAAACAAGAGGTAAAATACTAGAAGTTTTTCATGAAAGAGTGGTGGAAGATCTAACTGATCTATCTAACTCTGCAGATAAGGGTGTTCCTAATTTGACAATTAAAGAAAGAGAAGCACTATTAAATTTACAAAAAAACAATGACATCGTAATAAGGCAGTCGGATAAGGGAGGAAGCGTGGTCATAATGGACAAATCACATTACGTGGATGAGGCCCTGAGACAGCTTAACGATAGTGACACCTACATGATTCACACCAACAATCCCACGGAACAATACACTAGAGAACTTTCATGTCTTTTGGATGAGGTGGTGGAGGAGGGTCTCATCGATCAGGATACAGCCAACGTTTGTTTGGTCACTGATCCTGTGACACCCATCTTCCACCACCTCCCAAAGGTACACAAGAGCCTCACTAATATCAAGGGGAGACCAATAGTGGCTGGCATCGGATCTCTTTTAGAGCCATTATCTAAGTGGGTTGATGATTTCTTACAACCCATGGTGACTTTATTGCCAAGCTACATTAGAGATACATCACATGCTTTACAAATGCTGGAGCCAATTGTTTGGAAAGAGGAGAACAGTTGGCTGACAATTGATGTTGTGTCACTGTACTCCTCGATCCCCCATACCCAGGGTCTAAAGGCAATAAAAAAAATTTTAAATTTATTCTCCGATCTATCATTGGAATCTAAGAACTTGGTTATTAGGATTGTGAAATTTCTATTGGAGCATAATTTTTTTATGTTCCAGGGACGCTACTACTTCCAGAGACGTGGCACCGCCATGGGAGCAAAGTTTTGCCTCGTATGCCAACCTATTTATGGGTTGGTGGGAGTGGTGCCACGTCTATGGAGGTAGTACCGCCCTATTGAAGCACATTGTTTTGTACGCCCGCTTCATTGATGATCTGCTTATTGTTTGGTCCTCTGATTCACAATCTGCAAGTAAATTTGTTGACTTGTTAAACATCAATGAGGTGGGAATACAATTTACACATGAGTGGCAGAAAGATACCATTAATTTCTTGGATATTACCCTTACTGGAGATGCCCAAGAGGGCAAGATTATCTCAGCTCTCTATCGGAAACCTATTTCGGGCAATAATCTTCTACATGCCCGTAGTTGCCACCCACGGCATGTATTTAAAGGAATTGCTAAAAGTCAGTTTCTACGGGCAAAAAGAAATTGCACAAAAGAAGACACTTTCCGAAAAGAGAGCAGAGATTTAAAATCAAGAATGCTCAAAAGGGGTTATCCTACCAAAGTAATTGACAAGGCCTTTTTTGAAACCAAAGATGCAGCATGAACACATGTGCCACCAAAACAAAGTAATTCTAAAAGACATCTGAAGTTCATCACATCATATTCTAATCAATATGATGATGTATGTCGTATCATCAAAAATAATCTACCGATTCTCATGGGAGATAAACAATTGAAAGACGAGATCAAACAAGGGTGCATGTTTGTCCCTAAACGTAATGTGACTTTAGGAAACATTTTGGCTCCCAGCATGTTACAGACAGCAAGTACCTCTGGTTCATCTTGGCTAAAACACAATGGAACCTTTAAATGTGGAAGAAAAGTGTGCACTTCCTGTGATCATGTCAATATTTCTCCCACATTTAGGTCCCATGTTACAGGAGAGGAGTTTCCAACAAGGGGATGCATTAATTGTAGGAGTAAATTTGTCATTTACATTATAGAATGCACACAATGTAGGAGACAATACACAGGCAGGACCACAAGGGAGGTAGGTAAACGCATCAAAGAACACCTATTGTATATTTCAAGTAAAAGAACATGCTCAGCTCTTTCCACTCACTTTATTGAGTACCATAATCAAGATGTCACAACTTTTAAATGGCAGGCCATTGAGCAAATTGGCACACCACCAAGAGGTGGAGACAAATTGTCAATCTTAAGTAAACAAGAAATCTATTGGATTTTTAAAACAAAGTGCCTTTTACCTTATGGCTATAACTCAGAATATGATGTCATAAATTATTGGCAAAAATAGATAAATGTACTTAAATAGCATTTAATATCTTGTCTCTCTGAACCTAAGTAGTTATACTAGTTGTGAGTTTTAGTACAGGATATAAGTACATACTCCCTCCTGTTTGTCCAACATCTAGCTAATAATAATAATGATATTAAAAATTTCCTATGTTTTCAATGCCATTGCATAAAAAACAGGTACATATCTGACGGACCACATGTACATATGATGGCTCTTTTATGGTCATAAATTATGACCTGAGTTTAATAAGGCATTAAAGAGGCAAGAAATAACCTTGAATATGATTTGATAGCCGTTGGATTATTATTATTGTTATTATGCGATAGATTACCAATCAAAAATCTTGCAATTGGTTGTTCCAAATATATAATCCTTACGGGCTCCATATATATCTCTCTCTTTATTTTTCATTTTGTACAAGTGCTTTTATAAATATTATTTTTGTATGTTTCATTCCCTAAATGTTTAACCTTAGTGAAACATAGGAAAAAGAATTTAATAGTTATTTTCCTATAATGTGTTCAAATTTCTATCTAGCTTTATATACTAGTAGTAATTTTCTAAGGGTGTTTTTCATTAACATACAAAGTAAATATTAGGCTTCCACTTTTAACATGAATTATATATCTTCAAATATTTGTTTGCATTCATTACATATAACTAATGCTTACAAACTGTATTATATGTTACAATTGTATGTATAGGATTAATTTTGCAGACTGTTGTTGTTTTTAACCAATGAACATGAAGTGTTTAGCATAAAAGGATGCACCCCCTAACAGGTGCTATTCTATGATTACGGTCAATACGACCGAAACCTGTCAGAAGTTTTCTTGTCTTCACTAAACCTCATGTTGTTGTATGCTGTAACATCTTCTTTCAACTATCTCGTTCTGGAATATCTTTTTTGCACTAACTAAACCTATTAACCCCTAAACCGCCCCTACACCCACATCGCTAACACTAACTAAAACACTAAACCTATTAACCCCTAAACCTCCGCCCCCTACATCATCAACACTAATTAAACCTATTAACCCCTAAACCGCCCCCCCCCCCCCACATCGCAACAACCAAAATTAAACTATATTAACCCCTAAACCTAACATCCCCTAACTTTAACATAATTAAAATAGACCTAAATTAAAGTTACAATTATTAACTACCTATTTAAAAATAAATACAAACTTACCTGTGAACTAAAAATAAAACCTAAGCTTAACCTAAAAAAACTTAACATTACTAAAAATTAAAAAACCTAACATTACTAAAAAATTAAAACTACAATTACAACAAATAATAAACACTAAAATAAAAAATAAATAAAAAAAACTACTATACTACTATTACAAAAAAATAATAAACGAAATTATCCAAAACAATAAAATATTTTTACCCCGTTAAAAAAAACACCACAAAATAAAAAACCCTAATCTATAATTAACTACCAAGGGTCCTTAAAAGAACCTTATGTAGGGCATTGCCATAAAGTTAAAAGCTCTTTTGCTAAAAAAAATTATTAATCGCTGCACTTCAGCAACTGTGAGTATTTTTTTTGGAGTTAGTGTTAGGTATTTTTTTAGTTTTTTGGGTTGTTTTTTATTTTAATAAGCTGAAGAAAGCTTAATGCCCTTTTAAGGGCAATGCCCATACAAATGCCCTTTTCAGGGCAATGGGTAGATTAGGTTTATTTTTATTTTGTGGGTTTGGGTGGTGAGGGTTTGTAATGCTAGGGGGTGTTTGTTTTTATTTTTTTGCAAAAGAGCTGTTAACTTTAGGGCAATGCCCTACAAAAGGCAATTTTAAGGGCCCTTGGTAGTTTATTATAGATTAGATTTTTTTTATTTTGGGGTATGTTTTTTTTTTTTAAAAAACAGGGTATTAGAATAAGAATAATTTTTATTGTTTTGGATAATTTCGTTTGTTATTTTTTGTAATTTGTAGTTTTTTTTTATTTTTTGTACTTTTAGTGCTTATTATTTTTTGTAATTGTAATTTAAATTTTTTAGTAATGTTAGTTTTTTTTATTTTTTAGTAATGATAGGTTTTATTTGTGTAAGCTTAGGTTTTATTTTTATTTCACAGGTAAGTTTGTATTTCTTTTTTAAATAGGTAGTTAGTTAATAATTTTATTATAATAATATATTATGTTAAAGTTAGGAAGTTGAGAAAGAAATATGCCAGAAGAAAAGCGCTACACTCCCTATTAGGGTGAGTGTTGCTGAAGGTGGTGCCCACAATATATATCAACGTTTAAAAAATCAATGGGTAGATATCATAAGGTCAAAAAATGTTATTTTAATGAGCCTCTTAAAATCAAATTAGATAAATGTACATTTATTATGCAATAAAAAACACAATAAAAATATACAATTACAATAAAAATATAGTTGCAATAAAGTTGCAATAAAAATACAGCCATAATAAAAATACTGAAAAACAGTGGTAATTTAATTAAACAGTTGTAGTGTGTGACTGGATAGTTTCGTGAATAAGGCAATGATTGCGATAATGGATTTGAAAAGCAAAGATGTTAGTCTATTGCAATGTGTACTGGTCCAGATATGTAGGTAGTGTTCAAAAGGTGGTAAAATTAAGCAGTGTTCAAATAATGTCCAAAGAAATAATCCTAAAAACAATTTTCCTCCAATTGTTAATAGTGATGGGTATAGTTAACAAACATGTCCAAAAATAATGTCTCCAAAAAATAATGTCCCAAAAAATATATAAAACTCCAGATGGCGATCCAAATAGTGATCCTAATTGTGTGTTTTAATCCAAATTGTGTGTTTTAATCCAATATCCTAAATGAATGACAATCACAAGGTGTGTAGGTGGAAAAAAAGGAAAGAAAAAAAGGAAAATCTAAAATATTTTGTTGAGTTGAAAAATAAAAATATGATAACAAAATGTGGAAAATTGTGAAAAAATAGTAAAAAAAATGTCAAAAACGATGTGTACACCTAAAAATAAAACTATGATCAATAATGTTAAAAACAGTTGTGTTTAAAAAAAATGATAGTGGAAATAGTGTTGTTTCACTGGCATTACGGCTCAGGAGTATACGGTAAGCCAAACACCTATCATTCGTATGTTTAGAGGCATTATTGCACTATGTCCTTCTCTGTCTTTCCTTAGGTAACTGAGGGATCATTTAAACAACGCTAATCACATTCGAAGCTAATCACATTTGGAAGCAAATTAATATCAGTGAAACAACACTATTTCCACTATCATTTTTTGAAACACAACAACTGTTTTGAACATTATTGATCATAGTTTTATTTTTAGGTGTACACCTTGTTTTTGACATTTTTTACTATTTTTTCAAAATTTTCCACATTTTGTCATCATATTTTTATTTTTCTACTTTCAACAAAATATGTTAGATTTTCCTTTTTTTCTTTCCTTTTTTTTTCACCTACACACCTTGTGATTGTCATTCATTTAGGATATTGGATTAAAACACTCAATTTGGATTAAAACACACAATTAGGATCACTATTTGGATCGCCATCTGGAGTTTTATATATTTTTTGGGACATTATTTTTTGGAGACATTATTTTTGGACATGTTTGTTAACTATACCCATTACTATTAACAATTGGAGGAAAATTGTTTTTGGGATTATTTCTTTGGACATTATTTGAACACTGCTTAATTTGACCACCTTTTGAACACTACCTACATATCTGGACCAGTACACATTGCAATAGACTAACATATTTGCTTTTCAAATCCATTATCGCAATCATTGCCTAATTCGCGTAACTATCCAGTCACGCACTACAACTGTTTAATTAAATTACCACTGTTTTTCAGTATTTTTATTGCAACTTTATTGCAACTATATTTTTATTGTAATTGTATATTTTTATCGTGATTTTTATTGCATTTTTATTGTATAATAAATGTACATTTATCTAATTTGATTTTAAGAGGCTCATTAAAATAAAAAATTTTGACCTTATGATATCTACCCATTGATTTTTTAAACGTTGATATATATCGTGGGCACCACCTTCAGCAAAGCTCACCCTAATAGGGAATGTAGCGCTTTTCTTCTGGCATATTTCTTTCTCATCTCTTTGAGATCTCGCCTAATTCAAGAAAAGTTTGTGTAGTATAATCCTCTGGCGCATTTTGATATACCTCTTCTTAAAGTTAGGAAGTGTTAGGTTTAGGGGTTAATATAGTTTAATTTAGGTTTGTTGCGATGTGGGGGGCGGGGGTTTAGGGGTTAAGATGTTTAGTGTTGGCGATGTGGGGGCGGCAGTTTAGGGGTTAATAGGTTTATTTAGTGTTTTAGTTTGTGTTGGCGATGTGGGTGTATGGCGGTTTAGGGGTTAATAGCTTTAGTTAGTGTTGGCGATGTCGGGGAACTGAGGTTTAGGGGTTAATACGTTTAGTTAGTGTTGGCGGTGTTGGGGAACTGCGGTTTAGGGGTTAATAGGTTTAGTTAATGTCGGCGATGTCGGGGAACGGCAGTTTAGGGATAAATAGGTTTAGTTAGTGTCTGCAGTGCCAAGGGACACTGGTTTGGGGGTTAATAGGTTTAGTTATTGTCGGCTATGTGGGAGGACTGCGGTTTAGGGGTTAATATGTTTAGTTAGTGTTGGCGATGTCGAGGAACAGCGATTTAAGGGTTAATAGGTTTAGTTAGTGTCTGCGATGACGGGGAATGGCGGTTTAGGGGTTAATAGGTTTAGTTAGTGTCGGCGATGTTGGGGAACGGTGGTTTAGGGGTTAATAGGTTTAGTTAGTGTCTGCGATGCCAGGGAACGGCGGTTTGGGGGTTAATAGGTTTAGTTAGTGTCAGCTATGTGGGGGGACTGCGGTTTAGGGGTTAATAGGTTTAGTTAGTGTTGGCGATGTCAGGGAACAGTGATTTAGGGGTTAATAGGTTTAGTTAGTGTCAACGATGTTGGGGACCGGCGGTTTAGGGGTTAATAGGTTTAGTTAGTGTCTACGATGCCAGGGAATGGCGGTTTAGGGGTTAATAGGTTTAGTTAGTGTTGGCTATGTGGGGGGACTGCGGAGGTCTAGTGGTTAATAGGTTTACTTAGTGTTGGTGATGTGGTGGGACGGCGGTTTATGGGTTAATAGGTTTATTTAGTGTCTGCGATGTGGGTGGCGGCAGCAGCGGCTTAAAATAATTTTGTTTCAGCAATCGGCGGCATATTAGTTATGTTTAGTTAACCCCTTAACGACACACGTCATACAGGGTACGTCACACAAACTAGTCTTTAAAGACCAGCGGCGTACCCTGTACAACGTTAGGGGTTTAAAGAGGCTGGTAGCGATCCTGATTGCTTCCAGCCCCTTTTAAGGTATTGCCGTGATGCCTCGATATTGAGGCATCACTGCAATACCTTTTCTGGCACACCGATGCAGAGAGGGCCACTCTGTTTATGGTGCAGATCGTTGGTGGGTGGGAGCAGCTGCAGGGAGGCGAGTGGGCGGCCCATCGCTGGTGAGCTTCCGTCGGATTAGTCCCCGGTGCGTGCGGGAGCGCGCACGTGGGCGGTGGGACGTGCGTGCGCATGTGTGCGCGCCCCCGCAATCTGTACCGATTGTGATTGTGGTGTTGGTGGGAGTGGGAGTGGGAAATTACTTTTAACAAAGGGATCTGGGAGAGAGGGAGCTGGGGCCAGCTACACTACAGAAAAATAAAAAAAAAAACATAATTTATGCTTACCTGATAAATTTATTTCTCTTGTAGTGTATCCAGTCCACGGATCATCCATTACTTATGGGATATATTCTCCTTCCCAACAGGAAGTTGCAAGAGTCCACCCACAGCAAAGCTGCTATATAGCTCCTCCCCTAACTGCCATTACCAGTCATTCGACCGAAAACATGCAGAGAAAGGAAAACCATAGGGTGCAGTGGTGACTGTAGTTTAATGGAAAAATTACCTGCCTTAAAGTGACAGGGCGGGCCGTGGACTGGATACACTACAAGAGAAATAAATTTATCAGGTAAGCATAAATTATGTTTTCTCTTGTTAAGTGTATCCAGTCCACGGATCATCCATTACTTATGGGATACCAATACCAAAGCTAAAGTACACGGATGATGGGAGGGACAAGGCAGGTACTTAAACGGAAGTTACCACTGCCTGTAAAAAACCCTTTCTCCCAAAAATAGCCTCCGAAGAAGCAAGGTATCAAATTTGTTAAATTTGAAAAAGTATGAAACGCAGACCAAGACTCCGTCTTGTAATCTGTTCAACAGAAGCCACATTTAAAAAAGGCCCAAGTGAAAACCACAGCTCTAGTAGAATGAGCTGTAATCCCTTCAGGAGGCTGCTGTCCAGCAGTCTCATAAGCTAAATGAATTATGCTTTTTAACCAAAGACAGAGAGGTTGCTGAAGTCCTTTGACCTCTCCTCTGTCCAGAATAGACAACAAACAAGGTGAATGTTTGATGAAAATCTGTAGTAGCTTGTAAGTAAAACTTTAAAACACGAACCACGTCCAAATTGTGTAATAGACGTTCCTTCTTTGAAGAAGGATTAGGATACAAGAATGGAACAACAAACTCTTGAGTGATATTCTTGTTAGATACCACCTTAGGTAAAAACCCAGGTTGGTACACAGGACTACCTTATCCGTACGGAGAACCAGATAAGGAGAATCACATTGCAACGCAGATAACTCGGAGACTCTATGAGCCGAGGAAATAGCTACCAAAAAGGAACTTTCCAAGATAGAAGTTTGATATCTATGGAATGAAAAGGTTCAAATGGAACTCCTTGAAGAACCTTAAGAACCAGCTTTAAGCTCCATGGCGGAGCAACATTTTTAACCACAGGCTTGGTTCTAACCAAAGCCTGACCAAATGCCTGAACGTCTAGAATACCTGCCAGACGCTTGTGCAAAAGAATAGACAGAGTAGAAATCTGTCCTTTTAAAGAACTAGCTGACAACCCTTTTCTCAAAATCATCTTGGAGAAAAGATAATATCCTGGGAATCCAGACTTTACTCCATGAGTAACCCTTGGATTCATAACAATAAGATATTTACACCATATCTTATGTTAAATTTTCCTAGAGACAGGCTTTTATGCCTGTATTAAGGTATCAATTACTGACTCGGAGAAGCCATGCTTTGATAACATCAAGCGTTCTGTCTCCAGGCAGTCCATCTCAGATTAGTTATATTTAGATGGTTGAAAAGACCCTGAGGTAGAGGGTCCTGTCTCAGAAGCAGAGACCGTGGTGGAAAGGATGACATGTCCACCAGATCTGCATACCAGGACCTGCGTGGCCACGCAGGCGCTGTCAAAAGCACAAAAGCACTCTCCTGCTTGATCTTGTGCAAACCCCTCCGGAGGGAATTCCCACTCCCCCGGATGAAAAGTCTGACGACTTAGAAAATCTGCCTCCCAGTTCTCAACACCTGGGATAGGGATAGCTTTTAGACAAGAGTGAGTCTCTGTCCAGTGAATTATTTTAAGACTTCTAACATTGCTAGGGAACTTCTGTTCCCCCTTGATGGTTGATGTAAGCCACAGTCGTGATATTGTCCGACTGAAATATGATGTACCTCAGAGTTGCTAACTGAGGCCAAGTCTGAAGAGCATGGAATATCGCTCCCAGTTCCAGAATATTCATTAGAAGGAGGGTCTCCTCCTGAGTCCACTATCCCTGAGCCTTCAGGGAGTTCCTGACTGTATCCCAACCTAAAAGGCTGGCATCTGTTGTAACAATTGTCCCATCTGACCTGCGGAAGGTCATACCCTTGGACAGATGGACCCGAGATAGTCACCAGAGAAGAGAATCTCTCGTTTCTTGGTCCGGATTTAACAGGAGAACAAATCTGTGTAATCCCCGTTCCTCTGGCTGAGCATGCATAGTTGCAGTGGTCTGAAATGTAGGCGTGCAAACGGTACTATGTCCCTTGCCGCTACCATTAAGCCGATTACATTCATGTACTGAGCCACCAAAGGGCGCAGATGGAATGAAGAACACGGCAGAAATTTAGAAACGTTGACAACCTGGACTCCGTCAAGTAAATTTTAATTTCTACAAAATCTATCAGAATCCCTAGGAGGGAAACCCTTGATATTGGGGATAGAGAACTCTTTCCTTGTTCACTTTCCACCCATGCGATCTCAGAAATGCCAGTACTACGTCCGTATGAGACTTGGCAACTTGGATGTTTGACGCCTGTATCAGGATGTCGTCTAAATAAGGGGCCACTTCTATGCCCCGCGGCCTAAGGACCGCCAAAGTGACCCCAGAACCTCCATAAAGATTCTAGGGGCTGCAGTTAACCCAAAGGAAAGAGCTACAAACTGGTAATGCCTGTCTAGAAAGGCAAACCTGAAAAACCGATGGTGATCTTTATGCATCGTAATGTGAGGATAAGCATCCTTCAAATCCATTGTAGTCCTCTATTGACTCTCCTGGATCATAGTTAAGATGGTACGAATAGTTTCCATCTTAAATGATAGAATTCTAAAGAATTTGTTTAAGATCTTTTAGATCCAAAATAGGTCTGAAGGTTTCCTTTCCTTGGGAACCACAAACCGATTTGAGGAAAACTGTGTCCCTGTTCCTCTATTGGAACTGAATGGGTCACGTACACAATGCAAGAATGTCTCTTTCTTTATCTGGTTTGCAGATAAATGTGAAAGGCAAAAATTCCCCTTTTTTGGGGGGGAAAGCTTTGAAATCCAGAAGATATCTCTGGTGTATAATTTCCAATGCCCAGGGATCCTGGGCATCTCTTGCCCACGCCTGGGCGAAGAATGAAGTCTGCCCCCTATAGGATCCGTTACCAGATAGGGGTCCGTTCCTCATGCTGTTTTAGAGGCAGCAGCAGGCTCCTTGACCTGCTTATCTTTGTTCCAGGTCCGGTTGTCTCCAGACCGCCTTGGACTGAGCAAAAGTTCTCTCTTATTTTGCCTTAGAGGAAGTTGATGCCACACCTGCCTTGAATTTTCGAAAGGCACGAAAATTAGGCCTTTTTTGTCCCTTGATTTGGACCTGTCCTGAGGAAGGGCATGATCTTTTCCTCCAGTGATATAAGTAATAATCTCCTTCAAACTAGGCCTGAATAGGGTCTGCCCCTTGAAGGGAAGTTAAGTAGCTTATTTATTAAAGTCACGACAGCTGACCATGATATAAGCCATAGCGCTCTGCGCGCCAGTATAGTAAAAAACAGAATTCTTAGCCGTTAGTCTAGTCAAAGGAACAAAGGCATCAGAAAACAAAGGAATTGGCTAGCTTAAGTGCTCTAAGCTTGTCAAATATATTCATCCAATGGAGCCTGTAAAGCCTCATCAAGAGACTCAAACCAGAACGCCGCAGCAGCAGTGACAGGAGCAATGCGTGCAAGGGGCTGCAGGATAAAACCTTGTTGAATAAACATTTTTTATCCATTGGATCTAAAAAAGCACAACAGTCCTCGCCAGAGGTAGTGGTACGCTTAGCTAGAGTAGAAACTCTTCTCTCCACCTTAGGAACTGTCTGCCATAAGTCCCGTGTGGTGGCAACTATTAGAAAACATTCTTCTAAAAAATAGGAGGGGAAGAGAACGGCACACCTGGTCTATCCCATTCCTTATGAAAAATTTTAGTAAACCTCTTTAGGTATTGGAAAAACATAAGTACACACCGGCACTGCATATTATTTATCCAGTCTACACAATTTCTCTGGCACTGCGATTGTACACATTCATTCAGAGCAGCTAAAGCCTCCCTGAGCAACAAGTGGAGGTTCTCAAGCATAAATTTTAAATGTAGAAATATCAGAATCAGGTTAAATCATCTTCCCTGAGTCACAAATATCACCCACAGACTAAGCATATTGTGAGGTAGTATCAGACATGGTTCTTAAAGCGTCTGTATGCTCTGTATCTACCCCCAGAGCTGTTTTGCTTTCCTTTAATTTCAGGTAGTCTGACTAATACTGCTGCCAGTGTATTATACACAACCTTTGCCATGTCTTGTAAAATAAACGCTATGGGCGCCATTGATATACTTGGCGCCATTTGAGCGTGAGTCCCTGGAGCGGGAGTCAAAGGGTCTGACACGTGGGGAGAGTTAGTCGGCATAACTTCCCCCTCGACAGAATCCTCTGGTAAAATAAACGCTATGGGTGCCCTTGATGTACTTGGCGCCATTTGAGCGTGAGTCCCTAAAGCGGGAGTCAAAGGGTCTGACACGTGGGGAGAGTTAGTCGGCATAACTTCCCCCTCGACAGAATCCTCTGGTGATAATGTTTTTAAATACAAAAAATGATCTTTATTGTTTAACATGAAATCAGTACATCTGGTACACATTCTAAAATGGGGTTCCACCATGGCTTTAAACATAATAAACACAGAGCATCCTCTATGTTAGACATGTTAGAACTAATAAAGAGACTAGTAAGCTTGGAAAACACTTTAAATCAAGTTAACAAGCAAATATAACAAACGTTACTGTGCCTTTAAGAGAAACAAATTTTGTCAAAATTTGAAAAACAGTGAAAAAAGGCAGTAAATCAAACGAAATTTTTACAGTACATGTAATAAGTTAACAGAGCATTGCACCCACTTGCAAATGGATGATTAACCCCTTAATGCAAAAAAACAGATTAAAAAAAAAAAAAAAAAAAAAGACATTTTTTTAAACAGACACAACAAAACTGCCACAGCTGAGCTGTGGATTACCTTCCCTATAACTGTTTCTATGCAAAATTTAAGCCAGCCATGTGGAAAAATTAGGCCCCAATAAGTTTTATCACCAAACATATGTTAAAAAACGATTAAACATGCCAGCAAACGTTTTAAAACACATTCTTATAAGAGTATGTATGTCTATTAATAAGCCTGATCCAGTCGCTATCACTGCATTTAAGGCTTTACTTACATTACTTCGGTATCAGCAGTATTTTCTTAGTCAATTCCATTCCTTAGAAAAATATATTACTGCACATACCTTAGCATATATCTCTATCAATCAGCCTGGTACCAGTCACTTTCACTGCATTTAAAGGCTGTACTTACATTACTTCGGTATCAGCAGTATTTTCTTAGTCAATTCCATTCCTTAGAAAAATATTTTACTGCACATACCTTATTTGCAGGAAAACCTGCACGCCATTCCCCCTCTGAAGTACCTTACTCCTCAGAATGTGTGAGAACAGCAACTGGATCTTAGTTACGTCTGCTAAGATCATAGAAAAAACGCAGGCAGATTCTTCTTCCAAATACTGCCTGAGATAAACAGCACACTCCGGTGCCATTTAAAAATAACAAACTTTTGATTGAAGAAATAAACTAAGTATAAAAAACCACAGACTCTCACGACCTCCTATCTATGTTGAGACTTGCAAGAGAATGACTGGTAATGGCAGTTAGGGGAGGAGCTATATAGCAGCTTTGCTGTGGGTGGACTCTTGCAACTTCCTGTTGGGAAGGAGAATATATCCCATAAGTAATGGATGATCCGTGGACTGGATACACTTAACAAGAGAAATGCACATTATTTTGAAAAGTGGGTACTGCCAGTAATATTTTGCCTTATAAGGCATGCATCCATATAGAGAAAAAAAAAACCCTGCTTACTTATCTAGATATATATTAATTTAGCTTTACATTAGCGAAAAGCTTAGATTATAACAATTTGAAATAAGAAATAGGTCTTACATGTCCCTTTAACATAACTAATTTGCCGAAACAATTTATTTTTTTAAACTTAAAGGGACAGTAAAGTCAAAACTAAACTTTCATGATTCAGATAGGACATACAATTTTAAACTTTCCAATTTACGTTTATCATCAAATTTGCTTTGTTCCCTTGGTGGTATTTTTGAAAAGCTAAACCTAGCTAGGCTCAAACTGATTTCTAAACTGTTGAAAACCGCCTCATAGCTCAGAGCATTTTGAAAGTTTTTCACAGTTAGACACTGTTAGTTCATGTGTGTCATATAGATAACATTGTGCTCACTTCCGTGAAGTTATTTAGGAGTCTTCACTGATTGACTGCTCTGCATGTCTGTCAAAAGCACTTAGATAAGGAGGCTGTCTGCAGAGGCTTAGATACAAGGTAATCACAGAGGTAAAAAGTATATTAATATAACTGTGTTGGTTATGCAAAAACGGGGAATGGGTATTAAAGGGATTATCTTTTTAAATAAGAAACATATTGGTGTAGACTGTCCCTTTAACTAAACTAAACTAATTTGCCGAAACAAAATTATTTATCTAACTACTGAAAACAAAACATGTGATATATATACTGTATATATATATAGAGAGAGATAACTTGTCAGGAGTCAGATGTAGGCATACAGCTGATTTTAGTGTTGTCAGGAGCCATGCATCGGGTTTTGGTTTGAACTGGGCCTAAAGCTGCCTTCAGGGGCTTCAGGAGGTGTGTGTGTGTGTGTGTGTGTATATATATATATATATATATATATATATATATATATATATATATATATATATATATATACAGTATATAGTACCAAGGGAGAGCACTCTCACACTCTCACTCAGTATATCAACTGACAGGGTGCTAGTGTAATTAAATATAGCTGAACACAAAACTGGCACTCTATGGTCTTTCCAAAAAAATCTTTTACTGTGAAAGTAGTGACGTTTCGGGGACAAAGCTCTGAGGAAGGGGATACTTTGTCCCCGAAACGTCACTACTTTCACGGTAAAATAATTTTTTGGAAAGACCATAGAGTGCCAGTTTTGTGTTCAGCTCTCTCTCTCTCTCTCTCTCTCTCTCTCTCTCTCTCTCTCTCTCTCTCTCTCTCTCTATATATATATATATATATATATATATATATATATATATATATATATATATATATATATTGTCAGAAGTTGATGTAGGTATACAGCAGATTTTAGTGTTGTCAGGAGCCATGCATCGGGTTTTGGTTTGAACTAGGCATAAAGCTGCCTTTGGAGTCAATTCAAACCAGATCTCATTATTTGATCTACAGGATTAGAATATTGGCTAACATTTGACACTGGAATTGAGAAGAGATTAAGGGTTAGAGATGCTTTAACCCATTTCACTAGCTCAAAAAAATCTGCAACACACTGTTTGCTATTATTTGTAGCCCTCCCTTGCAGTCAAGAAGATATAATTAACAGACATGGTTGAGATAGCTTATTTTCTATTCATAGCCAGCTAACTTTAAATGTATCATTTTTATCCAAATCATTATCTGTTTTCCTGTGGCTTGTACAGTATCTCTCTTTAAAGTGGTTAGAGAAACATGATTTAAATCATGTTGCTGGTGTAATGATAAAGAAAAGAAATGCATGGCTATAACATAACTATATCCACTATAATATTAGTGAAATAAACAATGGATATTGAAACAAATCATATCCCTTCATTAAACAGTCACCTTTCAAAATAGACTAAAAAATATTGTTTTTGAGATATTGAGCTGAAAATAGAAAGTCACTGTAATTAAATGGTTTTAGAATGCTATCGATTTATCTACCTCAAGGTTTTTCAAATGAATTAAGTCAGCATTATTAACACTGCCAAAGTCGCTGACTGAGATTAGCATATCACACCATTTTTCATACAGACGGCAGCTTCCGCATATAATGGGAACTCTTGTGTTGTGTCACAAATTAAATTGATTTCTAATGAATCTGAACTAGCCTTGCCTTATGAAGCTAGGAAATCATCTCACTTTAGCTAACTGGCTCTGTTAGGTTTTCCATATTGAGGCAGCTGTAAACATTCCTATAATTACAATAAGAGTGAAATATATTTTTGTCATGGATAACTATTTATTTATTAGTGTAATCCAAAGAGGGCCTAAAGGGACAGATACTTTATAAATATGTATAGTATATACCACTGATTAAGCACTCACTCCATTTCAAAATAACCTACATTTAAAATTAATGTTTCCTAAGCACTAATAGAAAAAAATGAAATATTTTGCTGTCCAGGGGCACACTCTTTAGAAAAAAAACAAAAAACTTCTTGAGCATGGTTATTTTAGTTATACTGTAGTGTTAAGAATTTATATAAATATGTTCCTTCATTGAGCAAGCAATTCCAATGTGTGTTGTTATAGGGATAGGGTTCTGACTAGGGTTGCCACCTCGGTCATGTTTTCCTGGACACTTATTAGTTACACATGCTGCAGGGTGTGCAGAGGGGAACATGAATTGCACCCCTGGACAGCACATAAATAGTAATCCTGGATAGCACTATTCATGTTCCCCTCTGCATACCCTGAAGCATGTGCAATTCATAAGCGTCCAGGAAAATATGGCCGAGGTAGCAACCCTTGTTATGACTCCTGCACAATGCTTGTCAGTCTCCCTAAAGGAACTGTAAAAGACACAATTATAGGGGCATTGTACTAACATTTCCCCTTTAAAAGGACAGTAAACTTATTGAGATTGTAATATAAAATTTTAATTATGCAAAGTACAGCTTTGCAATATACTTTCATAACTTATCCCCCCCCCTTTCCTGTAATTTAATTCTAAAAAAAAGTGTGGTTATTCCAGTTTTGAGAGCTCAAAGTGCACATGGCAGGCGTCATAAGTCTAACCTTACCACATATCTGGCACCTAATTGGCTTCAGCAGAGGTGATAAGATAAGAGCTCTAAACAAATCATGTTTTGCAATCAAAATGACTGTAGATAGTTGTGTTTTCTGAGGAAGCAAGTCCATACTGGCTCCTCCAAATA
The DNA here is from genome assembly GCF_027579735.1 of Bombina bombina. NCBI lineage: Eukaryota > Metazoa > Chordata > Amphibia > Anura > Bombinatoridae > Bombina > Bombina bombina. The sequence continues at coordinate 1,118,936,292 of NC_069501.1, read as the reverse complement.
AGACACGTGGTGGGTGGAGTTTATTATAAAATAAATTAAGTAACCAATGTGTTAATCCATTACAAAAATGTCCATCTAACCTAATATGATAATTTATTGTGTGGAAAATCTTGACATTAAAAGGTGTTTACTTTCCCTTTAAGAGATCAATTCCCAAGCTGAGTGGGAGAGAGACAAAATAATCCCAGGAGGGGAATAAAGAGGAGCACTAAAAATGAAAATATTAATAATAGACATGTGCGATTCGTTTCGGATCGATTCGGAAAATTCGGAAAATTCAGAGATTCGGATCGATTCAAATTTCTGAATTAAAATACTGCCGAATCTACCGAATAAATCCGAATCGAATACATCCAAATCGATTTGAATACATCCGAATCGATTTGGATGTATTCGGTAGATTCGGATGGCCGTGTATTACACTAGTATTGTACAGTATATTAGGTTTTATCACTCTGCTATGTGTTAAACCTAATATACAGTACATAATACTAGTGTAATACACAGCATATCCCACCTAACACTTACCGAAATTCCGAATTTCCGAATCGATTCGAATCGAACCAAATTTTTTTGGAAACCGAAAGAATCCGAATGAATTCTAAACAAATTCATTCGAATTTTTCCGAATTCGAATAGATCCGAACCGAAATTCAAATCGATCCGAATCAATCCGAACCAAATCGAAACAAATTTTTCGAAGCTGCACAAGTCTAATTAATAACAATATTAAAGATGTAGACGGTTTTAGAATTTTAAAACAACCAAAGTCCGATTTGTGACCAATATTGCCAATAGTTACGATAAAGAGTCTTGAATAGTAGTATGACAGATGAGAGACAAGGCAGCTCCTCTTGATCCCGAGTTGTAAAGAGTAACTGTTAGAAAACAAAAGCAGAAAGAGAGCGCCTCATAGTGTAATCCTATTACGATAACACAGGTGTATAGGTAATGATTGTGCTTACCACAAGTGTAGGCACCGTACTGTGACCGGTGCAAATCAGCAGGCTAGCACTTAACAGTGGCTAGTACACTGAAGCCGGTTCTCCTGGTGATGAATATCGTTGGGTTTTTGTTACTAAACGGCTAATAATGGAGTCTTTTCTTGCCAGCTATGTGGTGATACAAAATCACAGACAACTTCTAAGCTTTAAAATTAGCAAAAAACGCTTTATTGTAATGCGTTTCTCGACCGATACTGGTCGTTTCTTCAGACAATGGAAAAAGCGGGAGAGAGAGCCTATTCTATTTGAATGTATCTTCTTGCAGCTGCTTTGAATACAATTAATTATTATCCGCTGTTTGCCTGGGTACGCTGTGCCTATAAGGACCAGATTGGAGTTTTTATCATGTTGCTCTATAAAGAGAGTTTCTTGCCTTCCACTTTGATAAAAGTATGGTATTGCCTGCATTACCTTTTAGTGTATAGAGGACATTTATATATCAAACATTTTGAATTTAACTTTAGTCTAGTAATATCAAATTAATTACATACTTTTTAAATTAATACATTTCAAATTAATGCTAAAAAAACATTATTAATGTTATATATTAGGATGTTTGATAAAATATACAGCACTTTATTCAGCTAGTAACTGGCAATATACATAGCTAGACTCTGAGATGGTATTTCTGTCAATTAGATATTGATAGCAACATATTCGGCTAGATTACGAGTTTTGCGTTAGGGTGAAAATGCAGCATTAACAGGTCCTACTCTGCTTTTTTACACCCGCTGGTATTACGAGTCTTGAAGGTTTAGGGTTACCGCACACTTTTTGGCCTTACCGCAAAACGACTTTTACGTAAACTTCGTAAAGTCTTTTTTCTATGGGACTTCCATAGCGCCGGTATTACGAGTCTGCCCTGGGAGGCCAAAAAGCGAGCGGTACACCCTACCCCGTCAAGAATCCTAACACATTTTAAAGTCAGTAGTTAAGAGTTTTATGGTACAACGTCGTAACATAAAACTCATAACTGAAGTTCTAAAAAGTACACTAACACCCATAAACTACCTATTAACCCCTAAACCAAGGCCCTCCCGCATCGCAAACACGAAAATAATATTTTTAAACCCTAATCTGCCGCTCCGGACACCGCCGCCACCTACATTATACTTATGAACCCCTAATCTGCTGCCCCTAACATCGCCGACACCTACATTATTTTTATTAACCCCTAATCTGCCATCCCCAATGTTGCCGCCACCTACCTACACTTATTAACCCCTAATCTGCCGCCCCAACGTCGCCGTCACTATAATAAACATATTAACCCCTAAACTGCTGCACTCCCGCCTCGCAAACACTAGTTAAATATTATTAACCCCTAATCTGCCGTCCCTAACATCGTCGCAACCTACCTACATTTATTAACCCCTAATCTGCCGTCCCCAATGTCGCCGCCACTATATTAAATGTATTAACCCCTAAACCTGTCTAACCCTAACACCCCCTAACTTAAATATAATTTAAATAAATCTAAATACAAATTACAATAATTAACTAAATTATTCCTATTTAAAACTAAATACCTATAAAATAAACCCTAAGCTAGCTAAAATATAACTAATAGTTACATTGTAGCTATCTTAGGGTTTATTTTTATTTTACAGGCAAGTTTGTATTTATTTTAACTAGGTAGAATAGTTACTAAATAGTTATTAACTATTTAATAACTACCTAGCTAAAATAAATACAAAAGTACCTGTAAAATAAAACCTAACCTAAGTTACAATAACACCTAACACTGCACTATAATTAAATAAATTAACTAAATTAAATACAATTACCTAAATTAAATTAAATTAGCTAAAGTACAAAAAACAACAACACTAAAATACAGAAAATAATAAACAAATTACAAGATATTTAAACAAATTACACCTAATCTAATAGCCCTATCAAAATAAAAAAAAACCCTAGCCTAAACTAAACTACCAATAGCCCTTTAAAGGGCCTTTTGCGGGGTATTGCCCCAAAGTAATCAGCTCTTTTACCTGTAAAAAAAATACAAACAACCCCCCCAACAGTAAAACCCACCACCCACACAACCAACCCCCCAAATAAAATACTATCTAAAAAAACTAAGTTCCCCATTGCCCTGAAAAGGGCATTTGGATGGGCATTGCCCTTAAAAGGGCAGTTAGCTCTTTTGCGGCCCAAACCCTAATTTAAAAAAATAAAACCCAACAATACACCCTTAAAAAACCTAACACTAACCCCCTGAAGATCGACTTACTGTTCTGAAGATCCGACATCCATCCTCAAGGAAGCGACAGAAATCTTCATCCAACGGGGCGGAAGTTCTCAACGAAGCCGGGAGAAGTCTTCATCCAAGCCGAGTGAAGTGGTCCTCCAGACGGGCAGAAGTCTTCATCCAGACGGCATCTTCTATCTTCATCCATCCGACGCGGAGCGGGTCCATCTTCAAGACATCCAACGTGGAGCATCCTCTTCATCCGACGGACTAACGATGAATGACGGTTTCTTTAAGTGACGTCATCCAAGATGACGTCCCTTAGATTCCGATTGGCTGATTGTATTCTATTCTATATTGTATTAAGGTAGAAAAAATCCTATTGGCTGATCCAATCAGCCAATAGGATTGAGCTTGCATTCTATTGGCTAATTGGGAAATCGTGCACAAGCACGTTACACCAGCTCACAGCTAACTTAAGCAGCGCTGGTATTGAAGTGAGATTTGGAGCTAAATTTTGCTCTACGCTCACTTCTTGCCTGTTAATGCCGGGTTTGTAAAAACCCGTAATACCAGCGCTGTATGTAAGTGAGCGGTGAGAGAAAACTGCTCGTTAGCACTGCACAGCTCATAACGCAAAACTCGTAATCTAGCCGATTATATTTTGTAAATATATCACAATTGTTAATTTCTTCTAATGGTAATTAGTCTTTTAAAAAAAAAAAAAAAAAAAAAAACACAGAAAAAATAGGGTTGACACAATATTCATGTAGAGCTATATAAACACATACATGGTCTTCAGTAATATACTATAAAGTAAAATACTGAGTATAAATTTTATTGCACCCCCTAGTAATTGTGTAATTAATTCTGTTAGCAAGTTTATTGTGAGCAGCTAGGCATGCAAAGATTTGCTTACTTCAGTTAATTATCAAATAATGTACAAGAAATAATGCTGTGTAAGTAATGAAGCTAACAATCTGTTTACCATATGTTTATAGATTACATTCCTAAGGTTTATTGCTTAGAACAGTGTTATCATTGCTCATATTTAAAGGGATAGGAGAGTAAAAATTTGAACTTACATGATTCAGATAGAGCATGTCATTTTAAGACTCTTTTAAATTCACTTCTATATTCAAATGCACTTTTTTCTCTTAGTATCCCTTGTTGATAAAGAATACGCTGATATCCTGCACTAGTGGGAGCTAGCTGCTGATTGGTGCCTGCGCACATTTGTCTCTTGTGATTGGCTAACTAGATGTGTCCAGTTAGCTACCAATTTTCCTTTAGCAAAGGATAACAAGAGAATGAAACACATTTGACAATAGAAGTAACTTAGAAAGTTGATTAAAAATGCATGTTCTTTCTGAATCACAAAAGAAAATTTAAGGGTTTCCTATCCCTTTTAAGTATCCCTAATATGCCTGATTTTTTAAGGATGTTCCTATTCAAGAACAAGTGGGTAAATCACAATAGTCTACCTGCTACTCATCCCAAGCAACAATAAGTTAAATATCTGTTATTTCTAGAAATATAAAAGAACATTACCATAGTTGCCATAATTTCGAGGGACACTTTGCAGCAGAGCAAGCAAGCAGGTTACCGGAGTATTGAATGACAACCTACTGCTCCGCCCACTCAGCTCTGCCATGAACACACACCCATTTGATAGTAATAGTATAACTTAGCCGTAACTTATTTTACAGATTACAGCACCAAGCTCTTACACCTACCCCATAATATTGACAATACCCGTCTCTAAAACACATTCTGGGCTTATGGTTACAACACAGCAGACAAATAATATGTGAACTCATTCAACAATAATTACAATAAACCAGTAGGAGAAAATTATATTTAATTAATACACTGCATGTATATGATATATGAAATCTACTGTCTAACTAAATAATGCAAAGATGCAGAAGGAAATACAATAGGCTGGTAAGTAGTAGCAATGAAACTGTAGTTGCAATCAGCAATTGAATGTCACTTTAAATATATTGAAAACATTTTGGTTTATACCAGGGTTCCATTGCTTAAAAAAAAAAATCAAGTAAAATTAACTTATTTCTGTAATGTAATTTAATTGGAAGTCAGAGATTTCAGTCCCAGGTCCTCTCAAAATGGATATAAATAATACAATATTAATATGCTATTGGATAAAACTTGCTATTTTAAACAACTTTCCAATTTCCTACTATTATCAATTTTACTTAGTTCTCTTGGTATCCTTTGTTAACCCCTTGACCTAAAAGGACGTATATATACATCATGCGGTACTCATAACATATATATATATATATATATATATATATATATATATATATATATATATATATATATATGTCCCAGCTTCAGCAAGTTATAACGGCCTTGGCTGTAAAGTTAAAACTAAGAGGTTCTGTCCCTAAGCACAATCAGTGCTCCAGTTCCATATGAAGGCAGATGCCTGATCGTTATAGACAGTGACACGGTCTGTGACGAACATCTATTGGTGCCGGGCGATGATTTGGGAGGAAAGGAGGGAGGCTGGTGTGTGGCACAGCGGTAGAGGGGGGCAGGGAGTGGGAGAAGATACAGGGACCTACACTGCAGAAAAGTAGGTGTGATGGGAGAGGGAGGGTAGGCAGGCTAAACTACAGAAACAAAATTGTGAATTCTGGTGGGGGGGGGGGGACCTTACATTAGCGCTCAGAGGGGTGTGGGTTGGACTGCTATACTACAGAAAAAAATATAAAATAATTAATAAATTAATTAATATAAAAAATCTATAAACTGGGTACTGGCAGATAGCTGCAAGTCGCTAAGATGTCGGACACCCATAGGAGGGGGAGGGTTAGAGAACTGTTTGGGAGATATCAGGGAGGTGGGAGGGTAAGGGGGGGGATCCAACATTGCAGAAAAAAATAAATTAATAAAATGAATTTAAAAACAGCAACAAAAAACTAAATACTGGCAGACTGCCAATACTTAAAGTGAAAGTTAAGTTACCTGTATCTCAAACTTGAATTCAATTCTCTGTCCAAAATTAATATGAGTTTCATTCATCATCTTGTATGAAGTCACCGTGAAATTAAATTATCGCCTTATTAAATGCATATTTTCATTGTATCCAAAACAACCAGTTTTTTTTTTTTTTCAAGATCACGTTCTTCAAACAACCAACTGAAATTCTGGCTGTTAGGCAGGCATCGATCTACGTCACCAGCCTCCTTTTTAAACTGTGCATGGGCTACTCTATAATTCTCTGTCTTGGACTCTATGTGCGCTCCTGTTTCACGCAGGCATAATAGCTTGAAGTCGGACAACACATATTACGTGACATTGTTTGTTACGGAACTCTACCAAACATTAGAATAACAATGCTATACTTAGTACCAGAAATCAGCGATTGGCGCATGCGCAATACTTACTGTCATAGTGCATGCGCTTTGGCGATGCATATAGAGCTGGTGGAACCGCTCTATATGAAATAGCATAGAAAATCCGGAAGTAGAGGTGGGGAGTAGTTTACATCCAAACCGTAGGCAGATTGCTATGTTTTAAATAAGTATAAATTTGCTGAAAACTAATTGCAAAGCCATGTCTGTCTGCTATTTCTGAACAAAGGGGACTCCAGAGAACCTTTTTACAACCATTTGTCTTATAACTGCAGTAGTTGTATGCAAACAATTTCAGTTTAATAAGGTTGCATTTGGCAGCGAAACAGTGAAATAGTGGCATGAAATATATCAAATAGGCCTAGATTATTACCTCGGGTTGTCTACTAATATATATATATAGTTTTGATAGGTAAATATCAAAAAATCTGTTTTAAATGGAGTGATAGCAAAAATTCTTGGGCAAGTTTTTCTCTTAAACTGCCAGCAGTGAAGGGGTTAAAGAGTAATCCTAGGTGAGCTCAGGAGCGTTCACATGTTTTTAGCCATCTGGCAGCATTGTTTTGCAACATTGTTTATAGCAATGTTATACATAGTTGTAAACACTGCTGCAATAGACTATAGATATGTGCACACTCCTATCAGCGTACCTAGGTTTAATCTTTAACAAAGGATACCAAGTGAACAAAGCAAATTTGATAACAGAAGTAAATTGGAAATGCGTTTAAAATTGTATGCTCTATCTGAACCATTAATGTTTAATTTTCACAGACCCATTAAAACTACAAGAGAATCTTTAGCGCGTCATCTCTTTAGCATGCACTATAAAATCAATCCATATCACGACCGTGCTAAACACCACTCATGTTACAACTTGTAAATGATGTGCTAAAAATTAGCGTGACTTGAGACCTGAAGTAAAGTGTTAAGGCTAGAATAAAATGTAAAATATATGAAGTAAATGTATAAAAAGTGTTTTAAAGGGCTATGGTATATGACAAGGTGTTGGACAGGGAAGGTGTGTGTGTATATTTTTATGTTAACACCATTTTGTTGTTTTTAAAACAGAAATAGTTGAAATAGCATAGTTCGTAACTCAGAAGGATTTTTTTTTCAATACACACACACACATATATATATATACATACAAATTAATGTCTCCGCACTAATGATCAAACATGGTAAATACAAGCAAACCATTGATACAAGAATGTGGCATCAAAAAATAAACAATTTAATCAAGAAAAGACATAAAGAAAAATCTCTAAATCCAATACATGATCTGACATAGATACATTCAAAACAGACATAGAACACAAAGAATACTGGGCGTCCCCAGTTATCTAGAAATTGCAAAGTCAGTCCAGACTGTAGTGAAAATATGTAAGCTTATAAGCAATGCGAAAGCTGTAGCAGAGTTTATGAAAGGCAATAGAAAAGTTGGATGCAAGCAGTAATATGAGGCAGTTCATGCATATATATACACATGCTATATCACAATTTGGAGCAACTTGAAGATGATAAAACAATGCATGCAAAGTAACAATTTTGTAGCAACTTGAAAGAAGTATGAAACAATTCATGCAGTATAATGCTTGCCCATGGCAGAGTAATAAGCAGCGTGATAAGCAACAAAGTATAAATGTATGGGTAAACAGCTCTTGTCATGCGCCTGCCTAATATCAGGATATACTAGTGGTGTTCTTAAATGATGAACCATGTATGTACGAAGGATTCTGACAACACCGGCACTCCAGAACCGAAGTCCGCCAGTGAACCACAGGAAAATGCACTTCAATTACGCTCAGTGAGCGATCTCACCCAATCCATCCGGAATAAAGGGTAGCTAGGCAATAGTCCCCCTGGTATGCACACTTATCTGGAAATCCAACACCACAGTGATGAAGAAATAAGGTAGGTAGTTTCAAACAAGCCCACTTGCATTGGATTCAGTCTGGCGTCTGACGTCACAACAGTCAGGCGACGCGCGTTTCGGGCTCCGCCCTTCAACTTGGTCTGTCATTCCAAGAAAGCCTCCTTCCTTTAAGGTTAGTAGAACCACGCCTACTTGACATCACAGCCATCGGTTAGCACTGTTCAATGTAACATGTTCACAAGTGGATACATAATGCAAAAGGTGCAACGTATACATGTTAACAATATCTCTAAATAAATGGCTGTAATTTGGAATATATAGATAACACATTTAAGGTAAAGAAAAGAATAACAAAAACAAGGGGAAAAATAATAATACGTTATGGCAACATCATTGAGATTTTTGTACAAGATAATTGTCTATATGGCAAAAAGAAAATAATAGTGGCAACTTGTTAATGTAGCTCTAAAAAATCTTCAAAAAATGTGCCCCAAAAGTAGCAATGCAGCTACTATTAACCATAAGGCACAATATATAATAACTAAATAGGGCGTGAAAAATTCATATTACAATATTTTTCAAAAATAATAATAAACATAATAAACTCAGGAATTTTATATAAAAAAGAGGAACCAGAGTTGACTCGACTTGACACAAACGAATCAACACAATTCCAGAATAAAAGTGTGTGGATGAAGCACAGCCACTATATAAACGTACCCCAAGTGATTTCCCTATTTAAACCATAGGAAGTCATGGAATTCAATTTCTGGATCCATAATGCTTCTTTCTCAAAAAACAATTTTAGTCTATTCCCACCTCTCCTCTAAGGACCTACACCATCTACAACCTGGAATTTCAACTGACTTTTATTGTGTCCCAACAATGTGAAATGGTGAGCTACAGGGGCCGAAGGGTTCAATTTTCCTATGGCTGTTTTGTGTTGTTTAATCCTTTCTTTTATGGCTTTGGTGGTCTCACCAACATAGGCCAAACCACACGGACATTTAATTACGTAAACTACAAATTGTGATTCACATGTATAATGACCCTTGATAGGAAAATGTTTACCAGATATTGGATGGGTAACAGTATTTCCTGATTGAATTGAATTACACTGTGCACAATTATTGCATGGAAATGTACTGTTAGGTGTTTCCACATTAACAACTCTACTCTGATTCGGGCCCACATTAGCCTTAACTAGAGTATCTCTTAACTTACGATTTCTTTTATATGCAAAAAGGGGAAAATCTTTGAAAGTGTCAGCTAAAATACTATCCTAAGATAACAAAGACCAGTGTGTTTTAAACACTTTCTTCAAGGGCTGAATGTGGTACCCAAAAGGCACTACAAATGGAATTATATCATTAGACATTTTCCTTTTCACTTGTTTCTTAATTAGTTGTTCACAAGGAATAAGGTCCACTTTCAGCTTATGTGTCTCCAATAATTCTAATGGGTAACCCCTACTTTGAAACCTTAAAAAGAAATCGTTAAATTGATAATTCAACCGTGTTTCATTGTTGATGATCCTCTTAGCTCTCAAAAGTTGACTGAAAGGAAGGCTCCTGATCGTTTGTGGGGGATGAAATCTGGTAAATACCAGAAGATTATTCCTATCCGTCTGTTTTCTGAATACATCTGTGGACAAGAGACCATTTCTCAATGATACCGTAGTATCCAAGAAGTTTTGGGTACATGGATTATACTCCATGGTAAATTGGAGATCAGAATCAAAAGTGTTTTAACTCTTCAAAAAAAGATAATAGAGAGTTAACATCACCTGTCCAGATCATAAAGACATCATCAATATACCTTTTCCAAAATCTGCGATGTTTCTTGAATTTATCATGAATATATAGGAATTTTTTATCAAATTCGTGTACATACAAGGTCACATATGTGGGGGCCATGTTGGCCCCTATAGCCATACCCTTAGTCTGCAGGTAAAAAGAATCTTCAAAGAGAAAATAGTTTCTTGTCAACACAGTATCCAGCAAATCCATAATGAACATGTGTTCCCTAGGTGAGTAGCGAGCCAACCCATTCAATTGATCCCCGATGCTTTTAAGACCCTCTTTGTGTGGTATAGACGTATATAGACTTTTGATGTCTAAAGTTACTAGAATAGAATCATTATCAACTTGTAAATTCTCAATATTCCATAAAAAGTCAGAGGTATCCTCCAAATATGAAGGTACATTGTCAAGTAAAGGGCGTAATAATTTATCCAGAAAAAATGAAATAGGTTGAAAGATTGAATTGGTACTGGCCACAATTGGCCTACTAGGTGGATTGTTAAGACATTTATGTACCTTAGGTAGTCAATAAATAACGGTATCACAGGGTCTTTCTGAATCAAAAAGTATGCTTGTTTTTTGGTAATGATACAATTATCCAAAGCTATATCGATGATGGACTGTATATATGCTTGAAATTTAGTGGTAAAGTTAAATGTACATTTTAAATAGTTACCCTCAACAACAAAAAAATTGGGAGTTACCGTTGGAATAAAGGATAATCCTTTCTGTAAAACTGAAATAGTCAAGGGGTCTAGAGTGACTGAAGAAATGTTAATTACTAAATCTTCCACTTTCTTTTGCTGTGTCTTGTCTGCATGCAATTTCCTGTTCCTCTTCTCCCCGTCTGTGTACTCTCTTTTTTCTTTTGATTTGTGTTTGTTGGAATTCTGGCCTAAAAGGGAGGGACTTCTTGATTCTTGGTCAGAGGATGAGTCCCCAGAGTTATCGGTATATCTAGGTGCTCTTCTGCGTTCGCGTCTAAAGGGAATAAAGTTAGGGTTCCTCCACCTATATACCGTATTACTGGAATAGTCTGTGGAATCTCTTTGACATTTCTGTGCTTTTTTTATTTCTACTTCTTTTTTGAATTTATTTATTAACTCAAAGATGTCACTTTTCAATTTTTTGAAATCTGCCTCCAGTTTAAAGGATTTAAGTTGGATCTCAATTCTATCAATCTCAGCCTGTACTTTTGGGATTTCTTTCTGAATATATTCAATAGTTAATAAAATTAAATCACTGGAACATTTATTCAGTATACCCTCCCATTTATCACATAATTCAGAGTCATCTTTAAATAATGTGGGGTGTATATACAGGAATGGAATTGGGATGTTAATAGGGAGGTAGAGTGGGCTGAGGTTAAGAGTTGGATGAAAATCTTCAGAGCCGGGAATACTTCTATATCCTTGATGTATGACATAATGCTTGCCAAACAAAGTCTATTTTTATTGAATAAGACCTGTGAGTCTTGGCTACTGTATCTGCCAGATATAAATACGGATAAAATCATAGCAAGCTGCACTATGATAAGTAAATATCAAATCCCGATGAGTTGGAGGGAATCTCATTTTAAACTCATAAATAATTTTTATTTAACCCCAGCTAGGCTCTCAAGATTTTCTTCCCAGCTATTTTTTGTGTGCCCTCGGTGTTCATCGATGGCAGCAGATTTGGTACATATGTATTGGTATTGCCCAAAGATTTTACAGCTTTGGAAGAAGGTGGTTTTTTGGTTCAATAAGCATTATCAACTAAATGTTGTCTTAGAGCCAGAGAACATATTCTTGTTAAATACCCAGACCTTGGTTTCTCCTCTAGGTTTGATTATACTAAATACTATAATCTTATTAGTAAGACATCTAATAGCTAAAAATTGGAAGGCTAAGCGAGCCCCCCCATTAAAATTTGTCCTCCAAGAAATCCAAAATCAGATTATTTTTGAATCTTATCATACTAGGTTTCTGAAAGAGAAAAAAATCAAACAATTCTTAGTTGGTTGGTTGCCTATAATTAAATCTTACCCAATTGGTATTCAAAAATCGATCCTGTTTCCCTTTTTGAGCTCAGAAAGTTTTATGGACTTGGTCTTATTAGGAGATTTTCCTGCTGATTGGATAGTACTCGGATAAAGATATAGATGGCGGCAACGGGTGGGACTGAGGAAGGGAGCTCTTTGGGGTTTTCTCCCTTTTTTTTTTTTTTTTCCTCTCCATCTCTTTCTTTTTTCTTCTCCTGTCCTGTTCTGTTTTATTTTGGTTTATTTTGGTTTTTTTTTTGGTTTGCTTAGTTTAAGGTTGATGTAGGTAGGTTTAGAGTGATTCCCAAAAATGTTAAAAAATCCCAACATTGTGGTATTAATAAGATATTGATTATGTAGAAGAATATGTTACACAAATGATAAAAGTGTTGTATAGACCTGAATACAATCATGTTCAACATAAACTGCTATAGTACTCGATAATTGTGCATTGATGTATGCTATGGTATCTTACAATGCTATTAATTGTATTCTATATTATTTCACCCTGCGTGGTGTTTCTCTTGTTATGTTGTTTGTTTTCTTTTGTCTACAATACCACATGTTGGTTATAAATAAAATATAAAAATAAAATAAAATAATGTGGGGTGTAAGTTGCATCTAAGACCCCTAGGGATGGTATTCAGCTAAAGTAATGGCATGTAACTCTAAATTAGTTTTTTTTACGGTATAGTTTCTCTAGTGACTGTGGCTCATCAACATCTTCAGTAGTTTTTAAAAAATCTCTATTTCCTAAATAAAGTATGGCAATCCTGGATGCATCCAGTTCAGAATATGCAAATAAGTTTGGATATTCTTGTGTTTGTTGCAGAAATGCCATAGCAGCAACAAAATAATAATAATTAAATTAATGCTCAATCCCTATGGTAGAGAAAAAAATACACAAAAGGTATAGAAGGGATAAGCACTAATATTTAGAGTATCAAAAAAAAAAGCAACAAAAGTGCTCAAGACTGAGGTATACTACTACCACAATACCTCCAAAATATTATAAATACAAAATAATGTCTCCGCACTAATGATCAAACATGGTAAATACAAGCAAACCATTGATACAAGAATGTGGCATCAAAAAATAAACAATTTAATCAAGAAAAGACATAAAGCAAAATCTCTAAATCCAATACATGATCTGACATAGATACATTCAAAACAGACATACAGGGAGTGCAGAATTATTAGGCAAATGAGTATTTTGACCACATCATCCTCTTTATGCATGTTGTCTTACTCCAAGCTGTATAGGCTCGAAAGCCTACTACCAATTAAGCATATTAGGTGATGTGCATCTCTGTAATGAGAAGGGGTGTGGTCTAATGACATCAACACCCTATATCAGGTGTGCATAATTATTAGGCAACTTCCTTTCCTTTGACAAAATGGGTCAAAAGAAGGACTTGACAGGCTCAGAAAAGTAAAAAATAGTGAGATATCTTGCAGAGGGATGCAGCACTCTTAAAATTGCAAAGCTTCTGAAGCGTGATCATCGAACAATCAAGCGTTTCATTCAAAATAGTCAACAGGGTCGCAAGAAGCGTGTGGAAAAACCAAGGCGCAAAATAACTGCCCATGAACTGAGAAAAGTCAAGCGTGCAGCTGCCAAGATGCCACTTGCCACCAGTTTGGCCATATTTCAGAGCTGCAGCATCACTGGAGTGCCCAAAAGCACAAGGTGTGCAATACTCAGAGACATGGCCAAGGTAAGAAAGGCTGAAAGACGACCACCACTGAACAAGACACACAAGCTGAAACGTCAAGACTGGGCCAAGAAATATCTCAAGACTGATTTTTCTAAGGTTTTATGGACTGATGAAATGAGAGTGAGTCTTGATGGGCCAGATGGATGGGCCCGTGGCTGGATTGGTAAAGGGCAGAGAGCTCCAGTCCGACTCAGACGCCAGCAAGGTGGAGGTGGAGTACTGGTTTGGGCTGGTATCATCAAAGATGAGCTTGTGGGGCCTTTTCGGGTTGAGGATGGAGTCAAGCTCAACTCCCAGTCCTACTTCCAGTTTCTGGAAGACACCTTCTTCAAGCAGTGGTACAGGAAGAAGTCTGCATCCTTCAAGAAAAACATGATTTTCATGCAGGACAATGCTCCATCACACGCGTCCAAGTACACCACAGCGTGGCTGGCAAGAAAGGGTATAAAAGAAGAAAATCTAATGACATGGCCTCCTTGTTCACCTGATCTGAACCCCATTGAGAACCTGTGGTCCATCATCAAATGTGAGATTTACAAGGAGGGAAAACAGTACACCTCTCTGAACAGTGTCTGGGAGGCTGTGGTTGCTGCTGCACGCAATGTTGATCAAAACACTGACAGAATCCATGGATGGCAGGCTTTTGAGTGTCCTTGCAAAGAAAGGTGGCTATATTGGTCACTGATTTGTTTTTGTTTTGTTTTTGAATGTCAGAAATGTATATTTGTGAATGTTGAGATGTTATATTGGTTTCACTGGTAAAAATAAATAATTGAAATGGGTATATATTTGTTTTTTGTTAAGTTGCCTAATAATTATGCACAGTAATAGTCACCTGCACACACAGATATCCCCCTAAAATAGCTCAAACTAAAAACAAACTAAAAACTACTTCCAAAACTATTCAGCTTTGATATTAATGAGTTTTTTGGGTTCATTGAGAACATGGTTGTTGTTCAATAATAAAATTAATCCTCAAAAATACAACTTGCCTAATAATTCTGCACTCCCTGTAGAACAAAAAGAATACTGGGCGTCCCCAGTTAACTAGAAATTGCAAAGTCAGTCCAGACTGTAGTGAAAATATGCAAGCTTATAAGCAATGCGAAAGCTGTAGCAGAGTTTATGAAAGGCAATAGCAAAGTTGGATGCAAGCAGTAATATGAGGCAGTTCATGCATATATATCCACATGCTATATCACAATTTGTAGCAACTTGAAGATGTTTGATCATTAGTGCGGTGACATTATTTTGTATTTATAATATTTTGGAGTTTGCGTCTAAAGTGAAAACATTTATTGAGTGACGTTTTGGGACCTTTAGCGTCAGAAAAAGGGACGCTAAAGGTCCCGAAACGTCACTCAATAAATGTTTTCACGTTTGATGTCAGAAGACCAGTGAGTGCTTTGATTCATTTGTTACTATATATATATATATATATATATATATATATATATATATATATATATATATATATATATATATATATTTACATGTAAATATATATACAGGTGGCCCTCGGTTTACGATGGTTCAATTTGCGCCATTTCAGAATAACGCCCTTTTTTTTCTGTCATGTGACTGCTATTGAAAAGCACTGACAAGCAGTGCATTGATTAAAATAAGGGCAGGCCAGTAGGTGAAGCTGTCCACTTGTGTTGCAGCAAAGATATGCAAGCCAAGCAGGTTGAAATAAATAAGTGTAACCAGACCTGAGCTATCGAGCAGCTTTTATCTATAAATCAGTCCAGACTGGAATGCATAGAATAGCTGCAGAGCTGATATTATCTAACATGCTAACATTGCAGAGAACTGTTTGCAGAAAAATGCAAGTAAAAATGTTTTTTTTTTCATTAGTTTGATGATGTGTTGTGTGATTATTTTATTAGGTTTATAATGCTGTTTAGTAAATGTTTTTGTTCATTAAACTTAGTTTGATTATATATTCTGTGTTGTGTGATTATTTTATTAGGTTTATAATGCTGTTTAGCATTTAAAGTCTTCATTTCAAAGATTTAAAAATAATGTACTAGGTGTTACTTATGACAATTTTGAGAGGGGCCTGGAACCTAACTCCCTCACTTCATCACTAAACAGCATTATAAACCTAATAAGAGTGCGCTAACAAAGCTCTACCAGAAATCTAAATATTAAAAATTAGTACAGAGATATTACATCTAAAATACAAACACATATAATGTATTAAAACATTCAACACAGATTATAAATTAATAGCTTTTATAAGGTACACCTTGTTAAATAATATAAATGAATAATACTAAAAAGAATTCAATATAACTAAAAAGAATTCAATATAACTAAAAAGGTTCTGTTACAATGCTTGATCTTAAAATCCTATGTACAAAAAATGTACAAAAATGCAAAAAACTGAATTGTAAGAGACTGCTCCCAAGGGTATAAACCCCAATACTGCTTAAATGATTTTAGAAGATCTTCAAAACCTTGAGTGTGCTACCTGGCACAGTAGATAAAGAGTCTAGTATGAGTGGTTGATTTTACTCCGATATAAGGTTTTTAGTAAAATCCATAATATTTTTATCTACTCAGCAGTAGAGAACACTAGTGTGTTAAAAGTACCTTGTGAGATTGATGTCCGGAGGATCCTACTCACCAGAACACGAAAGCTATGTTATAAAAAACTTTCTCTGACCTTACTCTCTTAATTGCAGCGTGTTTCTGTTCGGCTCGGCATTCTAATAGCCGTTTCCAGCCCTCTGACATGTTAGTATCGCGTGTTCAGGTTCTCAGCCAATCCAAGGGTCAAATTACCGGCACTTGTAATTCGGATCCTCAATGTAAGAACACAATTTCTTAATTATTCCTTTGTGTTGGAATATCCTTTTTGGTATCCAAAGGAAAGATATCACTGTATTTATAATATGATTAAACTCAAAGCGCTCATGAGTTTTCACACTTGGAACACTGTTAACTGGTAATTTCCAAATGAAATGCAGTGGGATGATGGCCAGCGTTTACACAGGACTGCTTATCTACACATTTCAGCACAAAGCTTTTTTCAAGATAAGTTTTTTAGTTATATTGAATTATTTTTAGTTATATTGAATTCTTTTTAGTATTATTGATTTTTATTATTTAACAAGGTGCACCTTATAAACGTTATTAATGTATAATCTGTGTTGAATGTGTTAATAAATCATATGTGTTTGTATTTTAGCTGTAATATCTTGGTACTAGTTATTTAATGTAGAAAAAGTGCTGTTTTTCAGAAAAAAAATCCTTTTACTTGTATTTGGGATTTGTGGACAGTTCTACATATTACGTGGATTAATGTATTTTTCATGAAACTTTGCATTTATTATCTTCAAGTTATTTTATACAAATACGCAACAGTCCACAGTCCAGTTCATAGAGATGTTCAGGTGATATTTTCTAGTCAGATTTTTAAAGATATTCTGCATCAAGTTTCAGGTGATTCAATATAGAACGTAAAGAAGCTCTCAGGATATACATCCTCAGTTTTTAGCAAATACTAATTAAACTGAAATGTTTCACTATAATTTAACTTGTATTTGCTTCTAGCTTAGTAACATTACTTTTTGTCAGGTAAATAAGTTTATTGTGAGATTGAGATTTTTATTTAAAATGTTTAGTTATGTGTAATGAAACAACTTTGCACTATATATTCATGATTTATTTCCCAGTCTTTTCATGTAATTTAGCGCTAAAAAAATTGGCAATTTGTAATTTTCAGAACTTGAAATGCACCCTGCCAACTTATCAAGGCTAACTCTGCTACATATGTGTTACTAATTGACTTTATTAGATAACAACTGCAAAACAATTTATTTTATACTAACTTTATAAAAGTCGCTAGTAGAGAGATGCATTCAGGGTATTCAGGCAAATCCAGATCTTAGTGTGTTGCCCTTTCAAAAAAATAAATACGGTTTCTGAAAATTGACAAATATGGTTTGCGGCCACCATCTTGGGCATTCAGATCATCCTGAATACCCTGAATACATCCTTAGTGGCTAGCCTTGTTGTCTGTGGACTAAAGCCCAGATTAACCCCTTAAACCAAATGAACGTAAGTATGTATATATTTAAAAAAATAAATAAACAAAAATTGCTCTAAAACTGCATACTGGCTAAAATTAACATTACAAGCTACCTGATTAACCCCTTGACTGCCGGGAATAATAGTGTGTGGTGCGCAGCTGCAATTAGTGGACTTATGTTACCAAAAAGCAATGGCAAAGCCATGCATGTTTGCCGTTTACAAAGAAAGGGGATCCCAGAGAAGCTTTTTTAAAACTTTTTGTCTGCACAAATTGTGTGTAAATAATTTCAGTGAGTAGTAGTAGTTGTGAAAAAGTTAACACATTTTTTTAATATGATCACATTTGGCGGTGAAATATACAGAAATGGACCTAGATCAATACCTTGGAATGTCTACTAAAAAAAATATAGTTTTGATAGGTAAATATAAAAATAAATTTAAAAAAATCTGTTTAAATGGAGTGATAAACATGCTAAAAAATATCTGGTACTTTGCGAAAGTTTTTCTCTAAAATTTCTGGCAATGAAGGGCTTAATTCCTTCAAATAAGGCAAATGGCGACTGAAGTTTGGCTATTGAAAACTTTTTGTAGTAAAAAAGGATGGTAAAGGGTTACTGAACCCACATTTTTTCTTTCGTGATTCAGATAGAGCATGCAATTTTAAGCAACTTTCTGATTTACGCCTATTATCAATTTTTCTTTGTTCTCTTGCTATCTTTATTTGAAAAAGAAAGTTCAGAACCCTGGACAGCACTTGTTTATTGGTGGATGATTTTATCCACCAATCAGCAAGAACAACCCAGGGTGTTCACCAAAAATGGGCCGGCATCTAAACCTTTTTTTTTTAAATTTGGGTTCAGTGTGCCTTTAATACGTTTTAAAATGTTAACCCCTTGCTCCAATCCAACATATATATATATATATATATTGCACCCAGGCCTGACTGGGGTTAACTGCCTGTGACTCTGTTGACAGTGCAGCTTCCTGAGAGTGCTGGTTTGCACCGAGGGCTGTGCATGTTGCAGGGTCATAGGATGTGTACCCGGTCTGGCCTGAGAGTGCTGACCCCACACGTGTTTTGTATATGTTTGGGGAGATTACATAAGCCTGTGCACCCTCCATTTTTTCACAGTTGCTTTTTTCACAGTTGTTTGATTGTGAGCCTGTATTGTTTGGCTGTTTAGGGACCCAGGTTTATTTGGAAGAGACCTTGACGAGGTACCTGGGCTTTTCCCATTTGGCCAGATGCGGTAACTAACTCTTCCATTGCTGCTTTTTATCTTAGTTGAGAGCTTGTGAGTGAGTACTGGACTTTTTCTGTGTGTTTATATTAATGTATTATTTTTTGTAATTTCCCCTGTTTGGGCCTTGCACCCAGGCCTGACTGGGGTTAACTGCCTGTGACTCTGGTGACAGTGCAGCTTCCTGAGAGTGCTGGTTTGCACCCAGGGCTGTGCATGTTGCAGGGTCATACGATGTGTACCCGGTCCGGCCTGAGAGTGCTGCCCCCACCCGTGTTTTGTATATATATATATTTTATACGTCATGAGGTACAACTATATAGCGTATCTTCAGGAAGCTCCAGCCTTTATATGGTAACAGAGCACAATCAGTGCTCCTTTACCATATGAATGCAGATTGCCTGATCATTACAGACAATGACACAGTCTCCTTCAGTGCTGGTGGGAGATGTGGGAGGGAAGGTGGGTGGCAGGTGGCAGCACAGAGGAGGAGGGAGGGGTAGTGGCCCTACACTACAGAAAATATTTTGAAGGGTGAGGGAGGGACGTGGGGGAGACTGCTACACTACAGAAAAAAAATAAATATAATATTAAACTATAAACTAGGTACTGGCAGATAGGTCCCAGTAGCTCAGAGGGCGGACACAATTCAGAGGGGGGAGGGTTAGAAAGCTGTTTGGTAGGGATTAGGGAGGTGAGAGGTTAATGGGTATAATACACTGCAGAAAATCATTAAATAAATAAAATTTTATTTCTTACATGTAATTAGCAAGAGTCCATGAGCTAGTGACGTATGGGATATACATTCCTACCACGAGGGGCAAAGTTTCCCAAACCTCAAAATACCTATAAATACACCCCTCACCACACCCACAAATCAGTTTTACAAACTTTGCCTCCTATGGAGGTGGTGAAGTAAGTTTGTGCTAGATTCTACGTTGATATGCGCTCCGCAGCAGGTTGGAGCCCGGTTTTCCTCTCAGCGTGCAGTGAATGTCAGAGGGATGTGAGGAGAGTATTGCCTATTTAAAATTCAATGATCTCCTTCTACGGGGTCTATTTCATAGGTTCTCTGTTATCGGTCGTAGAGATTCATCTTTTACCTCCCTTTTCAGATCGACGATATACTCTTATATATACCATTACCTCTACTGATTCACGTTTCAGTACTGGTTTGGCTTTCTACTACTTGTAGATGAGTGTCCTGGGGTAAGTAAGTCTTATTTTCTGTGACACTCTAAGCTATGGTTGGGCACTTTTTTATAAAGTTCTAAATATATGTGTTCAAACATTTATTTGCCTTGACTCAGGATGTACAATATTCCTTATTTCAGACAGTCAGTTTCATATTTGGGATAATGCATATGAATTAATCAATTTTTTTCTTACCATAAAAATTTTACTTTTTCCCTGTGGGCTATTAGGCTCGTGGGGGCTGAAAATGCTTCATTTTATTGCGTCATTCTTGGCGCTGACTTTTTTGGCGCAAATTTTTTTTTCTGTTTCCGGCGTCATATGTGTCGCTGGAAGTTGCGTCATTTTTTTGACGTTTTTTGCGCCAAAAGTGTCGGCGTTCCGGATGTGGCGTCATTTTTGGCGCCAAAAGCATTTAGGCGCCAAATAATGTGGGCGTCTTTTTTGGCGCTAAAAAATATGGGCGTCACTATTGTCTCCACATTATTTAAGTCTCATTATTTATTGCTTCTGGTTGCTAGAAGCTTGTTCACTGGCATTTTTTCCCATTCCTGAAACTGTCATTTAAGGAATTTGATCAATTTTGTTTTATATGTTGTTTTTTCTATTACATATTGCAAGATGTCTCCGTTTGTCCCTGAGTCAGAAGCCACTTCTGGAAAAATGCTTAACTGAGTTTCAATTCTACCAAAGCTAAGTTAATTTATTTTAAAGGTTATAAATGTTTATCTTTAGCTATGGTTTGTAATAAGTTATTATGATATACTTTTACATGCAGATTCCATTAGTATTTATGCTTTATACATTTCCATTCTTAAGTGCAAGAAATGTTTAGAAGATTTATAAGAAATATTTTTTCTGATTAAGGCTATGTCTGACTTCGTGCCTTCTAATACGATTTTTAGGTCTTTTTCACTTCTTTTTTAATTATTGAAGTTTCAAATGACCAACAACATACTGATTTATCCTTCTCTGATGATGTTTTTTTCTCTTTCAGAAATTCTCTTCATCAGATATTGACACTAATAAATCTACTTTTTTATATAATTTTTTTATTATTAAAGTACATTTGTTCTTTGTTGAAGAGGTGTTGATTATTTTGGATATTAAGGTAACTAGTTCTTTAAGACTAGCTGACACTATTTCTGCCTTTTTATTCTTCTGTGATTTCAGAGGTTTTCTTTCCAATTCCCCATACTAGGGAATGGAATAGGCTGAGAATTTTCTTTTATTTTTAAACTATATTCTTTGTCAGCAGTTAAATTCAATTTGGAGGGTTCTCCAATTTATTGGAGCTATCTCTACTCCTACTAATTATGCTATTGTTTTTTATAGCAAAATAGTATTTATTTTCCTTTATATAGTTGTATCTTATTTTTGGAAAATTATTTAGTTTCAGGTACTTTTCTTGGTCCTGTGATATTGCAATTGCTTCATTTTTTCTGTTTACTTTAAGATCAAGTATCAGATCATGATTTATTTTAGCATTGTTAAGGGACAACATTTAGACTAGGTGCCGTTGCATTTGTCTTGTTGTTTTGCATTTTGCAAGTCCTCTGTTTTGACTGGTTCTTTAAACTGGACTATCATGCTAATGATTTCATTTGTGTCTTCATTTTATTTAATATATTCGCAAATGAGGGTTAATCTATGTCTTTAGCTATTTTAGCTAGAAGAATTCTGTGATTTTTAAAAAAAAAAAAAAAAAAAAGAAAATCCATATTTCTTTTGTTCTAAGATAATCAATTATAATTGGATTCAATTCTTAACTGTTACTATGGGCTTCAAGATTGAGTTCTAAGACTAAAACTTTAAGCTTATACTAGTTTGGTTGTTCTTATTAAGGAACGAATCCTGAGTTCTTTCCCAAGTAACATGTTTTTAATTGGGGTTCGAAATTAACTCCCTAATGTTGCGATGCACGTGCCGTATTCCAGCTTGGCTGGTAAGGGGCAGGTTAAGACTTCTTTGAAATGTATTTGGTTCTATTTTGTCCAAATTTCTTTGATTTTATTCTAGTAAGGCTAACACTTTCTTTCAGTGTGTTTCTGTCCTATATATTTTGGATACTGTTGAAGCATGGCTGGGTACCCATGGGGTTCAAGCGCTGCTCAGACCTGGAATCTTCTGGGGTTTTTATTTCAGTTCCTTTTCTAGGAACTGGGTTTTGGAGTTTTATTCAAACTATTCTGCCTTTTTGTGGTCATTGATAGCATTATTTGTTTTCTTTAGATACAATAAATGCATATTCTTCATTTTTCTGTTTTCATTCAGATTATTTCCTGAGGATGCGGATTCTCATATGTTTCATTTGCTCTTCAGGACATAGTTAGAGGATCTTTTTTCAAAAGCTCTTGATTCCTCACGCAAGGGTCACCTTTTTTTAGGTTTCCAGATGGTTTATGTCACTATCTTTGTCTCTATCAGACAAGGGACAATTTGTATTGGGTTCCGTCTGTCGGTACCTTTAGTCTCTATTATTTCCTTCAGTTGCTATATATGCATAGAAGTTTTAACAGCATTGGATTCAATTCCCTTTTTCAATGGAAAGATCCTTTCCAGCTTTTTATGAGTGTTGTTTCTTCAAGAACATGGTTGGAGGATCAATTAACCAATCAGTTTGTTGATTCCTCAGACAAGAGTAACCTTTCTTAGATTTCCGGATAGATTCAGTGTCCATGACTCTGTCTCTGTTGGACAGGAGACGTCTGAAATTGGTTTCAGCTTATCGAAACCTTCAGTCTCAATCATTCCCTTCGGTAGCCTTATGCATGGAAATTCTAGGTTCTTATGACTGCTGCATTGGACATGTTCCCCTTTGCTCATTTTCACATGCGACCTCTTCAGCTCTGTATGCTGAACCAGTGGTGCCGGGATTATACAAAGATATCCCATTTAATATCTTTAAAACTGATTGTTCGACACCCTCTGACGTGGTACAGACCACCATCGTTTAGTTCAGGGGGCTTCTTTTTTTCTTCCAACCTGGACTGTGATCTCAACAGATGCAAGTCTGACAGGTTGGGGAGCTGTATGGGGGTTTCTGACAGCACAAGGGGTTTGGGAAATCTCAGGAGGTGAGATTACCAATCAATATTTTGGAACTCCGTGCAATTTTCAGAAGCTCTTCAGTCATGGCCTCTTCTAAAGAGAGAATCATTCATTTGTTTTCAGACAGACAATGTCACAACTGTGGCATATATCAATCATCAAGTAGGGACTCACAGTCCTCTGGCTATGAAAGAAGTATCTCGAATACTAGTATGGGCGGAATCCAGCTCCTGTCTAATCTCTGCGGTTCATATCCCAGGTATTGACAATTGGAAAGCGGATTATCTCAGTCGCCAAACGTTACATCCGGGCGAGTGGTCTCTTCACCCAGAGGTGTTTCTTCAGATTGTTCAAATGTGGGGACTTCCAGAAATAGATCTGATGGCTTCTCATCTAAACAAGAAACTTCCCAGGTATCTGTCCAGATCCAGGGATTCTCAGGCGGAAGCAGTGGATGCATTGTCACTTCCTTGGAAGTATCATCCTGCTTATATCTTTCCGCCTCTAATTCTTCTTCCAAGAGTAATTTCCAAGATTCTGAAGGAATGCTCGTTTTTTCTGCTGGTGGCTCCAGCATGGTCTCACAGGTTTTGGTATACGGATCTTGTCCGCATGGCTTCTTGCCAACCGTGGACTCTTCCGTTAAGACCAGACCTTCTGTCACAAGGTCCTTTTTTACCATCAGGATCTCAAATCCTTAAATTTAAAGGTATGGAGATTGAACGCTTGATTCTTAGTCAAAGAGGTTTCTCTGACTCTGTGATTAATACTATGTTACAGGCTCGTAGATCTGTATCTAGGAAGATATATTATCGAGTCTGGAAGACTTACATTCCTTGGTGTCTTTCTCATCATTTTTCCTGGCATTCTTTTAGAATTCCGAGAATTTTTCAGTTTCTTCAGGATGGTTTGGATAAAGGTTTGTCTGCAAGTTCCTTGAAAGGACAAATCTCTGCTCTTTTTGTTCTTTTTCACAGAAGGATTGCTATTCTTCCTGATATTCATTGTTTTGTACAAGCTTTGGTTCGTATAAAACCTGTTATTAAGTCAATTTCTCCTCCTTGGATTTTGAATTTGGTTCTGGGGGCTCTTCAAGCTCTTCTGTTTGAACCTATGCATTCGCTAGACATTAAATTACTTTCTTGGAAAGTTTTGTTTTCTTTTGGCCATCTCTTCTGCTAGAAGAGTTTCTGAATTATCTGCTCTTTCTTGTGAATCTCCTTTTCTGATTTTCCATCAGGATAAGGTGGTGTTGCGAACTTCTTTTAAATTTTTACCTAAGGTTGTGAATTCTAACAACATTAGTAGAGAAATTGTGGTTCCTTCATTATGTCCTAATCCTAAGAATTCTAAGGAGAGATCATTGCATTCTTTGGATGTAGTTAGAGCTTTGAAATATTATGTTGAAGCTACTAAGAATTTCCGAAAGACTTCTAGTCTATTTGTTATCTTTTCCGGTTCTAGGAAAGGTCAGAAGGCCTCTGCCATTTCTTTGGCATCTTGGTTGAAATCTTATGTCGAGTCGGGTAAATCTCCGCCTCAAAGGATTACAGCTCATTCTACTAGGTCAGTTTCAACTTCCTGGGCTTTAGGAATGAAGCTTCGATTGATCAGATTTGCAAAGCAGCAACTTGGTCTTCTTTGCATACTTTTACTAAATTCTACCATTTTGATGTGTATTCTTCTTCTGAAGCAGTTTTTGGTAGAAAAATACTTCAGGCAGCTGTTTCAGTTTGATTCTTCTGCTTATAATTTCAGTTTTCTTCATTATAAGATTTAAACTTTATTTTGTGCCTGGATTATTTTTCAGCGGAATTGTCTGTCTTTATTTTATCCCTCCCTCTCTAGTGACTCTTGCGTGGAAGATCCACATCTTGGGTAGTCATTATCCCATACTTCACTAGCTCATGGACTCTTGCTAATTACATGAAAGAAAACATAATTTATGTAAGAACTTACCTGATAAATTCATTTCTTTCATATTAGCAAGAGTCCATGAGGCCCACCCTTTTTTGTGGTGGTTATGATTTTTTTGTATAAAGCACAATTATTCCAATTCCTTGTTTTTTATGCTTTCGCACTTTTTTCTTATCACCCTACTTCTTGGCTATTCGTTAAACTGATTTGTGGGTGTGGTGAGGGGTGTATTTATAGGCATTTTGAGGTTTGGGAAACTTTGCCCCTCCTGGTAGGAATGTATATCCCATACGTCACTAGCTCATGGACTCTTGCTAATATGAAAGAAATTAATTTATCAGGTAAGTTCTTACATAAATTATGTTTTATTTAGCCCCCCCCCCCCCCAAAAAACTTCATACTTAAGATGGTGGTCAGGTGTGTGTGTGTGTGTGTGGGGGGGGGGGAGCTGTTTGGGAGGGATCAGGGAGGTTGGAAGTGTCAGGTGGGAGGATATATATATATATATATATGTATATAGTTTTGTCATGTTACAGTTGTGGACTCTTACCCTTTTTCAAGCAAACTCTTTCACACCTGTAATTGGATCATCGCTTTTGCTATAAAGCTCACCTTGCAACTCTCATCATTGCTTGTTATTCTGTCTCCAATCAAGCTCTGTATCAAGCCCCTCCTCTGGGTGAATTACCGGTCTCAATCGTTTGCTATTCTGACTGACTCCTCATCCTTTGCTCTAACAACTTGCAACTTCCGGCTTCATTGCGGTGACGTCACACGCCGACTTGTCCTCACGGCTGCAGCTGCTACTGCCGCGCTCTCCCTACTCAAACTTATTTTCGTGCAGGTTTGATTTACATTTGACTCTTAATGTTCATAAGCCTTATCTCTGACATTGATTATCATTGTTTGCAAATTTGTGAATATCGTTACTCCATATTTATACCATCTTATTATGTTTACCGGAGTCTCCTTGAACATATGATATTATCCTTACTTAGTTCAGCTACCTCATCTCCATCTTTGATTCAGTAATATCTTTTGAAAGTTATTATTGCAAGTTGCTATATTTTTGTCCTTACTTATTTTTCCCTTGCCATATATATATATGTCTAACATTTACCCTCATATGAGAAATTGGCAGGAATATCCATCTGTAAATGAGGTAATATACAGATGCATTTCAGATGCCATAGAATAAAATTGTATAATCTTCTGCGAAGTATAAAGTACTTATATGTTCAGTCTCCGCCAATCTGCAGGAGTTATTACAAACATACATATTGTTTTGCTAGGAATGAGATCTGCAACTGTGATCCTCATAATCATTAAGTTAACTATCTTTCACAGGGCGTTTATGATAGAAATAACAAGCCACAACATGGATCCAGCAGACCTTGTTAAACATGTTCAGGTTCTCACAGATAGAGTAGAGACACTCACACAAGGTTATAATAGTTTACACCAGGAAAATACAAATTTAAAATTGTATATAAATGAAAAATTACAATCAATGAGCTCCTCAAACTTAGCATCAGATCCACAACCCAGTCCACCAGAGAAATTCTCTGGAGATAGAAGGCAATACAGAGAATTTAAAAATGCTTGCCTTTTGTACTATGCACTAAAACCAAGATCATATCCTAATGATCACTCTAAGGTATTAACTACAATTTCTTATCTGAGAGGAGAGCCCCGTAGCTGGGCTAACACATTTTTTGAGACTGATGACCCTATCCTGTACTCTTTAGAAAATTTCTTTAAAGCTATGAGTCAATTATATGACGACCCAAATAAACAACTCACAGCAGAAAACACTATGAGGTCATTGAGACAAAATAAACGACAGGTGGAAGAATATATTACAGACTTTAAAAAATGGTCAAAGGATACACTCTGGAATGACCTGTCACTCAGAAATCAATTCCGGTTAGGGTTGTCTGATGCGATAAAAGATGAACTGGCGAGAGTTCAGCTACCTGAATCTCTTGAAGATTTAATTAACCTCTGTATAGTTCTTGACAGAAGAATTAGAGAAAGGAGAGTAGAGAGGTATCAGTCAGATCACTCAATAAGAAAAACATACACTCCAAACTACTCAGAACATAGCATTAAAGTTACTAATAAAGACCCACCTGAGCCAATGGACCTAGGATTTATTAGAGGACCCTTGAACCAACAAGAGAAACAAAGAAGACGCAGCAACAACCTGTGTATGTACTGTGGAGCGCCAGATCACACAGTTAAAGACTGCTCCCAATTGCGCACAAGGAAGGGTAAGCAAATAACTACTGCTAACTGTTTATCAACATATAGTAAACTATCAACTCACTGTCTACTATCTATTCTCTTACAGTGGGACCAACATCAACTACAAACCCAGGCTATCCTTGATTCTGGGGCTAGTTTGAATTATATTGATGCTGATTTTGTTAACCAAAATAAAATTCCATTAATTAAAAAAGCAAACCCCACTGTGTTACGTTTTATTGATGGAAAATCTATTTCCTCAGGTCCTATACAATACCAAACTATTCCGCTAAGAGTTATTTCCAAACA
The DNA here is from genome assembly GCF_027579735.1 of Bombina bombina. NCBI lineage: Eukaryota > Metazoa > Chordata > Amphibia > Anura > Bombinatoridae > Bombina > Bombina bombina. The sequence goes on along the minus strand of NC_069501.1, from coordinate 1,118,908,286 downwards.
GAACCACACAGAATATATAACATTTGATGTTATACCTTCACCTCTTTATCCTGTAATACTTGGTATTACCTGGTTATCCTTACATGACCCTAATATTATTTGGTCAAACTCTACAACTGAGTTCACTTCAGATTATTGTAAAAAGACTTGTTTTCACTCTCATGTTCTCTTAACTGACACATCCTTAATACCCCCACAATATCAGACATTCTCTGATGTTTTTGACAAAAAGGAGGCAGAAAATTTGCCTCCTCATAGAAAATACGATTGTCCAATTGATTTACTACCTGGAGTGGACATTCCATACGGGCATATATTCCCTTTATCAGATTCAGAATTAGAATTCCTGAAAACATATCTGGAGGACAACTTAAAAAAAGGGTTTATTAAACCTTCTACTTCACCTGCAGGAGCAGGAATTTTCTTCGTTCGGAATAAAGATCATAGCTTAAGACCTATTGTTGATTATCGCGAACTTAACAAGCGCACTGTTAAAAACCGATACCCTTTACCTCTAATTCCTGACCTGATTGAAAGGTTACAAGGTGCAAAATTCTTCACAAAACTGGACTTGAGGGGTGCTTACAATTTAGTTCGAATCAAATCAGGGCATGAATGGCTGACTGCCTTCCGTACCCGATATGGGCTATACGAATATACGGTCATGCCCTTCGGGCTATGTAACGCCCCAGCGACTTTCCAGTTTCTGATTAATGATATTTTTAAAGATCTACTCGATATATTTATAGTGATTTATTTGGATGACATTCTCATCTACTCAAAGTCTTTCGATGAACATATTCAACATGTGAAAGTGGTACTCACTAGGTTACGTGAAAACCACCTCTACGTAAAACTTGAAAAATGTGAATTTCACACTAACAAGATAACCTTCTTAGGTTATACTATTAGTTCTGAAGGAATAAACATGGAAGAGGATAAGATCTCAGCGATCTTACGTTGGCCGAGACCCACTAACAAGAAACAAGTCCAAAGATTCATGGGCTTTGCTAATTTTTATCGGAAATTTATACGGAACTTCGCACATATAACAAAACCTTTAACTAATCTTACAAAGAAGAACACACCCTTTCACTGGGGAATTGAAGCACAAACAGTCTTCGATAATTTAAAGAAATCTTTCAACAGTGCACCTATTTTGCACTTTCCAAACCCAAAACTTCAATACATTCTTGAGGTAGATGCCTCCAATGTTGCAATTGGAGCTATTCTCTCACAAAGAGAGAGTTTGGAAAAGCCATTACATCCAGTAGCTTATTACTCACGAACCTTAACATCGGCTGAAGAAAACTATCCAATAGGAGAAAAGGAACTTCTCGCTATTAAAAGTTCTATGGAACACTGGAGACATCTTCTTGAGGCCACTTTAAACCCTATACTGATTTACACAGATCATAGGAACCTCCAGTACCTTAAAACTAACAGGACTTTAACATCCAGACAGGTACGATGGAATCTCTTCTTTAACAGGTTTAACTTCCTCATAACATACAGACCAGCTTCTAAAAATCGTAAGGCAGATGCTCTCTCCCGACAATTCGACATTTCTCATGATTCTAACAAAGAGGGAACAATTATCTCTTTAGACCATTTCCTAGGTCTTACTCTTGATCAAAAACAACTATTTTCTGATAAACAGTCAACTGATACCAATATACCAAAAACAGAACTTCAACTTCAAGATGATGGGTTGTATTACCATGATCATCAAATATATGTACCGGAATCTCTCCGTAAAATGGTGCTTCAGACTTTACATGATTCAGCTCTTTCTGGACATCCAGGTATCACTAAAACACAAGAACTTGTTAAAAGATTCTTCTGGTGGCCATCAGTAGCACAAGATGTGGCTGAATATGTTCAGTCATGTAAGATTTGTGTAATCTCCAAAAAAGGGAAGAAAGCACCATTTGGACAGCTTTTACCTTTGCCAACTCCAGATCGGCCATGGCAGGATATCGCCATAGATTTTATAGTGGACTTACCTCCAGCTAACAAATTTAACACCATAGCTGTTATAGTTGATTTGTTTAGTAAAATGGTTCATTTTGTACCATACCATAAGCTACCAACCGCTTATGAAACAGCCACTATAGTTTACAACAACATCTTCAAATTGCACGGATTACCTAACTCAATTACCTCGGATCGTGGTACACAATTTACCAGTAAATTCTGGCAAGAACTTTGTACAAAACTTGGAATCACAAGAAGGTTGTCTAGTGCTTACCATCCTCAAAGTAACGGACAGACAGAAAAAACCAATCAGTGGGTAGAACAGTACCTAAGATGTTTTACCACTGCTCAACAGGATAATTGGTCTGATCTTCTGATACATGCTGAATTTGCCTTCAATAATACTTACCACAATTCAATAAAGAATACACCATTTTATGTAAATTATGGCTTCCACCCAAATTATCACTGGGAAAACAGTATTCAAAGTAAATGCCCAATGGTTAATCAAATGATTAACACCATTGCTGAAACTTTCACTTCAATTAAGGATAACATTTCGTTAGCTAAGAAGAAACAAAAGTTCTACTATGATACACGTAGATCTATCTCTCCAAATTACGCTGTAGGTGGTTTTGTTTGGCTTTCGACCCGTAATCTCAAACTCCACTATCCTTCTAAAAAACTTTCATCAGTTTTCATAGGACCATTCCCAATTACCAGAGTTATAAACCAAAATGCAGTTACTCTAAAATTACCAACTAATATGAGAATACATCCAACCTTCCATGTATCTCTGTTAAAACCATATAAAAAGCTCAGAGACCACAATCCTATTATACCCAGTATTCCTCAACTCTTAGTTCCTTCAAGTGAATATGAGGTTCAAAAGATACTTGATTCAAGAAAAGTTGGAGGAGAACTCCAATATCTGATACATTGGAAAGACTATCCTGATGAGGATGACTCTTGGGAGCCTGCTACACAAGTTTCTGCACCTCGTTTGGTTGCTTTATTCCATAGAAGACATCCTGACCGACCCACGCCTGATCTCCGGAGGTGATCTTTAGAGGGGGTGTCCTGTCATGTTACAGTTGTGGACTCTTACCCTTTTTCAAGCAAACTCTTTCACACCTGTAATTGGATCATCGCTTTTGCTATAAAGCTCACCTTGCAACTCTCATCATTGCTTGTTATTCTGTCTCCAATCAAGCTCTGTATCAAGCCCCTCCTCTGGGTGAATTACCGGTCTCAATCGTTTGCTATTCTGACTGACTCCTCATCCTTTGCTCTAACAACTTGCAACTTCCGGCTTCATTGCGGTGACGTCACACGCCGACTTGTCCTCACGGCTGCAGCTGCTACTGCCGCGCTCTCCCTACTCAAACTTATTTTCGTGCAGGTTTGATTTACATTTGACTCTTAATGTTCATAAGCCTTATCTCTGACATTGATTATCATTGTTTGCAAATTTGTGAATATCGTTACTCCATATTTATACCATCTTATTATGTTTACCGGAGTCTCCTTGAACATATGATATTATCCTTACTTAGTTCAGCTACCTCATCTCCATCTTTGATTCAGTAATATCTTTTGAAAGTTATTATTGCAAGTTGCTATATTTTTGTCCTTACTTATTTTTCCCTTGCCATATATATATATGTCTAACATTTACCCTCATATGAGAAATTGGCAGGAATATCCATCTGTATATGAGGTAATATACAGATGCATTTCAGATGCCATAGAATAAAATTGTATAATCTTCTGCGAAGTATAAAGTACTTATATGTTCAGTCTCCGCCAATCTGCAGGAGTTATTACAAACATACATATTGTTTTGCTAGGAATGAGATCTGCAACTGTGATCCTCATAATCATTAAGTTAACTATCTTTCACAGGGCGTTTATGATAAGTTTTGATAGGTAAATAAAAAAACAAGGGTCTTCTGTTTAAATGTTTAAACTTCTTCAGTATTTTGGGCAAGTTTTTGAGGATATCTGAACTAGAGCACAGAGGAAATAATGAGCTGATTAATAAACATGTTTATTTTACCTGCTGTTACCCAAGGTAATCCTGAAAATCTGGCCTGTTAGGGAGGACTGAGGACAGATTTGAAAACCAGTGGGTTAAGACTTGGCTGATATTTTATAGCACAACAGAAATGCCTTCTAAGTACAAAATATTTAAATCAGTGAGATCTGCAGATGTAAAATGCTTAGAGAATATAATGAGTTGGGAGAGCATCAGGCACATCTAGGGTTGCCACCTCGGCCATCATATTTTCATATTTTCTTTGTTTTCTTGTTATCCTCTGTTGAAAAGCAGAAAGGTAAGTTCAAGATTGTGCACGTGTCTACAGCACTATATAGCAGCAGTTTTGCAACAATGTTATACAAGCAAGAGCACTAGATGGCAGCACTATTTCCTCTCATGCAGTGCTTCAGGCATGTGCACGCTACCTATCCAGATATCTCTCCAACAAAAAATAAATAACATAAGAACAAAGCAAACCTGATAATGGAAGTAAATTGGAAAGTTATTTTTATTTTTTTTAAAGATTTTATTGAGGTTGTGCGAAAACATTACAACTTATGTAAGACATGTCAGTAAAACAAACATAAATGTTACATTTCAATGTGATAGTTAATATATAAGGAGAAGACAGAAGTCTCAAAAGAAATAAACCTATGGAACCTCTTTTTCTATTTTACCTGAACTAAGGGTAACATATTGAGTAATCATTTTAGGATTTATGGGATTAGAATAATTTAACAAATAGTACAATAAATGGTAGTGAAAAATGAATTAGGTAGGGTTAAAGAAAAGTATGTAGGTATTTGCGTCTAATGGGATATATGGTATTGGTAGTTATTGCGATTGAGAATGTGGGTATGTTGTGTTTAAAGGAAACTAAGCAAATGGTAGAAATAGCGTGGTAGAGCTAGTATAGCTGGTATGGTAATGGAATATGTAAATAGGACTAAGTAGATTACGACATAGGCAAGAAAAGCCGTATAGTTAAGTCTCCTGAATTAGGAGGTGTATTATTAAGTGAGGGGGTGGGGGGGGGGGGGAGGTGGTAGATTAAATAAGATGTGAAAACATGATATACATACTTCTAAATGCTGGTTATCTAAGCAGTAGCCATAACGAGGACCAGCCTCATTATAAGTTTCTAAGCCTCTCAAATTCTTAAATCTGAATAGATATTCTAGGACATTAAATCTAAGGCTTGGGTTCGTAAATGCCAGAACAGAAAATTAGATTGCCACAGGACATGGGCCCAATGCCCAGCGGCAATACCCGGGAAGTCACCTCAAACCCACTCAAGTACTATTTATAGGCAGTAGGCATGTAGTTTGCTCGACAATAAACATGTGCGACTGGCAGTGCACATTCCACATAAAGAGTGTGGCCGAGAGGTGGCGCCACTATTAAAGTGTATCTCAGTCCTAGAATTATGTCAGAAGTCAGGATTAGGCTTGCGTGTTAAGTATTAAGCTGCTAGTAGTTTTACCAATATCTATGTATATATATATATATATCTTTACACTATTAGAGAGCTTTGCGATCTCCATTGAACAGTGTAAAGAAATTGCATTTCAATAAAGAGTTCGAAATGTCAGGGTGCAAGCAATGAACAAAATTGAGTAAATGCGTAGGAGATAAGTTAGTATAGAGTGCAACAGACAGAGAAACAAAACAGAACAATTATTAATCAAGGAGAGTTTCATCAAAAAGCAATGATGCCCTATTAAGCCCATATATCTATAATGGCACCAATGTGTAGCGCATATGGGTGTTCGCCAAATAAACAATATAGAGAGATATCAAGGCTATCAGAAAGCTGTCTACTAGGGGAGTGCCAAAAATACAAATAACAGTTGCTCAGTCTAACAAGTCAGTAAGAAACAATAAAGTGTGTGGTGGAGAGAACAGGACATAATACATATAAACTGTTGTCATACATTAGAAAGTGAATCAGGCAGGCTATTAACAAAGAATATGGGTGAGTAGCAATTGCTCAATTCAGCAAGTCAGAAAAAAAACAATAATGTGTGTGGTGGAGAGAACAGGACATAATACGTATAATCTCATAAAACCAGGGATATTTAAACTGGCAAACTTTAAACTAATTGCATAAACAAACACAGTTAACCTGGGAACTTATGAGCAAGGAAAAAAGTTAACCCAGTTGTAACATATGGGGTCTGTGGGGCCACACTTTGAAAAATATAGCATACACGTACTAAAGTGTGGTTCATAAACATAGTCTACTGATCTGTAAAAGGGTAGGCACACCCTTAACCCCTTGAGCTGTGATGCCATAAAGCTATCAATTGCTTTAGTATGACCTATTATTATATGCAGCCTGTTTGTTAACTTATGTCAACTTATTAAATAAACTGTTAATAACAATATGAATTAAGCAGTCCCACCTCTCCCGAGAAACCCTGCTACCATCAGCCGTATAGATCAGTTGCAGTCCAGTGATGGGATGATAGAATTACTGATAGAGAGTCCAGTCTTTTTCCAGAACAGAGAGGTTACTATGATGCGATGTGCCAAGATGGGGATTTCCTTACCCCACACCGGACCGGAAAGCTGAAGAAAGTCTCCGGGTCACCGCGCTAAAGCTCTGAGTTGTAGCAATTGGGCTATACTGGGTAAGGCAATCCGGAGGTAAGAAAAGTTCTAGTAGTAGACGGGAATGTCCGTTCCAGTCTGCGCGATCTTGCGCCGAAGGTTGTAAGAGAGGCTCTGAGGCACAATGAAGAGCATGCGGGCCCGATGTCAAGGTGAGCAAATGTGCGCCCTGCAATTCAAGGGTTCTGCTTGTGCGGCCGTATAGCAAGGCTGAACCGAGCGCTCTAGGTGCGGTCATACTGACTTGAGTTATAGCTCCTAAAGTACCAGGAGTAGTCCCCAACCCTCTGGCTGTCTTGTGGTCACAGTGGACCTCTGTATCTTCAGAGTAGAAAGGTTGAGCAGCGTGGGTTATGGTCTTTATCGTTGCCTGCTGAGGCTCTGTTGAAAACTGGCGCCCGGATAGAGCACTGCACCTCTTCAGGAAAATATGTATTTGCACCATAATGCAATCCGCTTCCTCCATTCTTAGGTAGATTAGTAACTCCTCGGCTTGGGGATTCCAAAGTAATGGTTTATACTTTGTAGACAGATGTTACTCACAACTGGAGGTGCTAAGTGGGCCACAAGATGGCTGCTGCAAATAGCGTGTTCAGTGTCGCATGCATCAGGGTTTTAGGGACCTATAGTTGTAGTAATGCTCCCATTCAGCGAAGTTATTAAGAACAGCCAAGGCTTCAGAACTTCATTGGTTATAAGATAGTTGAATATTTGAGCACAGACAATCGCTAATTGTATTAATTATATATCATATGGATAGAGCTGTAGAAAAGTGCGACCGTCTGGCTACACAGTTGGCTCCGCCCCCCGGAAAGTTATTTTTTAAATGTTATACTCTATTTGAAACATAAAAGAAAAAATGTGGGTTTCATGTCCCTTTAAGTTCTGTGTGCTGCATGGCATTTGCAGAGGCTGTTTAAAGGGACATACTATTACAAAAGTATACTTCACTATAAGAATGGTGTATTATTTACTATGTTCTTCCAATAACTGAAGTTGTTTTATGTTAATAATAAAAAAATAAAATATCTTGATGCTAGAGTTGCCAGCTGCCCTCTATAAAAATACTGGACAATCTGTTGTCAATGTTTTTCAACCGCAGTCCTCAAATACCCCTAACAGGTCAGCTGATGGGTGAGAGCAGGTTAGTAACCATGGTTACTGATCAGCTGATTACTTGACCTGTGCACTGGTTCAGCTATAATTAAAACCTGTCCTGTTGGGGGTACTTGAGGATCGGAGTTGAGAAACACTGCTGTAGGGGACTGGGCAAGATGATCTGTGGGGTCACACCATTCTCCCCCTACCAAAGCTCTACCTTAGATCCCACTCTTGATGCTACCATCTATATTTTTTACAACTAGGCAGTCATTCTATCCCTTGGCTGCCAGTAACATACAAATTTAATAATTGCACCTCTTTGCTTGCCAGTAACACATGTAAAGAGTAAAGATTTGACCCCATTGAGTGCTTACTTTTTTTCTGCTCCATATTTGTAACACATTCAGGCATAAGAGGCATTATACATTTAAAGGGACAGTATACACCAATTTTCATATAACTGCATGTAATAAACATTATTATAAAGAATAATATGCACAGATACTGATATAAAAATCCAGTATAAAACCTTTTAAAAACTTACTTAGAAGTCAACAGTTTAGCTCTGTTTAAAAGGTTACTGGAACACCCACTCCAAGTCCGAAATATCAAACACTCCACCCCCTTTCTCTGCATATGAAAAGACCCTTTACACATAACAGGAGCAAGCTGGAGTAGGTATACGTCAGTATTCTCCTAAAACTTTGGGGCTTGGTTAGGAGTCTGAAAATCAGCACATTATTTAAAAATAAGCAAAACTATACATTAAAAACCCCCAAAAAAGACCCTGTATGGGCTATATAAATGGATCATCTACAAAACATTTATGCAAAGAAAAATCTAGTGTATAATGTCCCTTTAAGTATCCAGTATTTTTGTGAAGGTTTTACTGGTCTGCTAAAATAATGTCCAGTTGAATACTAGACACCTGGCAAACACTATGTGACATATGCAGTGTTAGCCCTGAAACCCAGACAGAGTTTATAGGCAGTTATATTGGGTGGTGGAATGAGATAAATGGATCTTCTTTATTTTAGGGTGTGTTTGTTAAAAGTTAAAGGGACATGAAAGTGTAAAAATAACACATTAGAGCATGTTATTATTGCACTGTTGCTTGCATATAATGTTGTGTCTAACCCCTGAAAAGGGATAGAAATTAGAAAAAAGAAAGCATTTTATTATTGCACTACTGCTTGTATATAACAGTGTGTTTATCTCCTGCAAAGTGTTTAAACACCTAGGTAAAGTTAGCTCCAGAGCAGCAATGCAGTACTGGGCCCTAACACATCTGTTGAACAAATGGCAAGATGCATATGTGTGTAGTCAGTAGTCACCAATTACCAGCTAGCTCCCAGTACTAAATTGCTTTTTAACAAAGGATACCGAGAATATATTTAATAAAAGGTTTTTTTTATAACTGTCATGTCCCTAAATACCTTAATGACGCCATGTATCCTATACGTCACTTGTCATTAAGATTTATTTATCCCAGTAATAGTGTCGGTCTCAATTCCAGTGGCGAAATGCGCTATTACTGTTTTCCTCAGACCAGGAGGCATTCGCTATAGCGTGGCTTCACCTCTGGTGGTGAGATCCAAACTAATTAACCCTATAGAGTAAAACAAAAGCTGTATAGGGTAGTTAAGGGTCTAAAGCCAGTCCTCCAATGGCCCCAACAGATCAGATTTTCATGATAACTAGAGCACAGGTGAAATAAGCAGCCTGCGTGTGTATATTCTAGAATTAATTATGAAATCATATATCAGATAATTGTGTTAATAATTGTTTATTCCGATGAGGTTGATTATGCCCAGAAGTGAGAGTTATTTGTTAAGCCCACTGATATCCCACTGTTGTGGGGCTCACAAAATCATTGTATATAGGAATCTTTTGGACTCGCTGGATGCTTCACAATGGACCTTTTTTGGCTCTAAGTTGTATAAGTTTAAGCCATTGGGCTCTATTTAACAAGCTCCGTATGGAGCTTGATGGCCCCTGTTTCTGGCGAGTCTTCAGACTCGCCAGAAACAGCAGTTATGAAGCAGCGGTCACAAAGGCCGCTGCTCCATAACCTGTCTGCCTGCTCTGAGCAAGCGGACACACATCGCCACAATACAAGTCGAGTACGATCGGGTTGATTGACACCCCCCTGCTGGCGGCCCATTGGCCGCGAGTCTGCAGGGGGCAGCGTGGCACCAGCAGCTCTTGTGAGCTGCTGGTGCAATGCTGATGCTCGCCGTATTCAGCGAGGTCTGGCGGACCTGATCCGCAGTGTCGGATCAGGTCCGCCAGACCTTGATAAATATCCCCCATTGTTTCTAAAACTGATTATTGTCACTTTGTATGTATTTGCAATATTAAAGGGGCACTGAACTCAAATTTTTCTTTCGTGATTCAGATAGAGAATGCAATTTTAAACAACTTTCTAGTTTACTCCTATTATCAAATGTATTTAATTCTCTTAGTATCTATTTTTGAAAAGCAAGAATGTAAGTTTAGCTTTTTTCACTATTTTTGGTGAACAACCTGGGCTGTTCTTGCTGATTGGTGGATAAATTCACCCACCAATAAACAAGTGCTGTCCAGGGTCCTAAACCAATTATTGGCTAGCTCCTTAGCTTAGATGCCTTTTTTTCAAATAAAGATAGCAAGAGAATGAAGAAAAATTCATAATAGGAGTAAATTAGAAAGTTGCTTAAAATTGCATGCTTTATCTGAATCACGAAAGAAATTTGGGTTCAGTGTCCCTTTAATCTTGATATCGTATTTCCTCCAGATAAGCAGGCAGTGCTACTAGTATTTTTCTCTTTTTTAATTGATACTTTTTAATTTTATCATTTACAGTTTTATTTTATCCTTTGGTTCCTATTCCCTGTATGTTAAGGTAATTCTTTATAGTGTGTGCCAAGGGGTTTATCCTCTTTTCCTCTTTTTTGTGTGTTGAACTATTAGGGTATATTTACCCAGTCACCCCCCACACCCCTGGGAACACACAGGAGTGTATAGGAAATTAATAGATCTGCTTAATTTGTTTTCAAATGATTTTTTTTTTTTAATAATCAGCTGATCAGTAACCGTGGTTATTAGCCTGTTCTCACCCATAAGCTGATTTTTTCACTTGTGCTCTAGTAGTCATTATGAAAATCTAGCCTTTTAGTGGCATTTGAGGACTGAAGTCTATAAACACTGCCTTAAACTGATTAGTCAGTATAGAGCAATTTATTTTTCCTCTCACATCTCTTCATTTAAATAAATGCAACAGTGGTTTTTGTGTCCTTTCTGTTGAATTGATAAAGAGCATACTATTTGTTTTGAATTTACATCATAAATATGCAGCAAATATTTTGCTAGTTTTTATTTTTTTATGGTCATTTTGTCCTCCCAGCTGGTCTAACTCCTGATTGCCAAATCACATTTGTCAGGATGTTAACAACTGCAGACTAAGCACTCTATCACCTACAGCTTTACTTAATGAATGTGATATTGCATATATCTTTGCATTTCTTATTAACACATGTAGATTAGACTACACTATATATAGCCAGTTTATATTGTTAATAATTCATTGTGGTCTTCTTTGCCAGACAAGATAGTATCTCTAGCTGTGCAATTTGTCTTCCATCACCAACTGGTTTTAATTGATCATTTGTTTATAAACGTACTGCATTACGAGTTGACACTTATTATTCAACAGTTCATTTTAAAGGGACAGTAAATACATTGAGATTTTTTTTATATAAAATGTTTATTCATATTGAAACAATTTTGCAAAATATTTTCATTATTTATTTTGCCCTCTTTTCATGTAATTTAGCTCTGAAAATTGAGGATTTTCTAATTCTCGCAACTTAAAATGCACCCTGTTGACTTCTCAAGGCTAACCACGCAACACATCTTCCTCTAATTAGGTTTATCCGATAACAACTGCAAAACAATCTACTTTATACAAATATTATATATGTGGCTTGCCTTGTTGTCTGACGGTTAAAGCCCAGATTGGCTCCACCACATAAGGTAAATGGTGTGTGGAGTTTTGCTATTGATTAAAAATTTGCATTAAAAGGGATGTTAACTTATTTTAAAAGGGTTTAGAATTGGCTGATATATTATTCTACAGCATCAAAACCGAAATGTCTTCTAATTACAAGGTGTTTACTTGTCCCTTTAACACTGTGATATTGCCATTTATATAAATAAATATATTTTATGTGGTATTATATGAATATACTGATACATAAAAAACTGTTTTCAATGCAAATATTAAAATACTGAATATAATAGTTAATTGTTTCATTACAATAAAAAATATTTAATGTTTTCTATTCTACATTACTAATCAGTTTTGATTCTAAGTACTGAGAATGTTGTGGTATTGAAAATACCAACAACTAATCTGTAATATATGATATCACATTCCTGGTTTCAAAAACTGGGACTGAGAAGTGGGAGGCTGAGTCAGGGTAGTCTACAAGAGTGTCGGTGCACAGTAACAGAGGCAGGGAGGTCCATTGGTGCCCATTGCTATGACTGGGCAGATCAGGGGGTTACTTTAGTTTGAGACTAACTGAGTCTGAGTCTGGGTTGTCCTGGATAGGTTTTACAGGTGTGAAGTTGGGTTATTGACCCCTTCAGTACCGGATACTTCAGAGAAAAACTTGCCCAAAGTAACAGAATTTTTAGCATTTTCACTATCAATCCATTTAAACAGAAATAGACCTTTATTTTACATTTATCTATCAAACCTATATATATATACCCATTTTTTTTTACATTTCATGCCTCCATTTAGCTGCCAAATGCGATCATATTAAAAAAATCATTAACTTTATCACAAACTTTGGGTTTCTCACTGAGATTATTCACACACAATTACTGCAGTCATAAAACAAATGGCTGTGAAAGCTTCTCTAGTGTACCCTTTGTCAAAAAACATCAGAAACGCTTCGCTTTGCCATTGTTTTTGGCAAATAGAAAGCTGCTAATTGCAGATGCGCATCACACTTCTAAAATTCCCAGCAGTGAAGGGGTTAATCAGGTAGCTTGTAAATAAAATTGTAGCTGTAGTGTAGAGATTACCCTCCCACCTTACACCTCCCGCCCAGAAGCTGATTTCGTCATCGATATGCTAAGTACAGAGGAGCTGCGGGTGGAGGATCGCCGGTCTGGTTTTCCTAAAAAAAAAAAAAAAAGGTAAGTATTTATAAAAAATGCTGCAATGTAAAGTTTAATGAATAAAAGTGCCACTGTTTTTTATAGTATTTTTAAAACCCGGGCACTAATTCATTCAACTTTACATTCACTTTAACCAGAGATCTAATCTCTGGTTAATTTTATAAGCGCTTATAGCTGGTTATTTATTGCGCACCCACAAGCGGAAAATTTGCCCATTTGCGGGCGCACAATAAATTAGTGCTCCACTGGTAATCTAGCCCTTAAGATGTTCTGTATGCTTGAATATTCAAGACTGTAAAGTTCTATTTCTCTAGAGTTTGAGTCTATATTTGACTTTTTCACACACATTTCTCACTAGTTTTATTTAATGCATTGCATGTTTTCCTACTGACCTTTCATGTTGTAACCTGAGCTACTTTTATAGAAGAGATGTTGAACATCACACATCTGATTCTCTGGGACTTGCATTACTCAACATGATGCTTTGCATTTTTCTCAGCTGAATATGTAGTGTAAATGGAACAGTTGTCTACAACAGCAAGCCCCTGCAATGATTTGAGTTTGAAATTAACAGGAATCATTTATTACGCTTCCAGACACTGGAGGTTCAAGTGATATAGCCCACAGTTAGTTTCTTTGCTGTCAGTAGAGCGCACACTTTTATTACATTGAAAGCTTCCACTTCCAATATGAGCAGCAAAAAGGGTTAGATTCATCAAAGGCTCTGTTTAAAGTTCAGAGCTTTGGTTCAATTTTATAGATCACTAGTTTTCTCAAGTAGAAAGTTGTGATTGGTTGAACTGCCCTTTGATAAATCTGTCAGTAATGGAATCCTATACTTCAAAGAATGAGCTGAAATTGAGACCTTGAGTTTTAAAGTTAATATATAATGTAAAAGATGATGAAGAGAAGTTTATTTTTTTGCTCACATATACGTGTTCGATGATCTGTTTTCTAAACGTACTGTATTAACTTTCCAGCATTACCAGTGACTTGCACTTTGAGCACACTGTCATTCCTGGAATCAGGTGAGATTTAGGTATTGTATTGCTTAAAATGTATTACAAACTTTTTTTGTAATGTTAAGTTTTTAGGTCTGTGAAGTGTCATTTCCACTAATTAGTGGACCTCAAAAATGTTAGTTCTGTAGTGCACAGTGGAGGCTGAGAGTGTATTGACATAGCTAAAAACACAACATATTACAGTTCCAAAGTTATTTTTTATTGCTTAAGACATAGAGGACTGCTTGTGCAATGCTGCCCCCTGCAGATTCGCGGCCAATAGGCCGCTAGCAGGGGGTGCCAAGTTCCAACCATCCCGACCGTATTGGGCGGGTTGATGTCTGCAGCCTCAGAGCAGGTGGACCAGTTATGGAGTAGCAGTCTTTAGACCGCTGCTTCATAACTGCTGTTTGCGGCGAGCCTGAAGGCTCGTGCGGAAACAGGGGCATCAAGCTCCATTCGGAGCTTGATAATTCGGCCCCATAGCCTAGAGTGCTCTAACATCTACAGTTTGGATAGCGCAGGTACATTACATCCCTCATATAATAGACATCTACTGGGGCACACAGTAAAATTAATGTTGGACATTGCTCGAGCACTAAGCAGATGGTGAACAAGTGGTTTAGTTAGTTATGTAGTTTTGTGTTACTTCAGGTCTAAAAGAGCTATATTTTACAGCAGTATTTTGGATTTAGCTTTAATGCAACACTTAAAGGGACATATACCCAAATGTTGAAGCACTTAAAAGTGTTGCAGCATCTCTGTTAAAAGTTGACTAGAACATATCACCTGAACATCTCTATGTAAAAAAGAAAAAAGATATTTTACCTCAAAATGTCCCCAGTAGCCACATCCTATTGAAAAGGGACTTTAAGCAGCCAATCAGCATGCTAGTCCTGGAACTTCCAAGGAAGTGTGCATCTGGCATGTGCAAGCACTAGGGCCTATTTATCAAAGGTCTTGCGGACCTGATCCGACAGTGCGGATCAGGTCCGCAAGACCTCGCTGAATGTGGACAGCAATACGCTCTCCGTATTCAGCATAGCACCAGCAGCTCACAAGAGCTGCTGGTGCAACGCCACCCCCTGCAGACTCGCGGCCAATGGGCCGCCAGCAGGCCGCCAGCAGGGAGGTGTCAATCAACCCGATCGTACTCGATCGGGTTGAATTCCGGCAATTCCTGTCCGCCTGTGTCTTTGTGACCGCTGCTTCATAACTGCTGTTTCTGGCGAGTCTGATAAATGGGCCCCACAGTCATGTTATGTGTCTACTCAGTTTAAGGAAGTTTTACTATGAAATCTTGTGAGAGTTCAGTAAAATCTCATGCGATCACAGTAAAACAAAGTGTGAGATTAGCACTGATGAAGCTAATTGGCAGTGAGTTTTTTTTCTTCAACATGCAGCTGACAGTAGCTGAATGATAACTGTTCACATAGCACTTACTCTGGTGAGCTGAATACATTTTGAGCTAAAATATCTTCCTTTTTTACATAGAGATGTCCTGGGGATATTTTCTTGTCAACTTTTTACAGTTATGCTGCATCACTCTCAAGTGATTTAGCATATGAGTATTATGTTCCTTTTAACTCAGCACTTATAATACGAAAGCAATAAGCATACTAATAGCACTCCTTGCACTATTCATTAAAAGTATTGGGTAAGCAAAAAAAAGTTTCGGCTCATTGAGATGTGCTTGTTACCATTTTTAATCATCCACTCGTAATGTAGCTCAAAATGTATTTTCCCATAAGAGTCTAGATTATAAGTAAAGCGCAAAGCGCAAGTTCTAATATATTTTTGCACAACCTTGTGTAAAGAATATCACACAATCTGGTATTACAAGTTGATGCTTAATGGGACATTAAACACTAACTAAATGATAGATAGAATGATGCATTTAAAGAAAAGATACAGGTAAGTCTGATAATAACATGTAGATGTATTTTTTATAGTTTCATTAGCTGTTTAAATATTGACAAAATAAGTGTAAAGTTTTAGTGTCTATATAACAATGGGAACTACCATGTTTTAACTTAGGTAACCTTCTCTGCTGTGGTCAATTAGGGACAGTTATGAATAGGTCACCAGAGTGTGCAGCCAATGGCTGTGTGGAATATATCAGTGTTCTGCACTTCCATTTTTAGCAGGAACTGAAAAGCTCACAATTTCAGAATTGAATTATAGGAAAAGGGGGCAAAATAGATAATGAAAGTATATTGCTGACTTTTATTTATATGTATATATATATGTGTATATATATATATATATATATATATATATATATATATATACTGTATATATATATATATATATATATATATATATATATATATATATATGTATATATACCATTTATCATGTTATATTACCATCTAAATGCAAGTCTATAACGTGTGGGATTAAGTACACTTGCGCTATCCAACATGCAGATGTTAGCACGCTCAAGACCAGTGATGTTGAACCTTGGGCTTCCAAATGTTTCCGAACTACATCTTTCATGATGTTTTACTGGACTTGAGAGTGTCTAAGCATCATGGGAAAGGCAGTTCTGAAACATCTGGAGTGCCAAGGTTTGCCATCGCTGCTCTAGACTATCACTCAAGCAATAAAAGTAACATTGGACTCATTATAGGAGCATAAAAATGCCACACTTTTAATCTATCCCAAAATTTTTAATTATGAATAGTGAAAAACAATTAATGCATTTTCATGATATATTTTATCTAATTTTTCCTACAATTTAAATCAGAAAATGTTAGTTTTGTGGGTTTCTTTTCCCTGACCACCCTACATGCTGCACTGTGCAGTAACTCATTTATAGCTGTTTCTAATTAGCTACAGCAAAGGAGATGAAGTAAACAGCACCCAAGATGGTGTGTCTCAGGACTGCAAATTTGTACACATTTTCCTAATAAAATTGCAGTTTTAAATGCTTGTAAAACATGTATTTTGTAAGCAGAAATTTTGCAATGCATAAAAAAACATAATTTATGTAAGAACTTACCTGATAAATTCATTTCTTTCATATTAGCAAGAGTCCATGAGCTAGTGACGTATGGGATATACATTCCTACCAGGAGGGGCAAAGTTTCCCAAACCTCAAAATGCCTATTATTACACCCCTCACCACACCCACAATTCAGTTTAACGAATAGCCAAGAAGTGGGGTGATAAAAAAGTGCGAAAGCATATAAAATAAGGAATTGGAATAATTGTGCTTTATACAAAAATCATAACCACCACAAAAAAAGGGTGGGCCTCATGGACTCTTGCTAATATGAAAGAAATGAATTTATCAGGTAAGTTCTTACATAAATTATGTTTTCTTTCATGTAATTAGCAAGAGTCCATGAGCTAGTGACGTATGGGATAATGATTACCCAAGATGTGGATCTTTCCACGCAAGAGTCACTAGAGAGGGAGGGATAAAATAAAGACAGCCAATTCCTGCTGAATAATCCACACCCAAAATAAAGTTTAATGAAAAACATGAGCAGAAGATTCAAACTGAAACCGCTGCCTGAAGTACTTTTCTACCAAAAACTGCTTCAGAAGAAGAAAATACATCAAAATGGTAGAATTTAGTAAAAGTATGCAAAGAGGACCAAGTTGCTGCTTTGCAAATCTGATCAATCGAAGCTTCATTCCTAAACGCCCAGGAAGTAGAAACTGACCTAGTAGAATGAGCTGTAATCCTTTGAGGCAGAGTTTTACACGACTCAACATAGGCAAGATGAATTAAAGATTTCAACCAAGATGCCAAAGAAATGGCAGAAGCTTTCTGGCCTTTTCTAGAACCGGAAAAGATAACAAATAAACTAGAAGTCTTTCGGAAAGACTTAGTAGCTTCAACATAATATTTCAAAGCTCTAACAACATCCAAAGAATGTAACGATGTCTCCTTAGGATTCTTAGGATTAGGACATAATGAAGGAACCACAATTTCTCTACTAATGTTGTTGGAATTCACAACTTTAGGTAAAAATTCAAAAGAAGTTCGCAACACTGCCTTATCCTGATGAAAAATCAGAAAAGGAGACTCACAAGAAAGAGCAGATAATTCAGAAACTCTTCTGGCAGAAGAGATTGCCAAAAGGAATAAAACTTTCCAAGAAAGTAATTTAATGTCCAATGAATGCATAGGTTCAAACGGAGGAGCTTGAAGAGCCCCTAGAACCAAATTCAAACTCCAAGGAGGAGAAATTGACTTAATGACAGGTTTTATACGAACCAAAGCTTGTACAAAACAATGAATATCAGGAAGATTAGCAATCTTTCTGTGAAAAAGAACAGAAAGAGCAGAGATTTGTCCTTTCAAGGAACTTGCGGACAAACCTTTATCTAAACCATCCTGAAGAAACTGTAAAATTCTTGGAATTCTAAAAGAATGCCAAGAAAAATGATGAGAAAGACACCAAGAAATATAAGTCTTCCAGACTCTATAATATATCTCTCTGGATACAGATTTACGAGCCTGTAACATAGTATTAATCACAGAGTCAGAGAAACCTCTTTGACTAAGAATCAAGCGTTCAATCTCCATACCTTTAAATTTAAGGATTTGAGATCCTGATGGAAAAAAGGACCTTGCGACAGAAGGTCTGGTCGTAGCGGAAGAGTCCACGGATGGCAAGAGGCCATCCGGACAAGATCCGCATACCAAAACCTGTGAGGCCATGCCGGAGCTACCAGCAGAACAAACGAGCATTCCTTCAGAATCTTGGAGATTACTCTTGGAAGAAGAACTAGAGGCGGAAAGATATAAGCAGGATGATACTTCCAAGGAAGTGATAATGCATCCACTGCTTCCGCCTGAGGATCCCGGGATCTGGACAGATACCTGGGAAGTTTCTTGTTTAGATGAGACGCCATCAGATCTATTTCTGGAAGCTCCCATATTTGAACAATCTGAAGAAATACCTCTGGGTGAAGAGACCATTCGCCCGGATGCAACGTTTGGCGACTGAGATAATCCGCTTCCCAATTGTCTATACCTGGGATATGAACCGCAGAGATTAGACAGGAGCTGGATTCCGCCCAAACCAGAATTCGAGATACTTCTTTCATAGCCAGAGGACTGTGAGTCCCTCCTTGATGATTGATGTATGCCACAGTTGTGACATTGTCTGTCTGAAAACAAATGAACGATTCTCTCTTCAGAAGAGGCCAAGACTGAAGAGCTCTGAAAATTGCACGGAGTTCCAAAATATTGATCGGTAATCTCACCTCCTGAGATTCCCAAACTCCTTGTGCCGTCAGAGATCCCCACACAGCTCCCCAACCTGTGAGACTTGCATCTGTTGAAATTACAGTCTAGGTCGGAAGCACAAAAGAAGCCCCCTGAATTAAACAATGGTGATCTGTCCACCACGTTAGAGAGTGTCGTACAACCGGTTTTAAAGATATTAATTGAGATATCTTTGTGTAATCCCTGCACCATTGATTCAGCATACAGAGCTGAAGAGGTCGCATGTGAAAACGAGCAAAGGGGATCGCGTCCGATGCAGCAGTCATAAGACCTAGAATTTCCATGCATAAGGCTACCGAAGGGAATGATTGTGACTGAAGGTTTCGACAAGCTGAAATCAATTTTAGACGTCTCTTGTCTGTTAAAGACAGAGTCATGGACACTGAATCTATCTGGAAACCCAGAAAAGTTACCCTTGTCTGAGGAATCAATGAACTTTTTGGTAAATTGATCCTCCAACCATGATCTTGAAGAAACAACACAAGTCGATTCGTATGAGATTCTGCTAAATTTAAAGACTGAGCAAGTACCAAGATATCGTCCAAATAAGGAAATACCACAATACCCTGTTCTCTGATTACAGACAGAATGGCACCGAGAACCTTTGTAAAAATTCTTGGAGCTGTAGCTAGGCCAAACGGCAGAGCCACAAACTGGTAATGCTTGTCCAGAAAAGAGAATCTCAGGAACTGATAATGATCTGGATGAATCGGAATATGCAGATAAGCATCCTGTAAATCTATTGTGGACATATAATGCCCTTGCTGAACAAAAGGCAAGATAGTCCTTACAGTTACCATTTTGAACGTTGGTATCCTTACATAACGATTCAATATTTTTAGATCCAGAACTGGTCTGAAGGAATTCTCCTTCTTTGGTACAATGAAGAGATTTGAATAAAACCCCATCCCCTGTTCCAGAACTGGAACTGGCATAATTACTCCAGCCAACTCTAGATCTGAAACACAATTCAGAAATGCTTGAGCTTTCACTGGATTTACTGGGACACGGGAAAGAAAAAATCTCTTTGCAGGAGGTCTCATCTTGAAACCAATTCTGTACCCTTCTGAAACAATGTTCTGAATCCAAAGATTGTGAACAGAATTGATCCAAATTTCTTTGAAAAAACGTAACCTGCCCCCTACCAGCTGAGCTGGAATGAGGGCCGCACCTTCATGTGGACTTAGAAGCAGGCTTTGCCTTTCTAGAAGGCTTGGATTTATTCCAGACTGGAGATGGTTTCCAAACTGAAACTGCTCCTGAGGATGAAGGATCAGGCTTTTGTTCTTTGTTGAAACGAAAGGAACGAAAACGATTATTAGCCCTGTTTTTACCCTTAGATTTTTTATCCTGTGGTAAAAAAGTTCCTTTCCCACCAGTAACAGTTGAGATAATGGAATCCAACTGAGAACCAAATAATTTGTTACCCTGGAAAGAAATGGAAAGTAGAGTTGATTTAGAAGCCATATCAGCATCCCAAGTTTTAAGCCATAAAGCTCTTCTAGCTAAAATAGCTAGAGACATAAACCTGACATCAACTCTGATAATATCAAAAATGGCATCACAGATAAAATTATTAGCATGCTGAAGAAGAATAATAATATTATGAGAATCATGATCTGTTACTTGTTGTGCTAAAGTCTCCAACCAAAAAGTTGAAGCTGCAGCAACATCAGCCAAAGATATAGCAGGTCTAAGAAGATTACCTGAACACAGATAAGCTTTTCTTAGAAAGGATTCAATTTTCCTATCTAAAGGATCTTTAAACGAAGTACCATCTGACGTAGGAATAGTAGTACGTTTAGCAAGGGTAGAAATAGCCCCATCAACTTTAGGGATTTTGTCCCAAAATTCTAATCTGTCAGACGGCACAGGATATAATTGCTTAAAACGTTTAGAAGGAGTAAATGAATTACCCAATTTATCCCATTCTCTGGAAATTACTTCAGAAATAGCATTAGGAACAGGAAAAACTTCTGGAATAACCACAGGAGATTTAAACACCTTATCTAAACGTTTAGAATTAGTATCAAGAGGACCAGAATCCTCTATTTCTAAAGCAATTAGTACTTCTTTAAGTAAAGAACGAATAAATTCCATTTTAAATAAATATGAAGATTTATCAGCATCAATCTCTGAGACAGAATCCTCTGAACCAGAAGAGTCATCAGAATCAGAATGATGATGTTCATTTAAAAATTCATCTGTAGAGAGAGAAGTTTTAAAAGATTTTTTATGTTTACTAGAAGGAGAAATAACAGACATAGCCTTCTTGATGGATTCAGAAACAAAATCTCTTATGTTATCAGGAACATTCTGCACCTTAGATGTTGAGGGAACTGCAACAGGCAATGGTACATTACTAAAGGAAATATTATCTGCTTTAACAAGTTTGTCATGACAATTAATACAAACAACAGCCGGAGGAATAGCTACCAAAAGTTTACAGCAGATACACTTAGCTTTGGTAGTTCCAGCACTAGACAGCGATTTTCCTGAAGTATCTTCTGACTCAGATGCAACGTGAGACATCTTGCAATATGTAAGAGAAAAAACAACATATAAAGCAAAATTGATCAAATTCCTTAAATGACAGTTTCAGGAATGGGAAAAAATGCCAATAAACAAGCTTCTAGTAACCAGAAGCAAAGAAAAAATGAGACTGAAATAATGTGGAGACAAAAGCGACGCCCATATTTTTTGGCGCCAAATAATACGCCCACATTGTTTGGCGTCTAAATGCTTTTTGCGCCAAAAATGACGCCACATCCGGAACGCCGACATTTTTGGCGCAAAAGGACATCAAAAAATGACGCAACTTCCGGCGACACGTATGACGCCGGAAACAGAAAAGATTTTTTGCGCCAAAAAAGTCCGCGCCAAGAATGACGCAATAAAATGAAGCATTTTCAGCCCCCGCGAGCCTAACAGCCCACAGGGAAAAAAAAGTCAAATTTTTAAGGTAAGAAAAAATGATTGATTCAAACGCATTATCCCAAATATGAAACTGACTGTCTGAAAATAAGGAATGTTGAACATTCTGAGTCAAGGCAAATAAATGTTTGAATACATATATTTAGAACTTTATAAATAAAGTGCCCAACCATAGCTTAGAGTGTCACAGAAAATAAGATTTACTTACCCCAGGACACTCATCTACATGTTTGTAGAAAGCCAAACCAGTACTGAAACGAAAATCAGCAGAGGTAATGGTATATAAATAAGAGTATATCGTCGATCTGAAAAGGGAGGTAAGAGATGAATCTCTATGACCGATAACAGAGAACCTATGAAATAGACCCCGTAGAAGGAGATCACTGCATTCAAATAAGCAATACTCTCCTCACATCCCTCTGACATTCACTGCACGCTGAGAGGAAAACCGGGCTCCAACTTGCTGCGGAGCGCATATCAACGTAGAATCTAGCACAAACTTACTTCACCACCTCCATAGGAGGCAAAGTTTGTAAAACTGAATTGTGGGTGTGGTGAGGGGTGTATTTATAGGCATTTTGAGGTTTGGGAAACTTTGCCCCTCCTGGTAGGAATGTATATCCCATATGTCACTAGCTCATGGACTCTTGCTAATTACATGAAAGAAATATATATTAATGTTCCTTTAAGGCCATGGTGTACACAGACAAGTATTTTGCTTCAAAATCAAAATAATCAGCTTTAAAGGGATGCTAACCCCACATTTTTTCTTTCACAATTCAGATAGAGCGTGCAATTTTTAGCAACTTTCTAATGTACTCCTATTATCAAATTTTATTGTTCTCATGTTATCTTGATTTGAAAAAGCAGTAATGAAAGGTTAGGAGCCGGCCCATTTTTAGTTCAGCACCTGGGTAGCGCTTGCTAATTGGTTTGCTACATTTAGCCACAAATCTGCAAGTGTTACCCAGGTGCTGAACAAAAAATGGGCTGGCTCTAAAGCTTACAGTACTGCTTTTTCAAATCAAGATAGCATGAGAACAAAGAAAAAATGATAATAGGAGTAAATTAGAAAGTTGCTTAAAATCTCATGCTCTATCTGACTCATGAAAGAAAAAAATTGGGTTTAGTATCCCTTTAACTCATTTTTTATGTCATTCAAAATTTATTTTTGATGGACTATTCAATACAGTGCATAACAAAGACATTGCAGTAACATGTGACAGCCATCAGCCAATCACACACCCAAATACGTATACACTATAAAATCTTGCATGTGCTCAGTAGTAGCTGTGCCTCAGAAACTGTGCATATACAAAGACTGTTCACAGTTTGATAATGGAAGTATATCGGAAAGTCTCTTAATTCTGCATGCTCTATCTTAATCATGAAAGTTTAAGTTTGACGTTAGTGTCCCTTTAACATGATTATGATATCATGCTATGCATGATATAATTTACTGCCATTTTTAAACTTCCCATCCCCATTATTTATTTTGTTGACCTTCTTTAAACCTTTTCTAATATTGCACTGTCCTTTTTTTTAAAAAAATTAAATCTTTTATTGAGATTTTTAGCTGTTACAACATAGTAAATGTACTCATTCACAATAAAGAAAAACAAAGGCACATGTATAACTAGACCATGATATAGAATAAATCAGTGACGTGCAGTGACGTCAGAGGCTGGTGAGGCAGTGGCTAGGATACGCCTTCATTCTTTAGATATCCTTTGTTGAAGAAATAGCAATGCACATGGGTGAGCCAATCACATGAGGTATCTATGTGCAGCCACCAATCAGCAGCTACTGAGCATATTTAGATATGATTTTCAACAAAGGACATCAAAAGAATGAAGAAAATTAGATATTAGATGTAAATTGGAAAGTTATTTAAATTTGCATATGGGTTTCATATGGGTTTCATGTCCCTTTAAATGGTGTCTTGGAAAACTGGTCAACTTAGTAAACATCTGATTTTAGTCTAAAAGGATTGTAACAGAAACTTTTGCCAGATAACACAATGCTTGCTCTGATTATGAGATCTAGAAATCCATGCCCATTAAAATATGTTTAAAACATACTTTTTACTTTAAAGGGACATGCCACCCACATTTTTTCTTTTATGATTTATAAAGAGAATGCAATTTTAAACATCTTTCTAATTTACTTATATTATCTAATTTGTTGTATTCTCTTGATATTCTTTGATGAAAAGCATATCTAGATATGCTCACTAGCTGCTGATTGGTTGCTGCACATAGAAGCCTCGTGTGATTGGCTCACCATGTGCATTTCTTTTTCTTCAACTAAGGATATTTAAAAAATGAAGCAAAATAAATAATGGAAGTAAATTGTAATGCTGTTTAAATTTCTATTCTCTATCTGAATCATGAAAGAAAGATTTTGGGTTTAGTGGCCCTTTAATGCTGTAAATTATGCTTATAGATTCTTTCACTTCATAAGGGATGAGAGAGTCAGAGGGGGAGGAAGAGAGACAGAGAGAGAAAGAGACCATGGGGAGAACAACACACAAGGAGAGAGATGGATAGATAGAGAGAGAGAGACACACACACACACACAAGGGGGGGGGGGGAGAGGGACCACTGCATTTTAAAGTAATAAAACAGCAGAGCTACTGAGAGTTCAGAAAGTAAGACTATACATTAGTACAGAGGCAAGCTGCTAAGTTAGTGGGTGTAAAGTTTGAGTAAACAAAATACAAAAACGATCCTTTGCTGTAAAAGAGTAAAAAAAACACTAAACCACATTCATTAAATTATCATTTTCACTAACAGAATCCCTTTTTAGTAAAATCTTACTTTAATAAGATGTGGGTGAAACACTGCTCTCTGTGCCTCTCTCCTGCTCTGGAAGGATTCAGGAAGTGACAGTGGCACATTCCACTGCACTTAGAGGGGAAGAACAGAACTCTCTTTTTCACTTTAGCAAAGCTAGCAGGTTCACAGGACAGCAACAAAATATATGAAAGTTGTTTTTTTCCGTTTTTGTTTTGTTTTACATGATTTAACATCCAGCCCCAACCCTAAGTTCCACTTACTAATGCCTCTCGCTGGATTGGTTCAGCCCAAATAGGACTGCCTCAAATAAGCAGTTAATGGGCAATGCAATGATCTTAACCACTTGCATCCAGTAGTTGGCGCAGCATGTTGTGTAATGGTGGGCAGACCTGCTTGTGCCTCTGCATTGCACAACATATAGCTGTGAGAAAAAAAAATGCTGGGGAAAAAAATACAATTTTTTTTTTAAAGCCAATAAAAAAATATATATTTTTGCCCATATGAGAGGTGAAGCACTTCCTCACCTGCCTCTAGTGACTGCACATCACTGATAAACATAGATAAAGAATTGTGGTCAGCAAATTAAACAATTTGCTTACCTAAAGAGACTGTATTTCAAAGACACACAAGTACAATGGAATGCAAACATAGGAGCAATTGTGATGAACATATTAATATGAAATCTCCTTTTTCTAATATATATCCTCCTGTGATTATAAATGTGATGAGAGCAGGATGTGATGTCACTAGTTTGGGGGCGGGGCTTAGGTCCGGTAGTCTGTGTCGTAGTTAGTTAGTAGAATCAACCTGAATAGATGTATGTTTCCATGCTCTGTAATAAAATAGAGTTGTACCATCATTGCTGTGTCCTGCATGTGTCCTGCATCTCATGACATGGTGTCAGAAGTTCTGGCCTGTGCTTCTGTTCCTAATCGATGACGATGTCAAAGTTTACCCCACCTGAGCCTTTTGACTTCTCTCAGCCTGCAGCTTGGCCCA
The DNA here is from genome assembly GCF_027579735.1 of Bombina bombina. Lineage (NCBI taxonomy): Eukaryota > Metazoa > Chordata > Amphibia > Anura > Bombinatoridae > Bombina > Bombina bombina. Next base: position 1,118,882,402 of record NC_069501.1, on the reverse strand, counting down.
CATGGCGTCAGAGATTTCAGCGCTTCAGGATTGCTTCTAACACTATTATAAATTCCTCCCAAACTGTAGAGAGCCACTCTTGGACCCCAAAGAAGTATAAATAACCTGGAGGTGGAAAGCTATCAACTGAAATGGTCACTCATAGACCTTAGAACAATAAGAGGAATATTTAGTGACACTTAGCGCTAAGAGGACAATCATACAGACCTCCTATAATTAGTAAAACCACACAAAGTCTTAGGAAGAGCTGGGGAGATTACTGGAGGTGGGTTAGCTTTGTTTTCAGCCACTCTTTGCCCTGAAAAATGTAAGTAAAGGGATTGGACATTAAACTTTATTATTCTGGTGAAGGACTACTATGGTGAGGCAGGTGTTTTAACAATTATAACATTAAGTCAAAGGTAAGGATACCATTATAATCCTGAAATGTAATTATAAACTATCTTAACTTAACATACAGTTACTAATGAGCCAGTTTTTGTGGATCTAGGGTCAGTGTGTCCTAATCTATTCCACAGTCTCGGCCGCTGATCGAAGAACAAGGACTAATATAGATAAGGGATGGGAGAATAAAACCATAATGCACTTTATCTCCCAACATTAGACAGTTAGTTAGAAACTACTAAATTAAAATATAATTTTGATAGTGTGCATGACTTCCCTTTACCCATATAACTTTCGGATTAGGGGTTAATAGTTTAATTTAGTATATTTCGTTGTGGGGTGCTTCCGGTTTAGGGGGTTAATAATTTAATTTAGTATATTTCGTTGTGGGGGGCTTACGGTTTAGGGTTTAATAGGTTTATTATAGTGGTGGCGGTGTCGGGGAGCGGCGGAATAGGGGTTAATATATTTTTTTATAGTGTGGGCAATGTTGGGGTGCGGGGAATAGGGGTTAATAACTTTAGTATAGTGGCGGCGATGTCAGGAAGCGGCAAAATAGGGGTTTATAAATTTTATTAATGGCGGCGATGACTGGAGCGGCAGATTTGGGGTTAATAACTTTACTATAGTGTTTGCGATGCGGGAGGGTTTAGGGGTTAATAGGTAGTTTATGGGTGTTTAGTGTACTTTGTAACACTTTAGTTATGAGTTTTATGTAACAGTTTTGTAGAGTAAAACTCATAACCACTGCTCTCAGAATGCGAAATGGATCTTGTCGGTATAGGCTGGAAATCAAGCTTTTTAGCCTCACCGCAAAACTCGTAATGGCTGCACTATGGAAGTCCCATGAAAAAACGTAATTTTTACGAGTGCGTGACTGACTTGCGTTACAGGCTAAAAGGCTTGCGGTACAGCTATACCGACAAGACTTGTAATGGCTACGGTGCTGTTTTAACGCTGAAATTACAATTTTTTCCGTGTTAAAACCCGAACGCAAAACTTGTAATCTAAGTGATTGTGTTTGTATTTCTCATCTCTAGTCTTTTGGTAAAGAATCCTTATTTTATTGGAGGTATTCCGAACAGCCAGTTGATCTTCTGCTGTATTTAATTATTTTAGAGGACAGTTTTTTTAAAGATCTATTTTCTATTGTCATCAATATCTGTATTTTCTTGCAGTTTATGGACATACCACTTAAAAGTATTTTTTTTTTTTTTTTATTTGTGGCAAATTAATAAGAGATATAAATGAGCTACTCTGCTGATCTACTAGTGCCTAGAGTGTTGCAGGGTCATGGCTCAGAGTCCTGTGTGGTGAACTCCATCTTGCTTGGGGGTATTGTAAAAACATTTTTTTCCTTAGTTAAATTATAGGGAAAATAGGCAAAATAAGTAATGAATTACATTGCAAAGTTGTTTTACAATGCATAGTTATTTTTTTTTTTATTATGCTTTTAAAGGGACACTGAACCCAATTTTTTTTCTTTTATGATTCAGATAGAGAATGCAATTTCAAGCAACTTTCTAATTTACTGCTATTATCAATTTGTCTAAATGTAGCCACCAATCAGCAAGCGCTACCCCAGGTACTGAACCAAAAAATTGGTCCGGCTCCTAAGCTTAGATTCCTGCTTTTTCAAATAAAGAGAAGAAAGAAAAATTGATAATAGGAGTAAATTAGAAAGTTGCTTAAAATTGCATGCTCTGGGGGTCGATTTATCAATGTCTGTCTGACATGATACACTGTAGCGTATCATATCTGACAGATATTGCTGAATGCCGACATAAGCTGTCGGCATTTAACATTGCACAAGCAGTTCACCAGAACTACTTGTGCAATGCCGCCCCCTGCAGATTCGCGGCCAATCCACTAGCAGGGGGTGTCAATCATGCCGATCGTATAGGATCGGGCAGATTGCACACTGCAGCCTCAGAGGCAGCGAACCAGTTAAGGAGCAGCGGTCTTAAGACCGCTGATTCATAACTGCTGTTTCCAGCGTGCCTGAATTCGGCCCCTCTATCTGAATCATGAAAGAACAAATTGTGTTTAGTATCCCTTTAACATATTTCTTTATTGGACATCCATTTTTCCCCCCCAATATATATATTTTTTACTCTATACCATCAGTAATTTCCTAGTCACAGTGCAGAGACTATTATTACATTAAACCCAATCACATCAATATGAGTCCTTTTTCCTGATGTACAGAAGTGCTGCCGGACTTCTTGTAATCTTCTGAAATTCTCTTTATTCCTCTTTCCAGCCCCTCCATATTTTATTTCCTGATGCCAATTATTACAATGCATGCAGCCGTGAACGGCACAGAATCAACCCTTTGGAAATATTTTACATCACATCAAACATTATGTATGGGAAAGATGTTTTAGAGATTTACATTTAATTAAACAACAGGCTGGTATCCTCCACTTTGCAGATCATCAAAGTGAGAGTGCAACTGCTTTTGAAGTTAGCAATTTGTACTCTAACATGGTAGCTCCTCTGAACATATGTATATTTATTGTTTTACAAGCAGAAATAATATGACACCTGCAGATAGGATTGGAAATAAATTGCCTGCCAGGCATTTTTTTGCCTCTTTGCTTTTGTTAGGAGCTTGTTTGACATGCAGGAAAAATGCACAGGTGAGATTATACAGAGTACCAAAGAAAATAAAAGCTCCCCAGCATGTGTGTCTATTCAAGCATGCAGAGAAATTCTTATTATGTTATTTCAGTTACTTGAAATATGTTTAACTGTGACTAAGCTAAAAGTGCTTGAAGACGTATAGCTTTTTAGAATTCAAAAAAAGGTGACTGGTTTTCAGAAGACCTTTAAAAGCAAATGAAAGTCAAAATTAAAGGTACATTGTACACTAGACTTTTCTTGGCATAAATGTTTTGTAGATTACACATTTATATAGCCCATCTGGGAGTGTTTTTGTAACAATGTATAGTTTTGCTTATTTTTTAATAACATTATGATGATTTTCAGACTCCTAACCAAGCTCCAAAGTGTCAGATGTATACTGATGTCTACAGACTCCAGCTGGCTCCTGTTAATGTTATCTGTCTTTTCATATGCAGGGAGGGGGGGGGTGGAGTAGTGTCTGCTCTTTCTGCTTTCTCAGCCCATTTCACTGGGTGTCCCAGGCTAACTCAACAACAGTGTTAAACTGGGAGCTTCTAAGTAAGTTTTTAAAAGGTTTTATACTGGATTTTTAGATCAGTATCAGTGCATATTATTCTTTATAGTAGTGTCTATTGCATTCTATTACATTGTCCCTTTAAACCTTCATGGCTCAGATTGTGCATGGAATTTTAAGATACTTTTAATTTTACTTCTATAATCAAATGTGTTTAATTCCTGTTATCCTTTTTGAAAAGCATTACCTTGCTTTTCAGGAGCAGCAATGCACTGCTGGGATATAGCTGGTGATTGGTGGTTATGCACATATGCCTCTTTTCATTGGTTTATCTGCTATAATACAGAGCATTTTCTTTCTTTCATGTAATTAGCAAGAGTCCATGAGCTAGTGACGTATGGGATATACATTCCTACCAGGAGGAGCAAAGTTTCCCAAACCTTAAAATGCCTATAAATACACCCCTCACCACACCCACAAATCAGTTTTACAAACTTTGCCTCCTATGGAGGTGGTGAAGTAAGTTTGTGCTAGATTCTACGTTGATATGCGCTCCGCAGCAGGTTGGAGCCCGGTTTTCCTCTCAGCGTGCAGTGAATGTCAGAGGGATGTGAGGAGAGTATTGCCTATTTGAATGCAATGATCTCCTTCTACGGGGTCTATTTCATAGGTTCTCTGTTATCGGTCGTAGAGATTCATCTCTTACCTCCCTTTTCAGATCGACGATATACTCTTATATATATATACCATTACCTCTGCTGATTCTCGTTTCAGTACTGGTTTGGCTATCTGCTATATGTAGATGAGTGTCCTGGGGTAAGTAAGTCTTATTTTCTGTGACACTCTAAGCTATGGTTGGGCACTTTTTTATAAAGTTCTAAATATATGTATTCAAACATTTATTTGCCTTGACTCAGGATGTTCAACATTCCTTATTTTCAGACAGTCAGTTTCATATTTGGGATAATGCATTTGAATCAATCATTTTTTCTTACCTTAAAAAATTTGACTTTTTTCCTGTGGGCTGTTAGGCTCGCGGGGGCTGAAAATGCTTCATTTTATTGCGTCATTCTTGGCGCTGACTTTTTTGGCGCAAATTTTTTTTTCTGTTTCCGGCGTCATACGTGTCGCAGGAAGTTGCGTCATTTTTTGACGTTCTTTTGCGCCAAAAGTGTCGGCGTTCCGGATGTGGCGTCATTTTTGGCGCCAAAAGCATTTAGGCGCCAAATAATGTGGGCGTCATTTTTGGCGCTAAAAAATATGGGCGTCATTGTTGTCTCCACATTATTTAAGTCTCATTATTTATTTGCTTCTGGTTGCTAGAAGCTTGTTCACTGGCATTTTTTCCCATTCCTGAAACTGTCATTTAAGGAATTTGATCTATTTTGCTTTATATGTTGTTTTTTTCTATTACATATTGTAAGATGTTCCACGTTGCAACTGAGTCAGAAGATACTTCAGGAAAATCGCTGCCCGGTGCTGGAGCTACCAAAGCTAAGTGTATCTGATATAAACTTTTGGTATCTGTTCCTCCAGCTGTTATTTGTATTGAATGTCATGACAAACTTGTTAATGCAGATAAAATTTCCTTTAGTACTGTTACATTACCTGTTGCTGTTCCGTCAACATCTAATACTCAGAGTGTTCCTGATAACATAAGAGATTTTGTTTCTAAATCCATTAAGAAGGCTATGTCTGTTATTTCTCCTTCTAGTATACATAAAAGTCTTTTAAAACTTCTCTTTTTTTCAGATGAATTTTTAAAATGAACATCATCATTCTGATACTGATAATGGTTCTTCTGGTTCAGAGGTTTCTGTCTCAGAGGTTGATGCTGATAAATCTTCGTATTTGTTCAAGATGGAATTATTTGTTCTTTACTTAAAGAAGTATTAATTGCATTAGAAATTGAGGATTCTGGTCCTCTTGATACTAAATCTAAACGTTTAAATAAGGTTTCTAAATCTCCTGTATTTATTCCAGAAGTGTTTCCTGTCCCTGATGCTATTTCTGAAGTAATTTCCAGGGAATGGAATATTTTGGGTAATTCATTTACTCCTTCTAAAAACGTTTTTAAGCAATTATATCCTGTGCCATCTGACAGATTAGAGTTTTGGGACAAAATCCCTAAGATTAATGGGGCTGTCTCTACTCCTGCTAAAGATCCTTTAGATAGGAAAATTGAATCCTTTCTAAGAAAAGCTTACTTGTGTTCAGGTAATCGTCTTAGACCTGCTATATCCTTAGCGGATGTTACTGCAGCTTCAACTTTTTTGGTTAGAAGCTTTAGCGCAACAAATAACAGATCATAATTATCATTTGCATTTCTTTAACATGCTAATTATTTTATTTGTGATGCCATCTTTGATATCATTAGAGTTGATGTCAGGTATATGTCTCTAGCTATTTTAGCTAGAAGAGCTTTATGGCTTAAAACTTGGAATGCTGATATGTCTTCTAAGTCATCTTTACTATCCCTTTCTTTCCAGGGTAATAAATTATTCGATTATCAGTTGGATTCTTTTATCTCAACTGTTACTGGAGGGAAGGGAACTTTTTTACCACAGGATAAAAAATCTAAAGGTGAATTTAGGTCTAATAATCGTTTTCGTTCCTTTCATCACAACAAGGAACAAAAGCCTGATCCTTCATCCTCAGGAGCGGTATCAGTTTGGTAACCTTCTCCAGTTTGGAATATATCCAAGCCTTATAGAAACCCAAGCCAGCTCCTAGGTCCACATGAAGGTGCGGCCCTCATTCCAGCTCAGCTGGTACAGGGCAGATTATGTTTTTTTCAAAGAAATTTGGATCAATTCCGTTCACAATCTCTGTTTTTCAGAACATTGTTTCAGAAGGGTACAGAATTGGCTTCAAGTTAAGGCCTCCTGCAAAGAGATTTTTTTCTTTCCAGTGTCCCAGTAAACCCAGCAAAGGCTCAAGCATTTCTGAAATGTGTTTCAGATCTAGAGTTGGCTGGAGTAATTATGCCAGTTCCAGTTCTGGAACATGGGGCTGGGGTTTTATTTAATCTCTTTATTGTACCAAAGAAGGTCAAATCCTTCAGACCAGTTCCGGATCTGTCAATATTGAATCATTATGTAAGGATACCAACATTCAAGATGGTAACTGTAAGGACTATCCTGCCTTTTGTTCAGCAAGGGCATTATATGTCTGCATTAGATTTACAGGATGCATATCTGCATATTCCGATTCATCCAGATCACTATCAGTTTCTGAGATTCTCTTTTCTAGACAAGCATTACCAGTTTGTGGCTCTACCGTTTGGCCTAGCATTAGCTCCAAGAATTTTTACAAAGGTTCTCGGTGCCCTTCTGTCTGTATTCAGAGAACAGGGTATTGGTATTTCCTTATTTGGACGATATCTTGGTACTTGCTCAGTCTTCACATTTAGCAGAATCTCATTCGATTCGACTTGTGTTGTTTCTTCAAGATCATGGTTGAAGGATCAATTTACCAAAAAGTTCATTGATTCCTCAGACAAGGGTAACCTCTTTAGGTTTCCATATAGATTCGGTGTCCATGACTCTGTCTTTTTCGGACAAGAGACGTCTAACATTGATATCAGCTTGTCAAAACCTTCAGTCACAATCATTCCCTTTGGTTGCCTTATGCATGGAAATTTTAGGTCTTATGTCTGCTGCATTGGACGCGATCTCCTTTGCTCATTTTCACATGCGACCTTTCCAGCTCTGTATGCTGAACCAATAGTGCTGGGATTACACAAAGATATCTCAATCAATATCTTTAAAACCGATTGTACGACACTCTCTGACGTGGTGGACAGATCACCATCGTTTAATTCAGGGGGCTTCTTTTGTTCTTCTGACCTGGACTGTAATTTCAACAGATGCAAGTCTTACAGGTTGGGGAGCTGTATGGGGATCTCTGACGGCACAAGGAGTTTGGGAATCTCAGGAGGTGAGATTACCGATCAATATTTTGGAACTCCGTGCAATTTTCAGAGCTCTTCAGTCTTGGCCTCTTCTGAAGAGAGAATCGTTCATTTGTTTTCAGACAGACAATGTCACAACTGTGGCATACATCAATCATCAAGGAGGGACTCACAGTCCTCTGGCTATGAAAGGAGTGTCTCGAATTCTGGTTTGGGCGGAATCCAGCTCCTGTCTAATTTCTGCGGTTCATATCCCAGGTATAGACAATTGGGAAGCGGATTATCTCAGCCGCCAAACGTTACATCCGGGCGAATGGTCTCTTCACCCAGAGGTATTTCTTCAGATTGTTCAAATGTGGGAACTTCCAGAAATAGATCTGATGGCGTCTCATCTAAACAAGAAACTTCCCAGGTATCTGTCCAGATCCCGGGATCCTCAGGCGGAGGCAGTGAATGCATTATCACTTCCTTGGAAGTATCATCCTGCCTATATCTTTCCGCCTCTAGTTCTTCTTCCAAGAGTGATCTCCAAGATTCTGAAGGAATGCTCGTTTGTTCTGCTGGTAGCCCCGGCATGGCCTCACAGGTTTTGGTATGCGGATCTTGTCCGGATGGCCTCTTGCCAACCGTGGACTCTTCCGTTAAGACCAGACCTTCTGTCACAAGGTCCTTTTTTTCCATCAGGATCTCAAATCCTTAAATTTAAAGGTATGGAGATTGAACGCTTGATTCTTGGTCAAAGAGGTTTCTCTGACTCTGTGATTAATACTATGTTACAGGCTCGTAAATCTGTATCTAGAGAGATATATTATAGAGTCTGGAAGACTTATATTTCTTGGTGTCTTTCTCATCATTTTTCTTGGCATTCTTTTAGAATACCGAGAATTTTACAGTTTCTTCAGGACGGTTTAGATAAGGGTTTGTCCGCAAGTTCCTTTAAAGGACAAATCTCTGCTCTTTCTGTTCTTTTTCACAGAAAGATTGCTAGTCTTCCTGATATTCATTGTTTTGTACAAGCTTTGGTTCGTATAAAACCTGTTATTAAGTCAATTTCTCCTCCTTGGAGTTTGAATTTGGTTCTGGGGGCTCTTCAAGCTCCTCCTTTTGAACCCATGCATTCATTGGACATTAAATTACTTCCTTGGAAAGTTTTGTTCCTTTTGGCGATCTCTTCTGCCAGAAGAGTCTCTGAATTATCTGCTCTTTCTTGTGAATCTCCTTTTCTGATTTTTCATCAGGATAAGGCGGTGTTGCGAACTTCTTTTCAATTTTTACCTAAGGTTGTGAATTCCAACAACATTAGTAGAGAAATTGTGGTTCCTTCATTATGTCCTAATCCTAAGAATTCTAAGGAGAAATCATTGCATTCTTTGGATGTTGTTAGAGCTTTGAAATATTATGTTGAAGCTACTAAGTCTTTCCGAAAGACTTCTAGTCTATTTGTCATCTTTTCCGGTTCTAGAAAAGGTCAGAAAGCTTCTGCCATTTCTTTGGCATCTTGGTTGAAATCTTTCAATTCATCATGCCTATGTCGAGTCGGGTAAAACTCTGCCTCATAGGATTACAGCTCATTCTACTAGGTCAGTTTCTACTTCCTGGGCGTTTAGGAATGAAGCTTCGGTTGATCAGATTTGCAAAGCAGCAACTTGGTCCTCTTTGCATTCTTTTACTAAATTCTACCATTTTGATGTGTTTTCTTCCTCTGAAGCAGTTTTTGGTAGAAAAGTACTTCAGGCAGTGGTTTCAGTTTGAATCTTCTGCTTATGTTTTTATTAAACTTTATTTTGGGTGTGGATTATTTTCAGCAGGAATTGGCTGTCTTTATTTTATCCCTCCCTCTCTAGTGACTCTTGCGTGGAAAGATCCACATCTTGGGTATTCATTATCCCATACGTCACTAGAAAACATAATTTATGTAAGAACTTACCTGATAAATTCATTTCTTTCATATTAGCAAGAGTCCATGAGGCCCACCCTTTTTGTGGTGGTTATGATTTTTTTGTATAAAGCACAATTATTCCAATTCCTTATTTTATATGCTTTCGCACTTTTTTCTTATCACCCCACTTCTTGGCTATTCGTTAAACTTATTTGTGGGTGTGGTGAGGGGTGTATTTATAGGCATTTTAAGGTTTGGGAAACTTTGCCCCTCCTGGCAGGAATGTATATCCCATACGTCACTAGCTCATGGACTCTTGCTAATATGAAAGAAATGAATTTATCAGGTAAGTTCTTACATAAATTATGTTTTTTGCAATTGTATGTCAGTTTATATGGAAGTGAAACACTGAGATTGTAATGTAAAATGTTTAATTATAAAAGGGAAAAAAACTTTACTATATATTTTCATTATTTATTTTGTCCCCCTTTCCTGTAATTTAGCTCAGAAAATGTTGGGTTTTCCAATTCCTGCAAGAGATTTGGAAGTTTATACTCCAGACTTTGCAAGAAGAATACTAATATATTCTACAGCACAATTTATTTGATCACTCTTGTACACTTGTTTTCAAAGCTGTCCTCAGACCTCCCTAACAGGCCAGGTTTTGAGGATATCTGAACTGGAGCACAGGTGAAATATTCAGCTGATTAGTAAACAGTTATTTTACCTGCTGTTATTCAAGGTAATCCTGAAAATCTGCCCTGATGGAGTGGCCTGAGGACGGGTTTTAAAACCAGTGCTCTAGTAACAATTTTGAGCTGCTCCTAATTTGTCTCAGCCTAGGAGAAAGCATAAGGAAACCTAATATACATTGTGGAGCTACTGTTGCCAATTGACAAAAAATAAACTTTTATGGGATACAGTCATAAATGTACATGATTCAGGCAGAGCAGGTGATTTTAAACAACTTTCCAATTTACTTCTATTATCTAATTTCTTTGTTCCTTTGGTATCCTTAGTTGAAAAACATACCTAGGTAGGCTCAGGATGCAGAAATGCATTACGTGGAGATAGCTGCTGATTGGTGGCTGCATATATATCCTGTGATTGGTTCATCAGATGCTTTAAGCTAGCTCCCAGTAGTGCAATCTTGCTTCTTCAACAATGGATACCAATATAATGGTCTAATGTCACTGTAAAATAACTACATTGTAGAGCCTAGGGTTTGATTAAAATAATAAGTTAACCATACATTGCCATCTTTTAGGGACAGTCTTGAATTTGGTCAATCTGTGCCTAATTTTTCAAAGGCTACAGTTATTTTTTTCTAGGTATGTCCTGAATTAGCCCAAATGTGTTTTTAGGTCTCTTGTACTAATGTGTAAATGACAAGAACCAACTTTCCACAAAATCAGCTGCAGTTACTACTCCACTCCAACAGGAGTCAGTGTTGTGTATCACAGTTCACTTTCACTTTGTCTTGTGGAGGTTGGCTGGCATGAAACTGATTGAGGAGGGAAAATTAGCCTGGTCCACTTTTTTACTAAGACCCTCTACTTGCCTTTACAGACCAGCAGGGTGACAGAGCTGGGGCAGATCCTAGTAGCTGCAGAGGGAGGCAGGATAGCTCTGGTTATCTTCTTAGGGGTTACCAATGCTTATCTGCTGCTGCTATACATGAACCATTGGCGCCAGTTACATTGTGTGCAGTGGTGCAGTGGTTCTATACTACACTTACAGCTACAGCACAGTCTAGAATACAGAGGCAGGTGATATGTGTTTGGGATTGGCTAGGGATGGGCGAATGTTTTGCAACATTCGAAAAACGGCACAAATTTTAACACATTCGTTTGTTCGAATCGAATTTCGAATGTTTACATAACATTCTAACATTTGATTTTCGAATGTTCGGTTTCGAATTTTACAATTACATTCGAAAATATTCTTTTCGAAAAATTCGAATTTAGATTGTAATAGTATTTCTAATGCTTTTTCTTTAAATTTAATATTCGAATTATGCAATATTCGAATTCGAAAAATTCGAATTTAGATTGTAATAGTATTTCTAATGCTTTTTCTTTAAATGTAATATTCGAATTATGCAATATTCTATATAGAAACATTCAAAATGATATATTTGTATCTATTATGTATCAATTTACTAGATTCCCACCCTACCACATGAACTATTGAACTTCTGAATAGTATTTGTTAAATAGAATGTTAAATTTAAAATTTCGAATGTGGACATTCGATATAATTATAAACATTCGAATTCGAAAGTGACATTCGAAAACTGTAAATAACATTCGATTTTCGAATTTTTAAGAATATTCGTTCTTATCGACATTCGGATTTAGAATTCGAATTTCGGTAATAACAACATTCGTTCTACATTTGAAATTCGAAAATTTACACATTCGCCCATCCCTAGGACTGGCACATTTATCACTATAGCACGGGCTGGCATACAGAGGCAAAGGACAAGCAACGATAAATTGAGCCAATTATGCCACTGAAAGGGTATTTTCCCCCATGTATAGCATATGGACCAGTAACAAAACTCAACCTGGTGTGGACACTGAAGGCAATGCTAGTTACTAAAGTAAACTTGTGTTGAGTTTATTTAAGATGCTTCTGATGAGGAAAGATCAACATTTGCAGCTCTGAAAAATACAGCAGCTCTTCTTCATTTTACAGTAAAGATAACAACAGTTTTATCTGAGCAATAGTTTTAGCTTTCATTGAAGATAAAGTATTTTTACATAGCTGTATCATTTAAAAAATGTCAACTGTTTTTTAACACCTCTTTATTAGGTGTCCCAAATTTGAATCGGAGGTGTCCTAAATTGGGTTGGGGAAATTTGAAATAAGCTCATGGTTTCATAGAGAGTCTTATGTTATATTTAATTCATATTTTCTAATATAGCTGTTAGTCCGATAGGTCTGTTTTTTCCTTTTTAGCTACCATGTTGTTTTGTCGTTAGGGTTTGCAATTCTCTAGCAGATGGTGCTATAACTGAAAGATTGTTTTCTTTTTCAAAAACCCTGAGTGGAAGAAAAACGTACATTTACTCTACTTTTGCCCCCCCTGCAGACTCGCGGCCAATGGGCCGCCAGCAGGGGGTGTCAATCAACCCGATCGGACAGGGTTATGGAGCAGCGGTCTTTGTGACCGCAGCTTCATAACTGCTGTTTCTGGCGAGTCTGAAGACTCGACAGAAACACGGGCCGTCAAGCTCCTTTCGGAGCTATGATACACAGGCCCCAAAATATTATTATTATCAGGCCTTATTTATGGGGGTACTCACTGGTACTGAGTACCCCCACCTCTGCCAACTCATAAGAAGTAATATTTGTAATCATCATGTAAATACTCTAGTTTTCACAAGAGGGGCTGCAAAATACATCAAACATTGTATTATTATGTTATCTGTCTGTCTGCATATCCTATAATCTATTTGTATGTCTGTATATATCTATCTAAAATGATGTAAATATGTAACAATAAGTAAAATACTTACTATTGTGGTCTAGATTACAAGTGGCACACTAACTGTTGCGCACAAGCAATATCTTTTTTTCAGCCTTAATAATTATTTTTACAGTATGTATAATCATTTGTATATTTTTACATTCCTATGTTCACTTAAAAAAAAAATCATTTTTATTATTAAATATATATTTCTGATAATCTATATCTATAAATATACAGGAATAGATATACAGGTATAGGTATATTCACCTATATATATAGAAACATGTATTTACAATAAAAATAACATTGTTCTGTAAGTGAAAAACATTGGAATGTGAAATATTCATAACTCCTGTCTAGTTAGCGAGCGAGCGATAAGTGTTAGGTTTTTTCTTCTGCACTCTCATTTGACTTCTATAGGGAGAATACGCTAAATAAAGCTTTGTGCAGCAGTTGTATAGACTAACACATACATAGATTTGTCAGTTGCACTTTTAAATATTTTGTAATATTCCTGTACATTAGATGAGATGCGCTTCACACGTTTATGTGGGGTTTTACAATTCAAGGCTGTTCCAATTCATAGAAATTCCAGTATATGCAGTTTCCTATTTTTTTTATTTCTTTGTTGTTCATGTCATTAAGGCTTAACCATTTAATTTCCTTAGTGGTGCAAGGATTACACAAGCTACAAATGGCCTGTCCTTTACATCAAAGTAGCAGAAGCATGTCATGAATTTAAATGTCTACAAACAGTGGGAGAAGATGACAAGGTTAGGAAATGTCTATATTCAAAAAATTAAATGTATAACATCTGTGGATTGCCTCATACAGTAACTCTATAATATGCACAGAGGCTAATATTCCCACTGATAGTCTAAATGTTTATAAGTTTGTGTGATTTTCTTTTGACTGAGTATAAACATGCCATGCACTAGTGTCCAGTAATTTTGGTACCATAATAAATGTATATATTGATGGGTGAAGTATTTGGCTTGTTGTAGGTACCATTATTTTTTTTCCACAGGTAAAAACTGATGGGTCTGAGGGATAACGCCATTAACTGCTAGGACTCCACGGTGATATGTAAAAGTTTCAGTACAGGATCTGCTATAAACCTCAACCTTCCAGTAATAAAGCTGAAACCAGCTCATTGCTGTTGCAACAGTATATAACACACCACAGCTATTGGTTCTTCTTTGTGAAATATTGTTTGTAATTATCTTCCTTTTTCATCCTCATCTAACTTTTATCCAGTGGTTAATCAGAAGGAGGCTATAGAAAGAAGCTGTTATGTCTGTTTATGGCAGGATTATGCTGCCAAGTCTTGTGTTTGTAAGTGGCAGAAACAATGAGAGAGTATCTGTGCCTGCACACTCTAAAAGGGACGTTAAAGACTTAGGGACAGATTACCAGTGGAGCGCTATCTTAACGTGTGCCCATAAATGGGCAAATTTGTCCATTTTCGGGCGCACATTAAATATCCAGCCATGGCAGGTTAATGCTCCCGTGAGCTCACGGTTTCACTTTGTGCTAAGTCCAATTAACCGGAGATCAGACCAGGTTAAATACAAAAAGTTCTTTAATATAAAAAAATAAATATGGGCATCTTTTTTTTTTTTTTTTTAACTGCACGAAGCAGTTATAAGGGGTTAAAGTAAGGGGATGTGGGGTGTTAGAAAAAAAACGACACCTAAAGTGCCTTTACATGGAGGTCAATGGGGGACTGTGTTTTCACTATAAATACATATGTATATGCTTATATGTATATATATATATTTATGTGTTTATATGTGTGTGTTTTTAAATAATCGTCTAGATTACGAGTTTTGCGTTACGGTGCGGTATGGCTTTTACCGCTCAAAAATTGTCAGTATAGCTATACCGCAAGCATTTTAGCCTGTAATGCAACGTCCATTCCGCACTCAAAAAATTAAGTTTTTGTGTGGGATTTTCATAGCGCCCATATTACAGGTTGTGCTTTCAGGCTAAAAAGCTTCCGTTACAGCGTATACTGACACGATCCATATTGCCATCTGAGACCAGTAGTTATGGATTTTGTGTAACAAAATGTTTCACAAAACTCATAACTAAAATGTTACAAAGTACACTTAAAACACCCATAAACTACCTATTAACCCCTAAACCGCCACCCTCCCACATCGCAAACACTATATTAAACCTATTAACCCTTAATCTGACGCCCACCCACATCGGCGATACTAATAAAAGTTATTAACCCCTAATCTGCCGCTCCCCGACATCGCTGACACCTAAATAAACCTATTCACTCCTAAACCACCGGCATTCAGCTCTTTTACTAGTGCCCATCCCTAATCTAAACCCCCCCCCCAAAAAAAAACAACACTAACCCCATAAAATGTTCTCATGGTTCCTGAAGTCCGGACATCCATCTTCATCCAGGCTGCGAGAAGTCTTCATCCAGGCGGCGACACCTTCACCCATCTCGGGGACGTCTTCTATCTTCATCCCGGCGGCGCAGAGTTGAGCTATCCTGGAAGACATCCTGCACGGAGTGTCCTCTTCATACGGTTACCGCCGTACACTGACGTTAAATGCAAGGTAGCCATTTCAAAATGGCGTACTTTGCATTCCTATTCAAATCAGCCAATAGAATAAGAGCTTCTTAAATCCTATTGGCTGTTCAAAACAGCCAGTAGGATGAGAGCTACTGAAATCCTATTGGCTAATTTGAACAGCCAGTAGGATGAAGACTTCTCGCCGCCTGGATGAAGATGGATGAAGATGGATGTCCGGACTTCAGGAACCGTGAGTAGATTTTATGAGCTTAGTGTTAGGTTTTTTTTTGGTTTTGGTTTTTAGATTAGTGACAGGCACTAAGGGCAGTGTAAAAGAGCTGAATGACCTTTTAAGGGCAATGCCCATACAAATTCCAAATGGTTGGTTGGGTGGTAGGTTTTACTGTTTGGGGGACTTTGTATTTTTTTACAGGTAATAGAGCTGTTTAACTTAGGACAATGACCTACAAAAGGCCCTTTTAAGGGTATTGGTAGTTTATTGTAGGTTAGGGGGTGTTTTTATTTTGTGGGGGCTTTTTTATTTTTATAGGGCTATTAGATAAGGTGTAATTGTTTTTATGTTTGATAATTTTGTTTATTATTTTTGTAATCTTAGTGTTTTTTATTTTTCGTAATTTAATATTTATTATTATTTTTTATTTTTTCGTAGTGTTAGGTTTTTTTAAATTTGTAATTTAGATTTTTTAATTGGTATTTTTTTTAAAATTTTATTAGAATAGTTATGTAAAGTTAATTTATAGTTTAAATTAAGTTGCAAGAGGATCACCCAAAGCAGAGCTGCTATATAGCTCCTCCCCTCACATGTCATATCCAGTCATTCTCTTGCAACCCTCAACATAGATGGAGGTCGTGAGAGGAGAGTGGTGTTTTATACTTAATTATTTCTTCAATCAAAAGTTTGTTATTTTTAAATGGCACCGGAGTGTGCTGTTTTTTTCTCAGGCAGTATTTGGAAGAAGAATCTGCCTGCGTTTTCTATGATCTTAGCAGAAGTAACTAAGATCCACTGGCTGTTCTCGCACATTCTGAGGAGTGGGGTAACTTCAGAAAGGGAATAGCGTGCGGGATCTCCTGCAAATAAGGTATGTGCAGTAAAATATTTTTCTAAGGAATGGAATTGACTAAGAAAATACTGCTGATACCGATGTAATGTAAGTACAGCCTTAAATTCAGTGAAAGCGACTGGTATCAGGCTGATTAATGTATATGCAGTAAAGTAATTTTCTAAGGAATGGAATTTGACTAAGAAAATGCTACTAATACTGAAGTTATGTAATAAGCCTTAAAATGCAGTAGAAGGACTGGTATCAGGCTTATCAATAGAGATACATACTCTTTAAAAAAAGGATGTTTAAAACGTTTGCTGGCATGTTTAATCGTTTTTTGTGAGGTACATTGGTGATAAAACTTATTGAGGCATGAATTTTTCCACATGGCTGACTTATATTTCTGCATAGAAACAGTTAACTGAGGTTCCCACTGGTGTAATAATGAGTGGGAGGGGCCTATTTTAGCGCTTTTTTGCGCAGTAAAAATTCAGTCTCAGTCTTCCTGCTTCTGCCTGCATGACCCAGGACGTCTCTAAAGAGCTCAAGGGATTTCAAAAGTCATTTTTGAGGGAGGTAATCAGTCACAGCAGACCTGTGACAGTGTGTTGACTGTGTGTTAAAAACGTTTTATATATATATATATATATATATATACATACATACATACATACATATATACATATATACATACATACAAATAGATCTTAAGCAATGTATATGTATGTGTCTCAATATTAAAGCCATTTGCCTGGGTTTTTTTTTTCTATCACCCGAGATCTTATATCTTTGAGCCCTTTGTGCAATATTTTTTTTAAATCATTTTTATCAGACAGTGTTAATATAAGTGTAACTGTACTTTGTAATGTATTTTTGAAGTATTTTGTGCAAGTTTTTAGTTTCGGAAAACAGTTAACCACAGCTCTGAGATTGCGGAAAGGATTGAAGCGTAAAGGGTGCAATTGCGATTTCACTTCACTTGTAATATCAGTGAAATGAAAATGGCTTGCAAAAACACGATTACGCTAGTGCACAGCTGTTTGCGCCTCACTTGTAATCTAAACCTTTGTCTTTGGTCCCATCTCAGAGTTGGTAAAGTCTAACAAATTAGGGTCATTTTTTATGAGAATTGCTTGTCTCCCTTCTGATGAAATTACTGCATTGTGTTTCCTAGTAGTAATCCTAATAACCATTGGAATTTAGGGGGACTGATTCCTCAAAGTGCCTCATTAATTTGAATATGTTTTTGATCAGATGACTAGATATGTAAACTAATTAATGTTACCAGCTTCTCCATATTCTATTTATAATCAGGGTGACATTCCTTCCTTCATATGCAGTTGCTAGCATCAAATATTCAGTAAACCTATTCCTATGGTTGTCAAGCCATGGTTGCTAAACTGAAACATGTTCAAATGGTTATTTTATTGTTATTATTTTATTTTTATCTTTGCTGCTCCAGAGAATAGTAAAGAAAGATAAAGTAACAATAAGGTATAAAAAAGTCTCTGGTGTAATAAAATCGAAAATGCTAAATTATCTTTACCTTGTCCCCATGTCTGTAGAAATAAAGAAATAAATAAAATAACTGGCTCAATTGATTTAGACAGTTTACTTTCTGACTATAGTGTCTCTTGGAATAGAACTTGCCTAGTTTAGGAACTATTCAACCAATAGTTTGATTTTGTTTTCCATAAGGTTGTAAGTAGATCTGAAAACAATCTGAACCTGGCAGCACAACATCAAGACACCAAGAACTTAAAAAAACCTTAAAAACACAAATCCTAGATTCTTCCATTTTTAATGAACTTAATAAAGATTTGATTTTTTAAGTTTTTGTTGCCTTGATGTTGCGCTGCCGGGTTTGGATTGTTTTCCCATTGGTGGTTATCCCGACCACTTGCAGTGTGCACCCCTACAGCTGTGTGTTTGCCTATTATTTTCCATTTGCGCTTCCGGTGACAAGTTGAAGGAAGCTGTTGAGGATCTAGGAACAGCGGCATTCATTTTAGGAGTTCAGTAAATCTGGGGGATTCCTGAAGACATTTCTAATTCAGGAAAGGATGAATCTCTTTGAGGTCAAGCTCCAACTGGGCTGATTTCATGAAATCTGAGACATTACCAAAACCATGTAAATCTAGCAAAATACTAAAGCCTGATCACTATTTATATAAAGATTTATAAAATATAATTGTAATCATAAAGGAACAACACACAGAAAATATTTGAAACGAAAAAATACTGTCACCATAATGTAAGGTCCTTTCTGGGACCCTTTCAGTGACATATGCTAATCACGTCTAAAGTTCCCAGATGGCTGTAGTATCTCAATGTATTAGCATTAAATTATGTAAATGTATGCCTACTATGCAAATTAGCACAAGATACTGCTTATTTTACATAAATCTCTGTGAATTTTATTTCATGTTGTTGGCTTTAATGGAAAAACTATGGTTTGGAATATTTCCTTAGAGACCAAAAAGAAAATAGCATATGTAAGAGAACAATATGCTTTCTTGTTGTCAGCTATGAGTTTAAGTACCTCTGAAACCTTGCATAGTTTTATACAAATTATAAATAAATTTGCAATTGGATAGACGCTAATAATACTGATTGACTTTTACCAAGCAGTGCTAATACACAATATATTTTACTGTATTAAAGCACATGGTGAATTCCATGTAATCGCACATTTGCTCCAATTACACTTGCACATTACTACACAGGACACCTGAGAAAAAGCTATGCATATTAACTTGCAGTCTCTGTGTCTAAAAAATATAAGACAAATTTGATTTTATATCTGTCAACCCAAACAATTCTAAAACATATCATAATAATAAAAGTTTATATAAATGAAAATAAATTAAACCCTGAACTCCCATTTTTTTGTAAAACAATACATTTACAGTGTATATTTTCCTGGCATACTTTATTATTTAGTTAAAAAAAACTGTTTTTAATTTCCTTTTTGCTCACTGCACTTTAAAAGCACCCCAAAAACTGAAACAATGACTGCCTATATATGATTACAAACAGAAGACTAATTACACACTTCAATTTTACTCTCTTTATCAATATGCTTTTCTTAGAAAGAAATGTGAAAAGAGAGAAATTGCATACCTTACTGCATATTGAACTACAAACTATGAACTCAACAGAAATTTTTTTCAAGGCTGTTTTTTATTCCCAGTCCAGCCCTGTAGACAACATTGCAAACTCACAGAGTTGGACTACCGAATGCTGAAGCACAAATCTCATAAAAATCCCCTATCATCTGTGCATCATTCAAATCAGCCAATAGAATTTCAGTAGCTCTTATCCTATTGGCTGATTTGAACAGCCAATAGGATTTCAGAAGATCTTATCCTATTGGCTGATTTGAATTTAGAGGGTTCAAATCAGCCAACAGGAATTTAAGGGACGCCATTTTTAATTGTGTACCTTGAATTCCTATTCAGTGTACGGCGGAGATCGTATAAAGAGGATCCTCCACGCTCCATGGCTCCGCGGTCACTGGTCTTCAGTTCCAGGCTCGCCGGTCTTCAGCTCTGCGGTCATTGGTCTTCAGCTTCGCCCTCTGCTCCACGCCGGCTGGTTCCTGGAAGAAGAAAGAAGAGGTTGCCGCTTGGAAGAAGACTTCACCGTCTGGAACAGGACCTTCTCCGCCGGACTTCAGGACAGGTGAGGACCACTTGGCGGTTAGATTTAGGGTTTTTTAAGGGATTTTTATTTTCTTATTTTATTTAGATAGGGTGCCCTTTTCGGGGCAATGGGTAGTTTAGGGTTTTTAGTGTTAGGTTATTTTATTTGGGGGGGTTTGGTGGGTGGGGGCTGTTACTGTTAGGGGGGGTTGTGTATTTTCTTGAAAAAGAGCTGATTATCTTGGGGCAATGCCCTGCAAAAAAACCTTTTAAGGGCTACTGGTAGTTTATTAGATTAGGGGGTGTTTTTATTTTGGGGGGGGCTTTTTATTTTCATAGGCCTAGATTTATAGTTGGGCGGTAGCCGTCAAAACCAGCGTTAGAGGCTCCTAACGCTGGTTTTTACCGCCCTCTGGTATTTGGAGTCAGTCATTAAAGGGTCTAACGCTCACTTTTCAGCCGTGACTTTTCCATACCTCAGATCCCCTTACGTCATTTGCGTATCCTATCTTTTCAATGGGATCTTTCTAACTCCGGTATTTAGAGTCGTGGCTGAAGTGAGCGTTAGAAATCTAACGACAAAACTCCAGTCGCAGAAAAAAGTCAGTAGTTAAGAGCTTTCTGTGCTAACGCCGGTTTATAAAGCTCTTAACTACTGTGCTCTAAAGTTCACTAACACCCATAAACTACCTATGTACCCCTAAACCGAGGCCCCCCAACATCGCCGCCACTCGATTAAATTTTTTTAACCCCTAATCTGCCGACCGCCACCTACGTTATACTTATGTACCCCTAATCTGCTGCTCCTAACACCGCCGACCCCTATATTATATTTATTAACCCCTAACCTGCCCCCCACAACGTCGCCGCCAGCTACCTACAATAATTAACCCCTAATCTGCCGACCGCAAAGCGCCGCTACTTACGTTATCATTATGTACCCCTAATCTGCTGCCCCTAACACCGCCGACCCCTATATTATATTTATTAGCCCCTAATCTGCCCCCCTCAACGTCGCCTCCACCTGCCTACACTTATTAACCCCTAATCTGCCGAGCGGACCGCGCCGCTACTATAATAAAGTTATTAACCCCTAATCCGCCTCACTCCCGCCTCAATAACCCTATAATAAATAGTATTAACCCCTAATCTGCCCTCCCTAACATCGCCGACACCTAACTTCAAACATTAACCCCTAATCTGCCGACCGGAGCTCACCGCTATTCTAATAAATGTATTAACCCCTAAACCTAAGTCTAACCCTAACCCTAACACCCCCCTAAGTTAAAAATAATTTAAATCTAACTAAATAAATTAACTCTTATTAAATAAATTATTCCTATTTAAAGCTAAATACTTACTTGTAAAATAAATCCTAATATAGCTACAATATAAATTATAATTATATTATAGCTATTTTAGGATTTATATTTATTTTACAGGTAACTTTGTATTTATTTTAACCAGGTACAATAGCTATTAAATAGTTAAGAACTATTTAATAGCTAAAATAGTTAAAATAATTACAAAATTACCTGTAAAATAAATCCTAACCTAAGTTACAATTAAACCTAACACTACACTATCAATAAATTAATTAAATAAAATACCTACAATTACCTACAATTAAACCTAACACTACACTATCAATAAATTAATTAAATACAATATCTACAAATAAATACAATGAAATAAACTAACTAAAGTACAAAAAATAAAAAAGAACTAAGTTACAAAAAATAAAAAAATATTTACAAACATCAGAAAAATATTACAACAATTTTAAACTAATTACACCTACTCTAAGCCCCCTAATAAAATAACAAAGCCCCCCAAAATAAAAAATGCCCTACCCTATTCTAAATTAAAAAAGTTCAAAGCTCTTTTACCTTACCAGCCCTGAACAGGGCCCTTTGCGGGGCATGCCCCAAAGAATTCAGCTCTTTTGCCTGTAAAAAAAACACATACAATACCCCCCCCACATTACAACACATACACATACAATACCCCCCCCACATTACAACCCGCCATCCACATACCCCTAATCTAACCCAAACCCCCCTTAAATAAACCTAACACTAAGCCCCTGAAGATCTTCCTACCTTATCTTCACCATACCAGGTTCACCGATCGATCCAGAAGAGCTCCTCCGATGTCTTGATCCAAGCCCAAGAGGGGGCTGAAGATGTCCATGTTCCGGCTGAAGTCTTCATCCAAGCGGGAGCTGAAGAGGTCCATGATCCGGCTGAAGTCTTCATCCAAGTGGGAGCTGAAGAGGTCCATGATCCGGCTGAAGTCTTCTATCAACGGCATCTTCAATCTTCTTCCAGATCCATGTTCATCCCGCCGACGCGGAACATCCATCTTCACCGACGACTTCCCGACGAATGACGGTTCCTTTAAGGGACGTCATCCAAGATGGCGTCCCTCGAATTCCGATTGGCTGATAGGATTCTATCAGCCAATCGGAATTAAGGTAGGAAAATTCTGATTGGCTGATGGAATCAGCCAATCAGAATCAAGTTCAATCCGATTGGCTGATCCGATCAGCCAATCAGATTGAGCTCGCATTCTATTGGCTGATCGGAACAGCCAATAGAATGCGAGCTCAATCTGATTGGCTGATTGAATCAAACAATGGGGCTGCGTTAGGAGCTGAACGCGGCTTTTTTGCAGGTGTTAGGTTTTTTTTTCAGCTCAAACAGCCCCATTGTTTCCTTGAAGCTGGCCGCGTCCGTAAGCACCGCTGGTATCGAGAGTTGAAGTTGCGTTAAATATGCTCTACGCTCCTTTTTTGGAGCCTAACGCAGCCATTCTGTGAACTCTCAATACCAGCGGTATTTAAAAGGTGCGGCCAGAAAAAAGCACGCGTAGCTAACGCACCCCTTTGGCCGCAGAACTCTAAATCTAGGCGATAGGGATTAGGTATAATTTTTGTAAAATTTGGTAATTTTCTTTATTATTTTCTGTAATCTTAGATTTTGTTATTTTCTGTAATTGTAGCTTAAAGGGAAAGTCTACTCCAGAATTTTGATTAGACTGTCCCTTTAATTTTTACTTAGTTTATTTGTATTTTTAAAGTAGAGTTAGTTTTTTTTTAATTTAATAGTAACTTTAGTATTTTGTAAATTAGATAATTTGGGTTCATTTAGGGGGTGTTAGGTTAGGGGGGGTTAGGTTAGGGGTTAGGTTTATTGCGTTGTGGGCTTTGGCGGGTTAGGGGTTAATACTTTAATAGGTTTATTGCGTTGTGGGTTTATGGCGGATTAGGGGTTAATAGTTTTAATAGGTAGTTTGCGATGTTGGGGTTGACGGATTTATGGGTTTTTAATTTAGTTATTACTTGCGGTGTGGGTTTGATGGCAGATATAGAGGTCAATACACTTTATTAGTCATTGCGGTGGGGGATTGCGGTTGACAGGTAGATAGACATTGCGCATGCGTTAGATGTTAGTTTATTTTTGCAGGCATTTTAGGGAGTTACGGTGCTCCCATACTCAGCGCAAGGCTTGCTACGGCTGCCTTTTATGGCGAGGTAAAAATGGAGTAAGGTTTCTCCATTTTCGCAAGGTAAGTCCTTGCGCTGGATATCGGATACCGATTTACGACGCTGTCCCATGTTAGCCTATGGGAGTAAAAATTGTGGGCGACGGGTGAAATATACGTGCCGCATTTATATGCGGCGCTGTATATAGGATACCAAACCTGCGCAAAAACCGGCATCGCCGGCTTTTGCGGGGGACGCCGCATATGTAATGGGGCCCCAGGACAAGAACTGTGCATTGGAAACTTCATAATATGGGTTTCCATGCCTGAGCAGCTACCATCTGCGTGAAAATATTGGGAGTGAGGTAGTATTTAAAATGGAATTTTAATTGTATGTTTTACCAACTGTTTAGCTGATTTATAGATTAAAGTATCCATTTTCGTGCACCCAACTATATCTATCAGTCTGCAGTATGAGTTACTTTACAGCTTGTTAGGGGTTAAGTCGCCAAGAGCTCTAAAACACAAGTGATCATGGACATACAGCTGCAGCTCAGAGATTATTATTGTTCATGACAATTTAATGATATTCAGTTTTATCTTTTGCTGGTGAAAAAGTGTTTAACTCTCTGTGTAATTTATATGACAAATTTAGACTAATTGTTTCAGTAGAACACCTTGCTTCTATAATGTTTAGTATGCTGTTGTTTTAGTTTGTTTAGAGGTCTCTTTTGTGAATATCAGAATATCGTTATGAGGAGACAAATGCTAATTATATATATATATATATATATATATATATATTGCTAAAAAACATAATTTATGCTTACCTGATAAATTTATTTCTCTTGTAGTGTATTCAGTCCACGGGTCATCCATTACTTATGGGATATATTCCCTTCCCAACAGGAAGTTGCAAGAGGATCACCCAAAGCAGAGCTGCTATATAGCTCCTCCCCTCACATGTCATATCCAGTCATTCGACCGAAACAAGACAAGAAAGGAGAAACCATAGGGTGCAGTGGTGACTGGAGTTTTAATTAAAATTTAGAGCTGCCTTAAAAAAGACAGGGCGGGCCGTGGACTGAATACACTACAAGAGAAATAAATTTATCAGGTAAGCATAAATTATGTTTTCTCTTGTTAAGTGTATTCAGTCCACGGGTCATCCATTACTTATGGGATACCAATACCAAAGCTAAAGTACACGGATGATGGGAGGGACAAGGTAGGAACTTAAACGGAAGGAACCACTGCCTGAAGAACCTTTCTCCCAAAAACAGCCTCCGAAGAAGCAAAAGTGTCCAATTTGTAAAATTTTGAAAAGGTGTGAAGCGAAGACCAAGTTGCAGCCTTGCAAATCTGTTCAACAGAGGCCTCATTCTTAAAGGCCCAGGTGGAAGCCACAGCTCTAGTGGAATGAGCTGTAATTCTTTCAGGGGGCTGCTGTCCAGCAGTCTCATAGGCTAAACGTATTATGCTACGAAGCCAAAAGGAGAGAGAGGTTGCCGAAGCTTTTTGACCTCTCCTCTGTCCAGAGTAAACGACAAACAGGGAAGAAGTTTGACGAAAATCTTTAGTTGCCTGTAAATAGAACTTCAGGGCACGGACTACGTCCAGATTATGCAAAAGTCGTTCCTTCTTTGAAGAAGGATTAGGACATCATTATGGAACAACAATCTCCTGATTGATATTCCTGTTAGAAACTACCTTAGGTAAAAACCCAGGTTTAGTACGCAGAACTACCTTGTCTGAATGGAAAATCAGATAAGGAGAATCACAATGTAAGGCAGATAACTCAGAGACTCTTCGAGCCGAGGAAATAGCCATCAAAAACAGAACTTTCCAAGATAAAAGCTTAATATCAATGGAATGAAGGGGTTCAAACGGAACACCTTGAAGAACTTTAAGAACCAAGTTTAAGCTCCACGGCGGAGCAACAGTCTTAAACACAGGCTTAATCCTAGCCAAAGCCTGACAAAAAGCCTGGATGTCTGGAACTTCAGCCAGACGTTTGTGTAAAAGAATAGACAGAGCAGAAATCTGTCCCTTTAACGAACTAGCAGATAAGCCCTTTTCTAAACCCTCTTGTAGAAAGGACAATATCCTAGGAATCCTAACCTTACTCCATGAGTAACTCTTGGATTCGCACCAATATAAATATTTACGCCATATCTTATGGTAAATTTTTCTGGTAACAGGCTTCCGTGCCTGTATTAAGGTATCAATAACTGACTCCGAGAAGCCACGCTTTGATAGTATCAAGCGTTCAATCTCCATGTAGTCAGCCTCAGAGAAAATAGATTTGGATGGTTGAAAGGACCTTGTATTAGAAGGTCCTGCCTCAGAGGCAGAGACCATGGTGGACAGGACGACATGTCCACTAGGTCTGCATACCAGGTCCTGCGTGGCCACGCAGGCGCTATCAGAATCACTGATGCTCTCTCCTGTTTGATCTTGGCAATCAGTCGAGGCAGCAGCGGAAACGGTGGAAACACATAAGCCATGTTGAAAACCCAAGGGGCTGCTAGAGCATCTATCAGAGCCGCTCCCGGGTCCCTGGACCTGGATCCGTAACGAGGAAGCTTGGCGTTCTGCGAGACGCCATGAGATCCAGTTCTGGTTTGCCCCAACGATGAACCAGCTGAAGGAACACCTCCGGATGAAGTTCCCACTCCCCCGGATGAAAAGTCTGGCGACTTAGAAAATCCACCTCCCAGTTCTCCACGCCTGGGATGTAAATCGCTGACAGGTGGCAAGAGTGAGACTCTGCCCAGCGAATTATCCTTGAGACTTCTAACATCGCTAGGGAACTCCTGGTTCCCCCTTGATGGTTGATGTAAGCCACAGTCGTGATGTTGTCCGACGGAAATCTGATGAACCTCAGTGTTGCTAACTGAGGCCAAGCTAGAAGAGCATTGAATATTGCTCTTAACTCCAGAATATTTATTGGGAGGAGTTTCTCCTCCTGAGTCCACGATCCCTGAGCCTTCAGGGAGTTCCAGACTGCGCCCCAACCTAGAAGGCTGGCATCTGTTGTTACAATCGTCCAATCTGGCCTGCGAAAGGTCATACCCTTGGACAGATGGACCCGAGAAAGCCACCAGAGAAGAGAATCTCTGGTCTCTTGATCCAGATTTAGCAGAGGGGACAAATCTGAGTAATCCCCATTCCACTGATTTAGCATGCATAATTGCAGCGGTCTGAGATGCAGGCACGCAAATGGCACTATGTCCATTGCCGCTACCATTAAGCCGATTACTTCCATATATATATAAGTGCATTATATCCCTTTGCCATTAAGCATATAAAACATGATAAAACATATTTATGCAATATTCATATTTTATAAAGATTTTAACTATGTATTTACTGTAAATCTTTCACATTTACTGATGTGAATATGCTGTGGTTCATGTGTGATCGATGTTTGTTATTTTTTTTTTTCAACAATTTTTTTTCTCCATTGACTTCTATGGGGAATGCGAAAAGGCGATGTAGTTTGCGCAATCTTGGGTGTCAGGTTTTTTTTCCACTTTTTTTTCTCCACTGATCAAATTAATTTTTATTTTTTTGCTATTTGGGTTAATGCTAGTGCAAAATAAGTTTTCTTGTAATTTGTAATACGAACGCAATACTGAAAGGGCAAAAATGCAAATCCAAGCAGTTTTTGCTTATGCAAAAAAAAAAAAAATACTGCACCACTTGTAATCTAGCCCAAAGGGTCTAATGTTCTAGGTATCTTTCAGCAAACAATCACTTATGTAAGGACTTTCTTGTCCTTCAATAAAGCTAATTTTCCTGCAAAAAATACTTTTATCCAATTTTGTTATTCGGACCAGTAAAGGCAAAGGCTGATTTCCTAAACATTTTGGCTTATCAATCAACAAGTGTCATTTCACCACTTGGCCCATACAAACATCAGTTTCTTTCCCTTGTGGTCTAAATTCTGAAGTTCATTAGACGATATGGGTTCGATTTATAAAGCAACGGATGCTGCTTCCGACCCTCTCCACTTCAGGTACACCTGAAGCGGAAGTTAGGAAGCAGCGGTCGTAAGAGGCCGGCGGACAGCAATCAGCCCGATCGGATATGATAGGGTTGATTAACACCCCCTACTAGCGGCCGATTGGCTAGAAATGCTTGTGCAATGATAAATGCTGACAGCGTATGTGTGTATTAGATTGGCCCCCATATCTTAATGGAAGAACACAAATCCCATTCCTTCTTTACAGTGCACATTTTTTCCAAAAAAAGACTGGGTGGCAGATTTGCTCATTCCGTTAAAAAATTTAAATTGATTTTTTCATATGCTTAAATGTTGAACAAGATGAAAGGTTTGAATATCCAGGTCATCTCTCTTCTTGTTCAGAATCCTACATCTCCTCCAACATATATTTTACTTACAAAACATGTGTAATCCTTCAAGAACTCAGAGACCTTTTGTGAGAAAATGCCACTCAGATCCTCTCCAAAAATCAGCCCTTGGAAGTCACATAAAAAATGGTCAATTTCGACTGCTAATTTTCTTAAAAAAATCTAAATTTAAGCATTTCTAAATGTGTGGTTATGAAGGCTATTCAACTTAAAAGTTCCTCTTATCCTGGATACATCTTGTTTTAGGATGTATTCATTGTCCTTAATTGTCACAACAAAGACTGTGATCATGCTTAAACAGCTATCTGTTGGGAAATACAACAGCATGTACTATACCACATGTATGAACAACATTGATGCTGTAGATGGCGCTGTTCAGTTTAGATTGCTGATTGTTTATATCTGTGATCTTGTTCATTCTTTTATACAGGAAGGAAGTTGTTTTTTAATCTCTATTGTGTTTTTCCTCCTCTGTGTGTGCTGACACAAGTCCTTTGGTATGTTCCAAATATTGCTGATGCATCTGTACAAGTAAAGCCTAATGCAGTTTTCTTTAAAAGCTTCTAGTGTCTTTTTGATACATACACCAACAGGTAATGGGCCCAGACACTGAAGAAAAAGAAACTACAAGTCAGTAAGTGTTGCATCTATGATCCAAGCAAATACTGTGTGAGGAAACAAGAGCTGCATCCAAATTACTGAAAGATGGCAAGTGGTTCAGATGTGAAATATGCAATAGCGAAGTTAAATAATACCAACTACCAGCTGTGGAAGTTTAAGCTTGAAATGCTGTTATCCAAAGATGATTTATGGGAGGTGCTGGATACAAACAGACCCACTGATAATCCAGGGGAATGGGACAAGAAAAACAGACAAGCAAAAGCAGTTATAAGCCTGTTAGTGGAGGATGATCAACTCATTCACATAAGTAAAGAAAACACAGCTAAAGGTATGTGGACTGCACTACAAAAACTGCATGAGCGTTCAAACTTAAATAGTAAACTATATTTGTTGCGCAAACTATATAAGATGAGGCTGGAAAAAGGCCAGGAAATGTGTGAACATGTGAATGCTATGCTAGAGATTGTGGAACAGCTATGTGCAATTGGAGAAGAAATTAAAGACAATCATATAGTAGCATTGTTACTATGCAGCCTTCCAGAGTCATATAGTGCCCTTATCAATGCTCTAGAAACCAGACCTGAACAAGAACTAACACTAGAATATGCTAAGGGAAAACTAATTGATGAATATAATAGAAGAAAGGAAAACATGCATAGTGAAGAAAATGAGAGATCAGAGGTAGCTCTGAAGGCGCAAGAAGGCACAAAACAAAACAGAGAAACCAGAGTGTGTTTTCGCTGCAAAAAGGTTGGTCACCTGAAAAAGAACTGCTCAATCTGGAAAGCTGAGCAGCGAAGGTTAGAACCACCTACAAGAGAGAGAGCTAAGGCAGCCACAAAGCAAACTGCAGCTGCATCATGGAGCGGCAGCTTTAAAGTGACTCAGAATAGTACACCACACGGATGGTGTATTGACTCTGGGGCAACTAGTCACATGACAAGTGACGAGACATTCTTCACAGAAATTGATTTCAATACTAAAGATAAAGTCTTCCTAGCAAATGGGAAAAGTATTACAGCTGAAGGTAATGGTCAAGGGTTCCTGACTTGCATCACACCATCAGGAGGTAAGCAAAGCATTCTAGTAAAGAATGTTCTGTACGTCCCAAGTTTAGAAGGAAGCCTCCTATCAGTGAAAACTCTTGCTAACAATGGACTCACAGTTCAGTTCCAAGGCAATGAATGCACAATTCGAAACAGGAAACAAATCCTAGCAAAAGGAAGATTGAACAAACACCTGTACAAACTTATCACTGAAAGGAAGCAAGCCAAAACAGCCATTCATAATCCACACAACAAATGTATCCACCTGTGGCACAGGCGATTAGGGCATCGAAACCCAGAGGCCATAAAGGAATTTGCAAAGGAAGGTTTATCAGAAGACATGATAATTTTGCCTTGTGACATGCTCATGAAGTGCACATGTTGTATCAAAGCAAAGGCCACACGTACCCCACTTCCACAAGCCAGTCAAAGAAAAACCACTCACCCCATGGAACTCATACACAGTGATGTGTGTGGACCAATGAAAAACCCCACACCCGGCGGGAACAGATATTTACTGACTTTCATAGACGATTATTCCAGGTACACAACAACATATCTGATGAAGCACAAAAGTGAGACATCAGATAAACTTCAAGAATTTATAGCTACATTCAGCAATAAATTTCAACGGAAACCAGGAACAATACGTACCGACAACGGAGGGGAATATATGAGTAAGGAAGTGGAGTCATACATGAAGAAACAAGGCATTATACACCAAACGACTATACCATACACTCCTGAGCAAAATGGTGTTGCAGAAAGGAAAAATCGCACCCTCATAGAAATGGCAAGATGCATGCTTTCAGATGCCAATTTACCTAACCAGTACTGGGGTGAAGCAATAATGACTGCAACATACTTACAGAACAGGCTACCATCAAAAACTATTGAGAGCACCCCATATGAAATGTGGAATGGATCAAAACCTAGTATGGGACATATTAGAGTGTTTGGATGTAAAGCATATGCCCATGTTCCAAGTGAGAAACGCTCCAAATTAGAGAACACAGCCATAGAAGGCATTCTTATGGGCTACAGTGAACAAAGTAAAGGCTATAGAATTCTTCATCCAAAGACCAACAAGATCACAATAAGCCGCAGTGTTTATTTTGATGAAAGTCAAACATCAGAAAAAATGTCCCTCGAAAGCCATAAAGAGAACCTCTCCACTGAATCAGCAAGAGATGCTGACCAAAGTCAAGCTGTACAGGAGACAGAGCAAGAAGTGGAGCTCACAATAGAAAAAACAGCTACTCACAAACCAATAGAACCCACTGAACAACCAAAAATCAGAAAATCAACTCGGGTGACGAAAGGTATACCACCCCGCAAGCTGTCATACATCGCTAAGACACATGAAACACTCGAACAAACATCCTGGGAAGATATTGAAAAATTGCCAAAAAGGGAAGCCAACCAATGGAGAAAAGCAGCCGAAGAAAAAATAAAATCACTTCAGGAAAACAAAACCTGGACACTCACTGAGCTCCCCCCCGGTCGCAAAGCTATAGGAAGCAAATGAACTTTTAAAGTAAAATACGATGCAGAAGAAAATATCCACAGATACAAGGCAAGATTAGTTGCAAAGGGATATTCACAGAAATTTGGAGAAGATTATGATGAAACTTTTGCTCCAGTTGTAAAACACTCCACCATCAGAGCGCTCCTTAGCATTGCAGCCGGAAAGGGAATACAAGTGAGGCACCTGGACGTCAAAACTGCTTTCCTATATGGAGACATCAAAGAGGATCTCTACATGGAACAGCCACCTGGATTTGAGAGGGAACCGAACCTTGTATGCAAACTTCAAAAGAGCATCTATGGACTAAAGCAAGCTGCGAGAATGTGGAATGAAAAAGTGAATGAAGTACTCATCAAACAAGGATTCTCAAGAAGCAAAGCAGATCCATGTCTATATTCAAGGCATCAAGAAAACAAATGGATATACATCCTAATTTATGTTGATGACATCATAACTTGTTTTGAACAAGAAGGGGACTGTGACCAAATAGTTCATATATTAAAACAGAATTTTGAGATTAAAGAACTAGGGAACATCACTTATTATTTAGGAATCCAAATAGAAAGGGAAGAGGATGGAAGCTATCTTCTTAACCAAAGTCAGAAAATTACAGAAATATTAGAGCAATTTCACATGCAAGATGCAAAAGAGGTGAAAACACCTATGGAACCAGATTACCTGAAAAACAACGGAATAGAAAACTTGTTACCCAATAACGACAATTACCGCAGGGCAATTGGAAAATTGCTATACATTGCCACCGTGACAAGACCAGACATTGCCGCAGCAATAGGTATACTCTGTAGAAAAGTTGCGACACCATGTCAACGCGACTGGAATGCAGTAAAGAGGGTGATACAGTACCTAAAAGGAACAATTCGGATGAAGCTGCGACTGCCAGCAACATCAAACCCAAAACTAATTGGATATGTTGATGCTGATTGGGCCGGAGATACCACTGACCGCAAATCTACAAGTGGTTACATCTTCCAGTATGGAGAAGGAACAATAAGTTGGTCCAGTCGAAAACAAGCGACTGTTGCACTCTCTTCAACGGAAGCAGAATATATAGCAGCAGCACATGCATGTCAAGAAGCAATTTGGATTTGTCAACTTTTTCAAGACATGGGACTGGATGTGTCTAAACCCATACCAATTCTTGAAGACAACCAAGGGTGTATAAAGTTGACACAATCAGAAAGAGTGAATCCTCGAACCAAGCACATTGATGTAAAATATCATTTACTCAGGGACATGCAAGAACAAGGTATTATTGACATTCAATACTGCCCATCGGAAGAGATGACTGCAGACGCACTCACAAAGCCGTTGCCAAAGGAACGGCATTGTTTTCTTCAAAAGAAACTGAATGTTGTGTAATTATGTACATGCCATTGAGAAGGGGTGTTGGGAAATACAACAGCATGTACTATACCACATGTATGAACAACATTGATGCTGTAGATGGCGCTGTTCAGTTTAGATTGCTGATTGTTTATATCTGTGATCTTGTTCATTCTTTTATACAGGAAGGAAGTTGTTTTTTAATCTCTATTGTGTTTTTCCTCCTCTGTGTGTGCTGACTATTGTTTTACAAGTCTTTTGGTATGTTCCAAATATTGCTGATGCATCTGTACAAGTAAGTCCTAATGCAGTTTTCTTTAAAAGCTTCCAGTGTCTTTTTGATACATACACCAACACTATCTTCATATATTGCTATGCTACTATATCTTCTGTTATTTAAAAGAGTACCTAAAGTTAAAACCATAAATTATGATGCCACAATGTTAACTCATAAAGGGTTCATCTTCACACCATTAAGGCACACGAAACCTTCACATCTACTTTATTCTATGCTTAATGAACCTCTGAAAAACAAAAGTTTGTTTTGAATTGCCTAAAACAATATAAAATTAAGATGTCTTCATTAAATGCCCACAATCAAAACAATGGCTTATTTTTATGCCCCTCTCCATGCTCACATGTCAACCATTTTGAAGTTTGATCATGAAATAGGCAGGTAATGACCTTTCTTTTGGGCACAGTTAAGGGAAAATTCTGTTTCCCTTAAAGACATTCTTAAGATTTCAGACTATTAATCATACACTAGTTTTAGTCAATTCTACTTTAAGCCTTTTGTTCATACGTCTATTGTTTTGTTGGAAAAATAAATGAATGTAAAACTAGCAAATATGAGTCTCTATTCTTGTATTAAAATTGTCCCAGCTTTGTTGCAGTATAATTATTTTTTTATTAAAATGTATATTTCCCACCCTTGGGGGAACATTATCTTTTGCATGTATTGATGTTCTAAATTATTTGTTTTTATATTCATAGCAACTCCAACCATATCAATGCTTCCATTCAAAGTTTACTTCTCAGGAAAGAAGATTTTGTCCCTCAAGACCTTCAACATTTCCATCATAGAAGCTGTTTCCAATCACCCTTTGCTTAGGTCTCTTCCAATATATATAGAAGAGCCATATTTTTCATGTTGGAGCTGATCTTCTAGCTGACGTCATTTAATTATTCCTCCATGTGTTGTTTTCTCAATAGCATCAAATAATAGAACAGATACCTGTTTCTGTGTTTCTCATGACATGTTTACTTTAGTATTTTTATTGGTTGTTTGAGCCTGTGAATCCATTATTATTATTTTTTTAATATTCATAAATGTTTTTATTATGAGTATTTTAATTTTATATTTGCTACTGTGGAGAACATTGAAGAAAGCTAAAGCAAATATTTATCTCTGTGTCTTTGATAACAAAATGGTTGTTGTGCTATATAACAAAGATAATTTCAATTGTATTTGATAATGTTGATAATGCAGTATAAGCTCAGTGTGCTTATGGCTACACCTCACTGACGAGGCCCAATGAAGACCGAAACGATCGTCTGGGGTTGCTGTGTTCCTTGTTCAGAGAGGAATTGCCTGGTATTCAGCGCTGGACTGACCGTAATAGGCGGGATCAGACTGACATACTACAGGAAAGTTCTACTCTGTGAAAAGCATTACTGGGCTAAAAGAAGCTGCACCCAGGTGGTAAATCGCCATAGAACAGGCTAACAATAGTATTGAGCCAGTTGTTCGTTCCTGTGAGTGTGCTTCTCTCTGTGTGTATTTAGTCTCCCTATGGAAAAAAGGGAAAACCAGACGTGGACTCCTTGCTCAGTGTGCTTAGAGGAATATGGCTACACCTCACTGACGAAGCCCAATGAAGGCCAAAACGATCATCTGGGGTTGCTGTGTTCCTTGTTCAGAGAGGAATTGCCTGGTATTTCGGTGCTGGACTGACCGTAATAGGCGGGATCAGACTGATATACTAAAGGAAAGTTCTACTCTGTGAAAAGCATTACTGGGCTAAAAGAAGCTGCACCCAGGTGGTAAATCACCATAGAACAGGCTAACAATAGTATTGAGCCAGTTGTTCATTCCTGTGAGTGTGCTTCTCTCTGTATGTATATATATATATATATATATATATATATATATATAAAAATAAATATATGTGTATGTATATATATATATATATACACACACACAACTGAGAGAAAATGTTATACACTTAATTTCCCAAACCGGAAAACAAATCAGTTCAATTGAAAGTATATTTGCCCCTTCAGCAATGCCAATATTTATAGCAAACGTGATCCCCAATGCAGACAATGCAGTAAATGTCTGTATACACACTCTCCAAAGTATATTTGCCCCTTCAGCAATGCCAATATTCATAGTAAAAGTGATCCCCTTTGCAGACAATGCAGTAAATGTCTGTATACACACTCTCCTTACATACAAAACTTGAGCTTGAACGTAGCTTGGGAATTAATGCTGTACAACCAAAGGCAGTAGAACAATATAAGGCACTCTATGCTCCATGGCTAGTAGCCGTGTGAAAAGCAGTCTATGCTCAACGGCATGTACCAGTGTAAACTCACCACACCAAAAGTTATGCGATACCTAGGCAAGTCAGCGTTCCATCGTTCAGAGCTGCTCACATCCACAGCGGCGTGTGTGTAACTGCAGGAGGTGTGTCCGGCCACGTGTCGTCCTCGACCAATTGGGGAAGTGGAATCTCGGAGTGTGATGTTACACTGGATCTGGGGCAATCCGGGAGCTCCCTAAGCCTGCGGTTGGCCTGGTCCTTGTATGGCGGGGACTGGTTGGTCTGCTTAACAAATTCTTGGAGAATCTGAACAATAATGATTTTGGTCTCAGATTCACCTATGAAATACAAAGAGAATGCATTAATTATTTAGATCTCACCCTTACAGCGAGTGAACAGGGACACATCCTTTGTGACATCTATAGGAAACCCATTACTAAAAACACACTACTTCACACTAGAAGCTGTCACCCTAAACTCATACCTTTTGCAGTAGCAAAAGGTCAATTAATTAGAGTAAAAAGGAATTGTACACAAGACTCAGCATACAGGGAACAAAGTAAGGTGATGAGAGCTCGACTGCAAGAGAGAGAATACCCTAAATATGTGATAGATAGGGCACAAAAACAGGTGGATCTAGTAGATAGGAAGACTCTCCTGTCCATTTTTTCTAAATCACACAACGCTCAGATATGTAACAAAGTCACATTTGTGACAGATATCAGTGATGAATATAGTGCTATTTGCAGAATAGTCAAGAAACACTTCAGCATGTTGTCAGCTAATGACAAGTTGGTTAATTGTGTTAATGAAGGTCTACGTTGCTCCTATAGGAGATGTAAAACTCTTGGTAACCTCCTTGTTCCATCTGCATTACCTCGTTCATCCCAGCCACTTAGTGGCTCTTGGTTAACCCATAAAGGGATGTATAGATGTCGTAGGTCTAGATGCAGACCATGTGAATTTGGTATCTTCTCCGAGAGCTCTCACTCTGAGGTTATAGGAGAGACCTTCAGTATAGACACTTGTCTTAACTGTACTGCATCTTAAGTGATTTATTTACTAACATGCATAGAATGCCACCTGCAATATGTAGGTCTAACTACCACTGATGCAAATACACGTATAAGGAATCACCTTTCAACTGTTAAAATAGGAGAAGCAAGCACTCCCTTAGTCAAACACTTTACTCGCATACATCAGAAGAGTAACATGACATTCAGATGGCAAATAATTGAACAGATAGGTTACCCCTCGAGGGGAGGAGATAGAGGCAAGTTGCTTGGGAAGAGAGAGATGTTTTGGATCTTTAAATTGCAGACACGGGTGCCTAATGGCCTCAATTCCGAATATGATCTAATTAGCTACTGGAAATAAGATTTTATTTTCGATCCATTAGCATCTCTCTCTTCTCAACCTTGCCCATATTCCATCATTATACTGGCATATCTATCTATATAGGCACATAAGCCCTATGGGACTATATATATACATAGTAGATAACATAGTAGATAAGGTTGAAAAAAGACTGAAGTCCATCGAGTTCAACCTATACAAATCTAAAATACTTACAAAAAATACTATACTATTTATTATGTATTATGTACTATGATTTATCAGGAGCTATTGATTTCCAGTGGCCATTTACACCGATACTGTTTTGATACTAGTGGGCTTTTTGATAACAATTACATTGATTATAATACCACAACTCTATTAGCTTTAAGCCTTGTATAGATATAGTTATAATAGTCACTATACGGATACTAATAGATGTACGGTATTGTCCATTACTACATTGTTTGCTACATTGGTTGTTACATATTGTTTGACTAATTTTTGTATACATATATATGTAGCTATGCACGGATCGAGTACAATTTACCTGATCCACAACATATACATACACATATGTCCTTTTAACCTCCTTTTCCATACACTCTGTCAAATTTTAGCTATGATTTTAGGTATCAAATATATATTCTCTCACATTTATTGTGGAACTTTTATTAAGGTTCTAACACACTTTTTATAGTGTAAACTTGAATTATGCTAACATAGCTTTTCATTTAGTGTTTAATTAGGTTACATACACACCCACACTGACTGCTATCAGGATTGGATAGCAGTCCACCTATTAGCTCAGAGTATTATTCTTAAATTTCTAACACAGCTATGATTACGGCCTTGTGCCGAAACATGTTAGCATACTTGTACTCCTTGTAAGTGTGCGTTGTTTTACATGGACCTCCAGGTTCCTTTTTATCCGTTTTGGATTTTGCAATAAAGAAATAATTTTACATCACCCTCTGCGTCTGTATATTTCCTTTTTGTTGCCTATATATATATATATATATATATATATATATATATATATATATATATATGTATGTATGTCCCAAAGTTGAAGCAACACAATACTGTAACAGTTGTAGACACTGATTATCAATAACTATAGCCATAATCAGTCTTAGAGAAGCCGGTGAATTAGTGCACACAAGAGTTGTAATTAAATGGTTAAACATGTAGCTATATAGTTTGTTCATGGGGATATCCTTTTCTATTTAGCCTTGTGTATCACACTTTTACTTTTTAACCTGTCCAAAGTATAAGACAGCAGCAGTTTGTAAAAAACAGCAAACCGGTTTCCTGTCTAATACGCCTCTTCTCAGTGTCAGGTGGAGTGTTGTTTCGAATGTAACAAACTGGAATCAATGACTGAGAGGCTCAGCTCACCACAAGCCCTAACTGATGCACTGAACGTTAACACAGTGTTTCAACAGGGGCCAGGGGTAAGAGAGCCATGAGACTAAACTTAGTAGCTGAACTCTCTCTAGTATTTTGATCAGCTCCTACAAAACAAACATTAATTAAATACTAGAAAGTAACTGTAAGTTTATAAATTCAAACATCAAAGAAAGACATACCGTTGTATAAGTTTAGTCTCTCTATCCAAACAAATATAGGCTTGCATAAGTTACAACAGTACAAATCATTAAACAAACATAGAGCCCACAAACACGCTAAAGTCATATACCAAGTCAGTCTAAACAAAGGGTTAATAATATAGTCAGGAAAAACAAAAATAAAACCAGAATATCTGAGTAGTAGCTGCTTTGCCAGAGCAGAGGTAAACTCAATACACAAGCAACCACATTATACAAACACAGAGCTTATATAGACTTCTGCAATTAAGGCCTAATAGATCTCCTAGGCTCCTTAAAGGTACAATATGCATGACTGCACCGGGTACAGAAATCACTCTTTTAGACATTTACTAATCATGACAGAGTTTTTCAAAAGGAACCAATTGAACATTAAAAAAAATAAACATCTTGATGTTAGTAATAGCAACACAAACTGTTAATGATATGGTGAACCCACTATAATTACACTTACTATTAATGCAATTACAGATTTGAAGACTGAGAGGCCTATTTATCAAAGGTCTTGTGGACCTTATCCGACAGTGCGGATCAGGTCCGCAAGACCTCGCTGAAAGCGGAGAGCAATACGCTCTCCATATTCAGCATTGCACCAGCAGCTCACAAGAGCTGCTAATGCAACGCCACCCCCTGCAGATTCGCGGCCAGTCGGCCGCCAGCAGGAAGGTGTCAATCAACCCGATCAGACTCAATTGGGTTGAATTGTGGTGATTCCTGTCCGCCTGCTCAGAGCAGGAGGACAGGGTTATGGAGACTCTGAAGACTCACCAGAAACACGGGCCCTCAAGCTCCATTCGTAGATTGATAAATGGTCCTCATAGTAATCACAATAGCATTTCATAGGACTAGCTCACATTGCATAGGCCTATCAACTTTGGAAATATGAAGTAAAGTGAATTGGCTGTTTTTTAGTGTATTGTAGTGGTTGTAGGAGGTTATTTTTCTATATTTGAGAGAGCATCCATTTTTATTGTTGTGTATGTGTTTTCTAGGGAAACAACAGCTATCTAGAGCTATCCTCACAGGTGAGAGTAAGTATGCTTCATTTATTAAAAGCCAGCATCTAAGGTTGGAGTGAGGGACCCAAGTACTGGAGGGGTTTGTCATCTGTTGGCCAACAGCCGTTACTAATCCTAATATTTGCAGTTACTTGTATGTGTTGTTGTATGAGTGCCGGCTAGTTTTTGCTGCTGTTTTGTGTATATTTTCTAGTAATCCCCTGGTGAATTCTGCACCCAACTTTCTCTGGGTTTAGTTACCTGTGTACTGATCTGCGTACAGATTTACTGAGAGTTTTTTTTATAAATAGCACAGAGTTTATTCTGAAACTTAACTACTTTATTACTCATAAAACATATACAGCAGTGATACAATTTTGTTCCCTCATTACCTATAACTCATGCTTGGTATGTTATGTCTCCTAATTGCCATATAAACACATGACAAAAGTGCCAAGTGACTGTGTACACTGCAAAGCAGATAGATGTGGCCGTTCTCCTCTTTTCCCCAACCATACTATTGATTAAAAGGGGCATTGTTATCTGGTTCCAAATCCAATGCCCACTTTGTAAGAACTCAGGCAGTTTGTATTTGTTCAACACTTTCTTAAAAACCTCATTCAGTTCCTGTGCACACACTTTTTAAAATATATTTTAAGTTTCTTAACAGATGGCCCTTAGAAAATTCACACAAAATCACCAGACCTTGTAAAGCGACTATGGGCTCCATTTATGAAGCTGCATATACAGCTTTGAAGCCCTTTACTGCAGACTTGTATGAGCAAGCCTGCAGCCGATAGTTAAGAAGCAGCGGTCATAAGATTGCTGTATGTGAACCATTACCCCAGCTCTTAGCAGACACATTCGCCCGGGGTGATTGAAAGCCCC
Source organism: Bombina bombina (assembly GCF_027579735.1). Taxonomy (NCBI): domain Eukaryota; kingdom Metazoa; phylum Chordata; class Amphibia; order Anura; family Bombinatoridae; genus Bombina; species Bombina bombina. The sequence continues at coordinate 1,118,842,576 of NC_069501.1, read as the reverse complement.
TACTTGCGCACCATTTGGTAACATGAGCAGGGGGCAGCATGATAGCCCACTTTCTGTGATCCCGAGCAGACAGGTTTGCGAAAGTGAACCCTGTCCATCCGGGCTTTGTTGAATAAGGCCCTATGTATAGGTTGTAGAAAAATGCATGAGCACAAATAAAATATAATCTTAATTTGGTTATGTATAATCTATTTAGCATAGTGCTAGTAAAATATATATACAGTATATATATTTCTATTGCGTTTCATGAGTTAATCAGTTACAAGATGCTGCTTAATTTCAGTTTATTTAAGATCAAGTTGGCAGGCTTTTTGAAGAATATGTGTCAGTTATTACTGACCTTAAACTGTCATAAAGCAAGCAATCCTTTTTGGTTTTGCAATACCTTGTTGTTATACCCTATAGCATTTCAAGCAGATGCTCTAACTCTCTACAGCTGCAATAGCTTTGATCTTGCAACACTTACAAGAGCTCTCTATATCGATTGATCTCAGTGCATCTTTCAGAGTTAACATTCCACTGTTTCTGTACTTGGAAAATAGACAAATGGACATATTTTTTTTGAATGAATCCTCTTGTTACTTATTACGACCAATGAATAAAGTATGAAGTAGTGTTAGTTAGCCTGAAAGTATTTCATAAGCTATGTTTGATCAATCTGTTGTCAATGGGAACACTGGCAAGTATAAATTGCTTATGAAAAATCAATTCACTGGTATAACATTTTAGTAAAACAGAATTTATGCTTACCTGATAAATTACTTTCTCCAACGGTGTGTCCGGTCCACGGCGTCATCCTTACTTGTGGGATATTCTCCTCCCCAACAGGAAATGGCAAAGAGTCCCAGCAAAGCTGGTCACATGATCCCTCCTAGGCTCTGCCCACCCCAGTCATTCGACCGACGGACAGGAGGAAATATATATAGGAGAAACCATATGATACCGTGGTGACTGTAGTTAGAGAAAATAATTCATCAGACCTGATTAAAAAACCAGGGCGGGCCGTGGACCGGACACACCGTTGGAGAAAGTAATTTATCAGGTAAGCATAAATTCTGTTTTCTCCAACATAGGTGTGTCCGGTCCACGGCGTCATCCTTACTTGTGGGAACCAATACCAAAGCTTTAGGACACGGATGAAGGGAGGGAGCAAATCAGGTCACCTAAATGGAAGGCACCACAGCTTGCAAAACCTTTCTCCCAAAAATAGCCTCCGAAGAAGCAAAAGTATCAAATTTGTAAAATTTGGCAAAAGTGTGCAGTGAAGACCAAGTCGCTGCCTTACATATCTGGTCAACAGAAGCCTCGTTCTTGAAGGCCCATGTGGAAGCCACAGCCCTAGTGGAGTGAGCTGTGATTCTTTCAGGAGGCTGCCGTCCGGCAGTCTCATAAGCCAATCGGATAATGCTTTTAAGCCAAAAGGAAAGAGAGGTAGAAGTCGCTTTTTGATCTCTCCTTTTACCAGAATAAACAACAAACAAGGAAGATGTTTGTCTGAAATCTTTGGTAGCCTCTAAATAGAATTTTAGAGCATGGACTACGTCCAAATTGTGTAACAAACGTTCCTTCTTTGAAACTGGATTCGGACACAAAGAAGGTACAACTATCTCCTGGTTAATATTTTTGTTGGAAACAACTTTCGGAAGAAAACCAGGCTTAGTACGCAAAACCACCTTATCTGCATGGAACACCAGATAGGGCGGAGAACACTGCAGAGCAGATAACTCTGAAACTCTTCTAGCAGAAGAAATTGCAACCAAAAACAAAACTTTCCAAGATAATAACTTAATATCTACGGAATGTAAGGGTTCAAACGGAACCCCTTGAAGAACTGAAAGAACTAGATTTAAACTCCAGGGAGGAGTCAAAGGTCTATAAACAGGCTTGATCCTAACCAGAGCCTGAACAAATGCTTGAACATCTGGCATAGCTGCCAGTCGTTTGTGTAGTAAGACAGATAAAGCAGAAATCTGTCCCTTAAGAGAACTTGCAGATAATCCTTTCTCCAAACCTTCTTGTAGAAAGGATAGAATCTTAGGAATCTTTATCTTGTTCCATGGCAATCCTTTGGATTCACACCAACAGATATATTTTTTCCATATTTTATGGTAAATTTTTCTAGTTACAGGCTTTCTAGCCTGAATCAGAGTATCTATTACAGAATCTGAAAACCCACGCTTTGATAAAATCAAGCGTTCAATCTCCAAGCCGTCAGCTGGAGGGAAACCAGATTCGGATGTTCGAATGGACCTTGAACAAGAAGGTCCTGTCTCAAAGGTAGCTTCCATGGTGGAGCCGATGACATATTCACCAGGTCTGCATACCAAGTCCTGCGTGGCCACGCAGGAGCTATCAAGATAACCGAAGCCCTCTGCTGATTGATCCTGGCTACCAGCCTGGGAATGAGAGGAAACGGTGGGAATACATAAGCTAGGTTGAAGGTCCAAGGTGCTACTAGTGCATCTACTAGAGTCGCCTTTGGATCCCTGGATCTGGACCCGTAGCAAGGAACCTTGAAGTTCTGATGAGACGCCATCAGATCCATGTCTGGAATGCCCCATAATTGAGTTATTTGGGCAAAGATTTCCGGATGGAGTTCCCACTCCCCCGGATGGAATGTCTGACGACTCAGAAAATCCGCTTCCCAATTTTCCACTCCTGGGATGTGGATTGCAGACAAGTGGCAGGAGTGATCCTCCGCCCATTGAATTATTTTGGTCACTTCTTCCATCGCCAGGGAACTGCTTGTTCCCCCCTGATGATTGATATATGCAACAGTCGTCATGTTGTCTGATTGAAACCTTATGAATTTGGCCTTTGCTAGTTGAGGCCAAGCTTTGAGAGCATTGAATATCACTCTCAGTTCCAGAATGTTTAGCGGGAGAAGAGATTCTTCCCGAGACCATAGACCCTGAGCTTTCAGGGGTTCCCAGACCGCGCCCCAGCCCACCAGGCTGGCGTCGGTCGTGACAATGACCCACTCTGGTCTGCAGAAGCTCATTCCCTGTGACAGATTGTCCAGGGTCAGCCACCAACGGAGTGAATCTCTGGTCTTTTGATCTACTTGAATCGTCGGAGACAAGTCTGTATAATCCCCATTCCACTGTCTGAGCATGCACAGTTGTAATGGTCTTAGATGAATTTGTGCAAAAGGAACTATGTCCATTGCTGCAACCATCAATCCTATTACTTCCATGCACTGCGCTATGGAAGGACGAAGAACAGAATGAAGTACTTGACAAGAGCTTAGAATTTTTGATTTTCTGACCTCTGTCAGAAAAATCCTCATTTCTAAGGAATCTATTATTGTTCCCAAGAAGGGAACTCTTGTTGACGGGGACAGAGAACTTTTTTCTTTGTTCACCTTCCATCCGTGAGATCTGAGAAAGGCTAGGACGATGTCCGTATGAGCCTTTGCTTTTGACAGAGACGACGCTTGAATCAGGATGTCGTCCAAGTAAGGTACTACTGCAATGCCCCTTGGTCTTAGAACCGCTAGAAGGGACCCTAGTACCTTTGTTTTGAAAAGCGTCGGGGGGCACCGGAACCTCTAGGAACTTGTCCATCTTACATAACTTCTCTGGAATGACCAAATTGTCACCCTTAAATTAACGGAACCGGAGCCGTTTTTACATTTAACCCCTATACAGTCCCAGCTATATGCTTTGCTGAGACCCAACCAAGCCCAGAGGGGAATACGATACCAAATGATGCCTTCTATAAGCTTTTTCAGTGATTCTTAGCTCCTCACACATGCATCTGCATGCCTTGCTCTCCAAAAACAACTGCGCATTAGTGGCGCGAAAATGAGGCTCTGTCTATAACTAGAAAAGGCCCCCATCTGAAAAAGGTGTCCAACACAGTGCTTGCCGTTTTTCTAAACAATCCCCAAGATTATAATAACCATTAATAGTTAGAATCTGCATAATATGCCTAGTAAAGCAATCGTTTTAGCCCAGAAAAATGTCTACCAGTTTTTTAAGCCCTTTTGAAGCCCTTTATTCTTTTATTTAACTAAGAAAATGGCTTACCGGTCCCCATGAGGGGAAATGACAGCCTTCCAGCATTACATGGTCTTGTTAGAAATATGGCCAGTCATACCTTAAGCAGAAAAGTCTGCTAACTGTTTCCCCCAACTGAAGTTACTTCATCTCAACAGTCCTGTGTGGAAACAGCAATCGATTTTAGTAACTTCTGCTAAAATCATCTTCCTCTTACAAACAGAAATCTTCATCTTTTTTCTGTTTCAGAGTAAATAGTACATACCAGCACTATTTTAAAATAACAAACACTTGATAGAAGAATAAAAACTACATTTAAACACCAAAAAACTCTTAACCATCTCCGTGGAGATGTTGCCTGTGCAACGGCAAAGAGAATGACTGGGGTGGGCGGAGCCTAGGAGGGATCATGTGACCAGCTTTGCTGGGACTCTTTGCCATTTCCTGTTGGGGAGGAGAATATCCCACAAGTAAGGATGACGCCGTGGACCGGACACACCTATGTTGGAGAAAATATTATAACGAGAGTAAACCAGCGAAGTGCAATTAAGGGGACATGGAACACAAATGCTTTCTTTCATGATTCCGATAGAGCATGTCATTTTAAACATTTTTCTAATTTACTTCTATTATCTAATTTGCTTTGTTCTATTGGTATCCTTTGTTGAAAAGCATACCTAGATAGGCTGAGGAACAACAATGCACTACTGGGAACTAGCTGCTGATTGGAGGCAGCACATTTATGACTGTTGTCATTGGCTCACGTGATTTTTTTTCAGCTATCTTCCTTTAGTGTGCTGCTTTTCAACAAAGGATACCAAGAGAATGAAGCAAATATGATAATAGAAGTAAATTGGAAATGTGTTTAAAATTGTGTTTCATGACACTTAAAAGTCAGAATTTATTTCCCATTAAGGACTAGATTACGAATGGGATGCTGACTATTACGCACACAGCCTTAAGCTCTATGCGTGCATTGTATGTAGCGTAATTATTACGAGTTAAATGTAAACCCGTTCACTTGAGCACAATTGAATTTAATGCAAGTCAGGAAATAACAACTTCAAGACTCTGGTTAACTGTTACACTCAAAGTACAATTACACTCATAATTACACTGTCTGATAAAATTATTTAAAAAAAATATTGCATAAAAAAAATTATAAGGGCTCAAAGATATGAGATCTCAAGTGTTAGGAAAAAAAAAGAATCGGAAAAAGTCTTTAACAGAAAGATACATACATAGATACACATGTCTAAGGGGTAAATTTATCATGGTGCGGACAGACATGATCCGCTATAGCAAATCATGTCCGCCGCACATCAATAAATGCCGACAGCATACGCTGTCAGCATTTATCATTGCACCAGCAATTCTTGTGAACTGCTGGTGCAATACCGCCCCCTGCATATTCTCGACCAATCTGTCACTAGCAGGGGGTGTCAATCAACTCGATCGTATTTGATCGGGCTGATTGCTGTCCTCCACCTCAGAGGTGGCGGACGAGTTAAGGAGCAGCGGTCTTAGGACCGCTGCTTCTTAACTTCCGCTTCAGGTGGAACTGAAGCGGAGTGGGTCGGAAGCAGCATCCGCTGCTTCATAAATCGACCCCTAAATATGTATGTATATATGTATATATGACACGCTGCTTTGGAATGGTGTCTTAGAACGCAGATCATTTATGCAGATTGAGATTGTCTTGAAAAAGGCTAACATGAATAGCCGAAACGTCAACATTTGATGATATTTGCCCAATAAAGAAAAGTCCTGTGAGTGCCCTTGTTTATGTCTATTTGTATAAATATTATTGGAGAAGACACCCAGGCAACTTTTTCATCATAAGAGAGTGAGTGCATGGAATAGGAGGATTATATATATATATATATACGTATATATATATATATATATATATATATAGTCCAGAGCAAAGACAGCACTCACTGGATTTAAGTAAAAAATAACTTTTATTGAAAAAAGTTAAAAGCATAGTCCCATGATGTTTCGGTGTCCACAGACACCTTTGTCAAATGGCATCACCACTTGAGGACCGTTGTATAATCCTGACATCCGGGAGGCATATATATATATATATAGAGTTGTGCTCATAAGTTTACATACCCTGGCAGAATTTATGATTTCTTGGCCATTTTTCAGAGAATATGAATGATAACACAAAAACTTTTCTTTCAATCATGGTTAGTGTTTGGCTGAAGTAATTTATTATCAATCAACTGTGTTTACTCTTTTTAAATCATAATAACAACAGAAACTACCCAAATGACCCTGATCAAAAGTTTACATACCCTGGTGATTTTGGCCTGATAACATGCACACAAGTTGACACAATGGGGTTTGAATGGCTATTAAAGGTAACCATCCTCACCTGTGATCTGTTTTCTTGTAATTAGTGTGTGTGTATAAAATGTCAATGAGTTTCTGGACTCTTGACAGCCCTTGCATCCTTCATCCAGTGCTGCACTGACAATTCTAGATTCTGAGTCATGGGGAAAGCAAAAGAATTGTCAAAGGGTCTGTGGGAAAAGGTAGTTGAACTGTATAAAACAGGAAAGGGATATAAAAAGATATCCAAGGAATTGAGAATGCAAATCAGCAGTGTTCAAACTCTAATAAAGAAGTGGAAAATGAGGGGTTCTGTTGAAACCAAACCATGGTTAGGTAGACCAACTAAAATTTCATCCACAATTGCCAGAAAAATTGTTTGGGATGCAAAGACAAACCTAGAAATAACTTCAGGTGAAATACAGGACATGTGGTGTGGCTGTTTTAAGATGTACAATAAGGAGGCACTTGAAGAAAGATGGGCTGCATGGTTGAGTCGCCAGAAGAAAGCCATTACTACGCAAATGCCACAAAATATCCCACTTACAATACGCCAAACAGCACAGAGACAAGCCTCAAACCTTCTGGCACAAAGTCATTTGAAGTGATGAGACTAAAATTGAGCTTTTTGGCCACAACCATAAACACTACATTTGGAGAGGAGTCAACAAGGCCTATGATGAAAGGTACACCATTCCTACTGTGAAACACGGAGGTGGATCGCTGATGTTTTGGGGATGTGTGAGCTACAAAGGAACAGGAAATTTGGTCAGAATTGATGGCAAGATGAATGCAGTATCTTATCAAACAGAACACCTCCATGGTTTGGTTTCAACAGAACCCCTCATTTTCCACTTCTTGATTAGAGTTTGAACACAGCTGATATGCATTCTCAATTCCTTGGATATCTTTTTATATCCCTTTCCTGTTTTATACAATTCAACTACCTTTTTTCCACAGATCCTTTGACAATTCTTTTTCTTTCCCCATGACTCAGAATCCAGAAACCTCAATGCAGCACTGGATGAAAGATGCAAGGGTCTGTCAGTAGTCCAGAAACTCATTGACCTTTTATACACACACACTAATTACAAGAAAACAGATCACAGGTGAGGATGGTTGCCTTTAATAGCCATTCAAACCCCTTTGTGTCAAAGTGTGTGCATGTTATCAGGCCAGAATTACCCGGGTATGTAAACTTTTGATCAGGGTCATTTGGGTAGTTTCTGTTGCCATTATGATTTAAAAAGAGTAAACACAGTTGATTGATAATAAATGGCTTCAGCCAAACACTAACCATGAGTAGTTATCATTTTTTGTTATCATTCATATTCTCTGAAAAATGGCCAAGAAATCATAAATTCTGCCAGGGTATGTAAACTTATGAGCACAACTGTGTATGTATATATATATATATATATATATATATATATATATATATATATATATATATATATTTATATGCAAAGTACTGCTCCACTCATAATCTAGCCCTAAATGGCAGTAGCAGCTGGTGAAATTTGAAAATGGTGGGCGTTAGACCACACCCCTTGATATAAAACTTAGCCACTTAAATAGCTTTGCCCACTTCAAGATATTTTTGGCCCATTTATTAATATTATATTATTATTATTATTATTATTATCTTACCAACACATGACATTATCACATTTTATATACAGGAACAGACTATAGAGCAGACAGGACTTTTTAAACCCAAACCCAATGGCCTTAGTACCTTAGTGTGATACGTTTTCAGCCAGCTCCTTCTGCCTCTCTATTCTGTCCACACTCACCGCGCAGCAAGAGAAAGCCTGCACCCTGCAGCACTCAGGAGGATAATTAATTTGGACCTATATATAACAGAAACAATAAAATATATGCGGCCAGATTGATCAGCACTCAATGGACTAAAAGGGACACTGAACCCAATTTTTTTCTTTTGTGATTCATATAGAGCATGCAATTTTAAGCAACTTTCTAATTTACTCCTATAATCCTTTTTCTTCGTTCTCTTGCTATCCTTATTTGAAAAAGAAGGCATCTAAGCTAAGGAGCCAGACAATTTTTGGTACAGAACCATGGACAGCACTTGTTTATTGGTGCTGTCCAATCAGCAAGGACAACCCAGGTTGTTCACCAAAAATGGGCCAGCATCTAAACTTACAGTAATTCTTGCTTTTCAAATAAAAACACCAAGATAATGAAGAAAATTTGATAATAGGAGTAAATTAGAAAGTTGCTTAAAATTGCATGCTCTATCTGAATCACAAAAGAAAAAAATTGGGTTCAGTGTCCCTTTAAGAACAAATGCATATAACATTATTTAACATACCCTACATTAACTTTTGGGTGGGTAATACACATTCTTTTATCAGACATGTATATTTGCTGACATGTTACTGCTAAATATGGACTCTTTGACTTCAAGCACCCTGCCTCTAATTAACCGGTATCTAACCATTGCTCTGTCCAATGAGATTAAATACTCCTCATACACAGACATTGGCCTGTCCAATGTCTGTGAAACAGCTCTATGTTGCTAAAGACCCAATAAGCGATAATTATGTTTAATATTCAGGTATGGGCTGATTAATTCTTTCCAATAAGGTTTATCGGCTGTTTAACAGATTCCTATATGCCTTTGTCATTGGAGTGATCACAATACAAATGATAACACCATTTCCTTATTTCTTTATATGGGAAAAATCCTCATAGGATGCATTGACAACATTGACTTGGGCTACAGATATATGTATAAATAAATAAATGTATATCCCCTTTCTGACATGTAATTTGCCCGCATAGATATATGACTGCATAGTATTTTCCCGTTAGTCATTATACTTTTGCTTATGGCCATAGAAGTTGTATTTATGAGTACCTCAGCAGTCCGCCAATATTAAGTTGTAGCTGTTGATTATGGATGTATAGTGTTAGCATAAGAGCAACATTGTTTTTATCTAATTAGCCACGTTGTTTAGTTTAAATTTGTTTGGCTGGTTACTAAGGCTACGGACGACACCCCTAGTGACTCATGCTATGCGCCTGACGCTTCCAGCTGATTCAAATCACTTGATTATGATTAGTAGGCTGTGATTCACTTTCGTGTTATGTTTGAGGTAGGTAATACTCCGAAATGTCACACCTTGTGGGATTAAAACATATCCTTTATTTAAATACCGTTGAGTGCCTGCTTCTTTTTGTTTTGTATGCTTTGCTTGCTGCAGCACCCTGGTCAAAGATTTGTGAGTGCCATACTCTGCCTGGAATTATATATATATGAATATTATAGAGTCAGTATGGGATCACCTGGGCAGAGAAAGAAATAAAAGACAACCTAAATCTAAAGAAGAACGCTGGGAAGTGCTGAAAGAAGCCTGGTATAATATACCAGAAGATTACTTCAGAAAACTGCAGGACAGTCTGCCTTAAGAGAGTTCAAGATGTGCTTAGTGACAAGGGAGGTCACACTATACACTGACTATTGCCTGAAGAAGCCATTTTGTTCAGAAAGAAAATTGTGTTTTTATATTTTGTGTACATATTTCCTATATTTTCTGTTTGTATCTTAAAGAGACCAAGGAATAACTATGGATGTCATTAAAACTTTGCTAAAACAACAAATCTAATGATGACCTAATATAAAAATACCATGCACTAAATCTACTAAAGCTATTATTAAATAACTTACTAAACGTATATTTAACTGAATTTTCTCATACTCTGGAGAAATGTCTGCCTTTTTTATTCTATATTACTAGCACTGGCCCAGAACAAAATAATTGCTGGATGTGAACTCTAAGGGAAATTAATGTATTAATTGCAAAAAATACCTGACACTTCTACTTGCAGTCAGATGGGTGCACAGCTTCGGGGTATATACCGATTGTATTTGCTGCAGATTACTTTTTATACATAAGAAAACTAGTCCAGACATTTGGGGAGTTTACCTGGTTACTTTTGAGCACTGGATTTCAACCATAAGAAAACAATTTGCGATGTACATGAATCTGGAAAGAAAAATTATGTTAATGGGACATACAAGTCATTATTAAACTTCCATGTTTTCAAATAGAGCAGGCAATTTTATGAGACTTTCCAATTTATTTGTGCCATCACATTTATTTTACTCTCTATCCTTTGTTGAAAAACATACCTAGATAGGCTCAGGAGCAGCAAAGTACTTCTAGGCGCTAACTGGTTGTTGATTGGTGCCAGTGCACATATGCCTCTTGTCATTGGCTTACTAGTAGTGTATAGCAGCTCTTGAGCTGACTAATTATGGAAAAGATTACATGTTGCATTGCAAATCTGTTTTTTGAAACTGCGAAAACATTTAGGGTTGCGCAGATATTACAAGTTGCAAAATAACTTAGTGCGCGTTAACCCGAATACCGTGCATAAACTAAGTTGTGTTTTGGTGTGCGCATGCATGTATTCTGCCATAGAGATAAATGGGGAAAAAAGTGGAAAAAACCTAACACCCAAGATTGTGCATTCATCATAGCAATTTCGCATTTCCCATAAAAGTCAATGGAGAGAGAAAAAATTGCTCATACAACATAGCATATTTGCATTAGCAAATGTTAAATATTTACAGTAAATACATAGTTAAAATCTTTATTAAATATGAATATGAATATTGCATAAATATGTTTTATCATGTTTTCATCTACTTAATGGCAAGGAGCTCTAATGCACTTTTATATATGTCTATATATGTGTACATATATATTTATATGTTTATATGTGTATATATTTCTGTCAATACATATATAAACATATTAATACATTAATATATATGTACACATATATAGACACACACACATATATATATATATATATATATATATATATAGATATATATATATATACACAGTATCCCACAAAAGTGAGTACACCCCTCACATTTTTGTAAATATTTTATTATATCTTTTCATGTGACAACACTGAAGAAATGACACTTTGCTACAATGTATAGTGAGTGTACAGCCTGTATGACAGTGTAATAACACTGTAAATTTGCTGTCCCCTCAAAATAACTCAACACATAGCCATTAATGTCTAAATCGTTGGCAACAAAAGTGAGTACACTCCTGTGGAAATGTCCAAATTGGGCCCAAAGTGTCAATATTTTGTGTGGCCACCATTATTCTTCAGCACTACATTAACTTTCTTGGGCATGGAGTTCACCAGAGCTTCACAGGTTGCCACTGGAATCCTCTTCCACTCCTCCATGACCACATCACGGAGCTGGTGGATGTTAGAGACCTTGCGCTCCCCCACCTTCCATTTGAGGTTGCCCCACAGATGCTCAATAGGGTTAAGGTCTGGAGACATGCTTGGCCAGTCCATCACCTTTACCCTCAGCTTCTTTAGCAAGGCAGTGGTCGTCTTGGAAGTGTGTTTGGGGTCGTTATCATGTTGGAATACTGCTCTGCGGCCCAGTCTCCGAAGGGATGGGATCATGCTCTGCTTCAGTATGTCACAGTACATGGTTCCCTCAATGAACTGTAGCTCCCCAGTGCCGACAGCACTCATGCAGGCCCAGACTATGACATTCCCACCACCATGCTTGACTGTAGGTAAGACACATTTGTCTTTGTACTCCTCACCTGGTTGCCACCACAAACACTTGACACCATCTGAAGTAAATAAGTTTATCTTGGTTCCAGTAATCCATGTCCTTAGTCTGCTTGTCTTCAGCAAACTGTTTGCGGGCTTTCTTGTGCATCATCTTTAGAAGAGACTTCCTTCTGGGATGACAGCCATGCAGACCAATTTGATGCAGTGTGCGGCGTATGGTCTGAGCACTGACAGGCTGACCCCCCCCAACCCTTCAACCTCTGCAGAAATCATGGCAGCACTCATATGTCTATTTCTCAAAGACAACCTCTGCATATGACGCTGAGCACGTGCACTGAACTTCTTTGATCGACCATGGTGAGGCCTGTTCTGAGTAGAACATGTCCTGTGAAACCACTGTATGGTCTTGCCCACCGTGCTGCAGCTCAGTTTCAGGGTCTTGGCAATCTTCTTATAGCCTAGGCCATCTTTATGTAGAACAACAATTCTTTTTTTTCAGATCCTCAGAGAGTTCTTTCCAATGAGTTACCATGTTGAACTTCCAGTGTCCAGTATGAGAGAGTGTGAGAGTGATAACACCAAATTTAACACACCTGCTCCCCATTCACACCTGAGAGCTTGTAACACTAACGAGTCACATGACACCAGGGAGGAAAAATGGCTAATTGGGTCCAATTTTGACATTTCCACTTTTGTTGCCAACGTTTTAGATATTAATGGCTGTGTGTTGAGTTATTTTGAGGAGACAGCAAATTTACACTGTTATACAGGTTGTACACTCACTACTTTACATTGAAGCAAAGTGTCATTTCTTCAGTGTTGTCACATGAAAAGATATAAAGACATAAAATATTTACAAAAGTGTGAGGGGTGTACTCACTTTTGTGGGATACTGCATGTGTATATATATATATATATATATATACACACATACAAATACATCTTTAGCATTTTATCTGTATGTATCTCAATGTAAAATCCCATCATCTGCACCCAAGAGAGATCTCCTATCTTTGAGCCCTTATAACTTTTGTGTGCTATATATTTTTTAAATACATTTTATTAGACAGTGTTAATATGAGTGTAACTGTACTTTGTAATGTATTTTTTAAGTGTTTCGTGAAACTTTTGTGGAAAACTGTTAACTACAGCTCTTCGAGCGTGGAAAGGATTGTTGCGTAAAAGGCAATTGCGATTTTTCAAGACTTGTAGATCAGGGCAATGAAAACTGATTGTGAAAAGACCATATCGCACACAGAAAAGACATATCAGGCGACTTGTAATCTTGCCCCATGTATTTAAAGGGACACTAGCCAATTTTTTTCTTTAATGAGTCAGATAGAGCATGCAACTTTATAATTTACTCCAATTTGTTCTCTTGCTATCTTTATTTGAAAAAGCAGGAATCTAAGCTTAGGAGCCACCAACCAGCAAGCGCTGCCCAGGGTGCTTAACGAAAAAGGGGCCTAGATTCCTGCTTTTCAAATTGCATGGTCTAACTGATTCATGAAAGAATAAAAATTAGGTTTAGTATCCCTTTAACTCTTTTGCAGTAGTCAAACATAGCTGGAGCATTTTATTATTTCACTTTTGCTCGCATATAACACATTACAACATTTTCTTTTTGCCCTTTTGTGTACCGTTTCTGCTCATATAATAAATGTGCCACTATTATATAAACAGTATATATGTGCATTTGCCACCAGCTTGTGCTAATAAGTGAATATTGAAATCTCAATTTATTTAGGTTTATTTACGTAAATCATAAGATTATTGTAGGAACACAGGGTAAATACTATCGCCTAGATTTAGAGTTTTGCGGCCGAAGGGGTGCGTTAGCTATGCGTCTTTTTTTTCTAGTGCTGCTTCTAAACAACGCTTGCATTTAGAGTTCTCTGAAGGGCTGCGTTAGGCTCCAAAAAGGGAGCGTGAAGGCATATTTACCGCCACTTCAACTCTCAATACCAGCGTTGCTTACGGTAGCGGCTAGCGGGAAAAACGTGCTCGTGCGCGATTCCCCCATAGGAAACAATGGGGCAGTTTGGGCTGAAAAAAAACCAGCGTTCAGCTCCTAACGCAGCTCCATTGTTTCCTATGGGGAAACAGTTTCTAAATCTGCACCTAACACCCTAACATGAACCCCGAGTCTAAACACCCCTAACCTTACACTTATTAACCCCTAATCTGCCGCCTCTGCTATCGCTGACACCTGCATTACACAATTAACCCCTAATCTGCCGCTCCGAACACCGCCGCTACCCTATGTACCCCTATGTACCCCTAATCTGCTGCCCCTAACATCGCCGACACCTACATAATATTTATTAACCCCTAATCTGCCCCCCCAACGTCGCCGCTACCTAACTACACTTATTAACCCTTAATCTGCCAACCGGACCTCGCCGCTACTCTAATAAATGTATTAACCCCTAAAGCTAAGTCTAACACTAATCCTAACACCCCCCCTAAATTAAATATAATTTTAATCTAACAAAATAAATTAAATCTTATTAACTAAAAGTATTCCTATTTAAAACTAAATACTTACCTGTAAAATAAACCCTAAGGCCTAGATTTGGAGTTCGGCGGTAAAAGGGCTGTTAACGCTCCGCGGGCTTTTTTCTGGCCGCACCATAAAATTAACTCTGGTATCGAGAGTTCAAACAAATGCTGCGTTAGGCTCCAAAAAAGGAGCGTAGAGCATTTTTACCGCAAATACAACTCTCGATACCAGAGTTGCTTACGGACGCGGCCGGCCTCAAAAACGTGCTCGTGCACGATTCCCCCATAGGAAACAATGGGGCTGTTTGAGCTGAAAAAAACCTAACACCTGCAAAAAAGCAGCGTTCAGCTCCTAACGCAGCCCCATTGTTTCCTATGGGGAAACACTTCCTACGTCTGCACCTAACACTCTAACATGTACCCCGAGTCTAAACACCCCTAGCCTTACACTTATTAACCCCTAATCTGCCGCCCCCGCTATCGCTGACCCCTGCATATTTTTTTAAACCCCTAATCTGCCGCTCCGTAAACCGCCGCCACCTACGTTATCCCTATGTACCCCTAATCTGCTACCCCTAACACCGCCGACCCCTATATTATATTTATTAACCCCTAACCTGCCCCCCACAACGTCGCCGACACCTGCCTACACTTATTAACCCCTAATCTGCCGAGCGGACCTGAGCGCTACTATAATAAAGTTATTAACCCCTAATCCGCCTCACTAACCCTATCATAAATAGTATTAACCCCTAATCTGCCCTCCCTAACATCGCCGACACCTAACTTCAATTATTAACCCCTAATCTTCCGATCGGAGCTCAACGCTATTCTAATAAATGGATTAACCCCTAAAGCTAAGTCTAACCCTAACACTAACACCCCCCTAAGTTAAATATAATATTTATCTAACGAAATAAATTAACTCTTATTAAATAACTTATTTCTATTTAAAGCTAAATACTTACCTGTAAAATAAATCCTAATATAGCTACAATATAAATTATAATTATATTATAGCTATTTTAGGATTTATATTTATTTTACAGGCAACTTTGTAATTATTTTAACCAGGTACAATAGCTATTAAATAGTTAAGAACTATTTAATAGTTACCTAGTTAAAATAATAACAAATTTACCTGTAAAATAAATCCTAACCTAAGTTATAATTAAACCTAACACTACCCTATCAATAAAATAATTAAATAAACTACCTACAATTACCTACAATTAACCTAACACTACACTATCAATAAATTAATTAAACACAATTCCTACAAATAAATACAATTAAATAAACTAGCTAAAGTACAAAAAATAAAAAAGAACTAAGTTACAGAAAATAAAAAAATATTTACAAACATAAGAAAAATATTACAACAATTTTAAACTAATTACACCTACTCTAAGCCCCCTAATAAAATAACAAAGCCCCCCAAAATAAAAAATTCCCTACCCTATTCTAAATTAAAAAAGTTACAAGCTCTTTTACCTTACCAGCCCTGAACAGGGCCCTTTGCGGGGCATGCCCCAAGAATTTCAGCTCTTTTGCCTGTAAAAAAAAACATACAATACCCCCCCCCCAACATTACAACCCACCACCCACATACCCCTAATCTAACCCAAACCCCCCTTAAATAAACCTAACACTAAGCCCCTGAAGATCTTCCTACCTTGTCTTCACCATCCAGGTATCACCGATCCGTCCTGGCTCCAAGATCTTCATCCAACCCAAGCGGGGGTTGGCGATCCATAATCCGGTCCAGAAGAGGCTCCAAAGTCTTCCTCCTATCCGGCAAGAAGAGGACATCTGGACCGGCAAACATCTTCTCCAAGCGGCATCTTCGATCTTCTTCCATCCGGAGCGAAGCGGCAGGATCCTGAAGACATCCAGCGCGGAACATCCATCCGGACCGACGACTGAACGACGAATGACTGTTCCTTTAAGGGACGTCATCCAAGAAGGCGTCCCTCGAATTCCGATTGGCTGATAGGATTCTATCAGCCAATCGGAATTAAGGTAGGAATTTTCTGATTGGCTGATGGAATCAGCCAATCAGAATCTAGTTCAATCCGATTGGCCGATCCAATCAGCCAATCAGATTGAGCTCGCATTCTATTGGCTGATCGGAACAGCCAATAGAATGCGAGTTCAATCTGATTGGCTGATTGGATCAGCCAATCGGATTGAACTTGATTCTGATTGGCTGATTCCATCAGCCAATCAGAAAATTCCTACCTTAATTCCGATTGGCTGATAGAATCCTATCAGCCAATCGGAATTCGAGGGACGCCATCTTGGATGACGTCCCTTAAAGGAACAGTCATTCGTCGTTCAGTCGTCGGTCCGGATGGATGTTCCGCGCTGGATGTCTTCAGGATCCTGCCGCTTCGCTCCGGATGGAAGAAGATCGAAGATGCCGCTTGGAGAAGATGTTTGCCGGTCCGGATGTCCTCTTCTTGCCGGATAGGAGGAAGACTTTGGAGCCTCTTCTGGACCGGATTATGGATCGCCAACCCCCGCTTGGGTTGGATGAAGATCTTGGAGCCAGGACGGATCGGTGATACCTGGATGGTGAAGACAAGGTAGGAAGATCTTCAGGGGCTTAGTGTTAGGTTTATTTAAGGGGGGTTTGGGTTAGATTAGGGGTATGTGGGTGGTGGGTTGTAATGTTGGGGGGGGGTATTGTATGTTTTTTTTTACAGGCAAAAGAGCTGAAATTCTTGGGGCATGCCCCGCAAAGGGCCCTGTTCAGGGCTGGTAAGGTAAAAGAGCTTGTAACTTTTTTAATTTAGAATAGGGTAGGGAATTTTTTATTTTGGGGGGCTTTGTTATTTTATTAGGGGGCTTAGAGTAGGTGTAATTAGTTTAAAATTGTTGTAATATTTTTCTTATGTTTGTAAATATTTTTTTATTTTCTGTAACTTAGTTCTTTTTTATTTTTTGTACTTTAGCTAGTTTATTTAATTGTATTTATTTGTAGGAATTGTGTTTAATTAATTTATTGATAGTGTAGTGTTAGGTTAATTGTAGGTAATTGTAGGTAGTTTATTTAATTATTTTATTGATAGGGTAGTGTTAGGTTTAATTATAACTTAGGTTAGGATTTATTTTACAGGTAAATTTGTTATTATTTTAACTAGGTAACTATTAAATAGTTCTTAACTATTTAATAGCTATTGTACCTGGTTAAAATAATTACAAAGTTGCCTGTAAAATAAATATTAATCCTAAAATAGCTATAATATAATTATAATTTATATTGTAGCTATATTAGGATTTATTTTACAGGTAAGTATTTAGCTTTAAATAGGAATAAGTTATTTAATAAGAGTTAATTTATTTCGTTAGATAAAAATTATATTTAACTTAGGGGGGTGTTAGTGTTAGGGTTAGACTTAGCTTTAGGGGTTAATACATTTATTAGAATAGCGGTGAGCTCCGGTCGGCAGATTAGGGGTTAATAATTGAAGTTAGGTGTCGGCGATGTTAGGGAGGGCAGATTAGGGGTTAATACTATTTATGATAGGGTTAGTGAGGCGGATTAGGGGTTAATACATTTATTATAGTAGCGCTCAGGTCCGCTCGGCAGATTAGGGGTTAATAAGTTTAGGCAGGTGTCGGCGACGTTGAGGGGGCAGATTAGGGGTTAATAAATATAATATAGGGGTCGGCGATGTTAGGGGCAGCAGATTAGGGGTACATAGGGATAACGTAGGTGGCGGCGATTTGCGGTCGGAAGATTAGGGGTTAATTATTTTAAGTAGCTGGCGGCGACGTTGTGGGGGGCAAGTTAGGGTTTAATAAATGTAATACAGGGGTCGGCGGGGTTAGGGGCAGCAGATTAGGGGTACATAAATATAACGTAGGTGGCGGTCGGCAGATTAGGGGTTAAAAATTTTAATCGAGTGGCGGCGGTGTGGGGGGACCTCGGTTTAGGGGTACATAGGTAGTTTATGGGTGTTAGTGTACTTTAGGGTACAGTAGTTAAGAGCTTTATGAACCGGCGTTAGCCAGAAAGCTCTTAACTCCTGCTATTTTCAGGCGGCTGGAATCTTGTCGTTAGAGCTCTAACGCTCACTTCAGAAACGACTCTAAATACCAGCGTTAGAAAGATCCCATTGAAAATATAGGCTACGCAAATGGCGTAGGGGGATCTGCGGTATGGAAAAGTCGCGGCTGTAAAGTGAGCGTTAGACCCTTTAATCACTGACTCCAAATACCAGCGGGCGGCCAAAACCAGCGTTAGGAGCCTCTAACGCTGGTTTTGACGGCTACCGCCAAACTCCAAATCTAGGCCTATTATAGCTACAATATAACAAATAATTATATTGTAGCTATTTTAGGATTTATATTTATTTTACAGGCAACTTTGTATTTATTTTAGCTAGGTAAAATAGCTATTAAATAGTTATTTTCTATTTAATAGCTACCTACTTAAAATAATTACAAAATTACCTGTAAAATAAATCCTAACCTAAGTTACAATTAAACCTAACACTACAGTATCAATAAATTAATTAAATAAATTATCTACAATTACATACAATTAAATAAACTAATCTAAATTACAAAAAACAAACAAACACTAAATTACAAAAAATAAAAAAAGATTACAAGAATATTAGGCTAATTACACCTACTCTAAGCCCCCTAATAAAATAAAAAGCCCCCCAAAATAATAAAGGTCCCTACCTTATTCTAAATTAAAAAGTAACCAGCTGTTTTACCAGCCCTTAAAAGGGCTTTTTGTGGGGCATGCCCCAAAGTAATCAGCTCTTTTGCCTTTAAATAAAATACAACCCCCCCAACATTACAACCCACCACCCACATACCCCTACTCTAACCCAAACCCCCCTTTAATAAACCTAACACTACCCCCCTGAAGATCTCTCTACCTTGAGTCGTCTTCACCCAGCCGGGCCGAAGTCTTCATCCGATGGGGCAGAAGAGGACATCCAGACCGGCAGAAGTCTTCATCCTATCTGGGCAGAAGAGGACATCTGGACCGGCAGACATCCTCATCCAAGCGTCATCTTCTATCTTCATCCGAAGAGGAGCGGCTCCATCTTCAAGACCTCCGGCACGGAACATCCTTCTTCCCCGACGACTAGACGACGAATGACGGTTCCTTTAAATGACGTCATCCAAGATGGCTTCCCTCAAATTCCGTTTGGCTGATAGGATTCTATCAGCCAATCGGAATTAAGGTAGGAAAAATATGATTGGCTGATTGAATCAGCCAATCAGATTCAACTTCAATCCAATCAGCCAATCGTATTGAACTTGCATTCTATTGGCTGTTCCGATCAGCAAAAAGTGTGTAAAAATGCATGATGTGCATCACTAACAGTGCTGATACAAGATATTTTACAGCAAATTTTTGCTGCGTGCCTTTAACCACCATAAACAACCAATGATCTGCACACCATAAACAACCAATGATCTAAATTATAAAGGCATTAAATATCATATTTTATTATAATTTACACCCTCAACTACACACATTAATAATATGTATAATGAGAGAGAGAGAGAGAGACATTGTATGCCACATTTAAATCACTGAGGTCTTCAGTATTGCCAATGTTTGCCTATAAGGTTGTTATGTGCTAGATTGTTATGTACCTGATAACAATGGGTTTGGCTGTAACACCTTAACTCAATAATTAGTAGGGATGTGACAGAATTTTCATAGTTCTGACTCTTTATGCCACCACAGTGGAATTTGAAATTAAGCAATTAAGATGTTATTGAAGCGTAGATTTACAGTTTTATTTTAACAAAATTATTGTACAAACCGTTGAGAATTACAGCAGTTTTTATATAAGTGTCCCCTATTTTCACAAAAGTGATTAGACAACCTAAGAGAATAAAAAAAAAAGATCATTCTAAATACTTGCTTGAAAATTCTTTGCAGTGAGAGACTGATTTATAGAACCAATGGGCATCACCAAGTTCTGGGCTTCCTCCCTGGAGATGTTTTTGCCTTTACTGCAGTGGTCTTACGTTGCTGCTTTTCTGTGAGTCTTTATCCCCTCAGTTTTGTTTTCAGCAAGTGCAATGCATGTTTAATTCATTTGAGGGGACTATTTCACTGCTTTACCTTGAAAATGTCTTTGGTTGCTTTTGCAGTATGTTTTAGGTCTGTTTGCAGCATTTGGCTAAATGTGAGCCGATAGTATAGCCATATACACTAAAGAAGTACCCTGCTGCTTCTGACAGCAGTAACATCAATTAACACTAGTAACCCAGTTCCATTGGCTGTCATGCATGCCCATCCCATAACACTAGCTCCACCATGTTTGACAGATGATGTGGTATTTTTCATGAGCTTTTCCTTCCCTTCTCCATACATTTCTCTTCCCATCATTTTAGTACAGGTTGATTATAGTTTCATCTGTACAAAGAATATTGTTCTAGAACTGGGCAGGCTTTATTATATGTTTTCTAATCTGGCCTTCGTATGCTTGAGAGTTACCAGTTTGTTGCACCTTGTTGTAAACCCTCTGTACAGTTATCTAGATTTAACCTCCTACATATTCCTCTAGAAATGAGTGACTGATTCTGTTGTATATGTGGTTTATCCCTAGTTATTTATTTATTTATTTATTAAATATTTTACCAGGAAGGATACTTTGAGATTTCTCTCGTTTTCAAGTATGTCCTGGATCCACAAAACATTGCATTGATACAATAGGGTACAATAAAATTCAAAAACAATAATAATACCCAATTTCATTCTGTATATATTCTGTTCTGGGGAACAAACCTGCTAACACTTACAATATTTGTCAGTGTTTTACATTGTTGCAAGCACTGCTGCCCTAAAGTGCTCAGCTGTGTATAACGATATTAAAAACATTCGCCTAGATTATGAGTCTTGCGTTAGGCTTAAAAAGCAGCGTTGAGAAGTCCCAACGCTGCTTTTTAACGCCCGCTGGTATTACGAGTCTTGCAGGTACAGGTGTACCGCTCACTTTTTTGGCCAGACTCGGAAATACCGCAAATCCACTTACGTTAATTGCGTATCCTATATTTTCAATGGGACTTGCATAGCGCCGGTATTACAAGTCTAACCCTCTCCTGTCAAGCCTGGTACCGCATTTTAAAGTCAGTAGTTAAGAGTTTTACACTACAACGCCATAGCATAAAACTCTTAACTAAAGTGCTAAAAAGTACACTAACACCCATAAACTACCTATTAACCCCTAAACTGAGGCCCCCCCCCACATCGCAAACACCTAAAAAAATATTTTAACCCCTAATCTGCCGAACCGGACATCGCCACCACTATAATAAATATATTAACCCCTAAACCGCTGCACTCCCGCATCGCAAACACTAGTTAAATATTATTATCCCCTAATCTGCCGGCCCTAACATTGCCGCCACCTACCTACATTTATTAACCCCTAATCTGCCACCCCCGCCACTATATTAAATATATTAACCCCTAAACCTAAGTATAACCCTAACCCCCTAACTTAACCCCTTAATGACAACTGACGTACCAGGTACGTCATGCATTAACAAGCAGTTAATGACAATGGACGTACCTGGTACATCAGTTGTCTAACAGAGTGCTGGAAGTGATCACAATCGCTTCCAGCAGCTCTGAGGGTATTGCAGTGATGCCTCAATATGGAGGCATCCTGCAATACCCCTTTACAAGCCTCCGATGCAGAGAGAGCCAATCTGTGGCCCTCTCTGCACCGGTAGTGATGGTGCCGTTTTCCGGGTGGGAGGGAGCGCACGTGAACATAATGTGCGTGTGCACGAGGCGCACGTGCACGCGCGCATAAGCCACACTGACACCAATGAGGGCAAAAAGCCAGGAAAAGGTAAATTTTTTTTTTTAAAAATATAAATGGATCTGGGAGGGGGAGGGGGGTGGGGTTATTGTGGGGGTATTGTGGAGGGGCTGCTACACTACAGAAAGAGTTAATTGAAAAATAAAATAAAAATACTTGGGGCCAAAGTGGGTACTGGCAGACAGCTGCCAGTACCCAAGATGGCGGTAATTAGGTAGGGGAGAGGGTTAGAGAGCTGGAGGGGGGATCAGGGAGGTTGGGGCTAAGGCAGGGGTCCATCCCAGCTAAAATATTTTATTATTTTTATTAAAAAAAAAAAAAACCCTCTTATTTAGTACTGGCAGACTTTCTGCCAGTACTTAAGATGGCGGTAACAATTGTGGGGTGGGGGAGGGAAGAGAGCTGTTTGGGAGGGATCAGGGGGTGGGATGTGTAAGGTGGGAGGCTGATCTCTAAAATTAACCCTGCAAGCTCCCTAAAAGCTACCTAATTTAACCCCTTCACTGCTGGGCATAATTCACGTGTGGTGCGCAGCAGCATTTAGCGGCCTTCTAATTACCAAAAAGCAACGCCAAAGCCATATAAGTCTACTATTTCTGAACAAAGGGTATCCAAGAGAAGCTTTTACAACAATTTCTGCCATAATAGCACAAGCTGTTTAAATTATTTCAGTGAGAAACCTAAAATTGTTAAAAATGTAAAGTTTTTTTTTTATTTGCTCGCATTTGGCGGTGAAATGGTGGCATAAAATATACCAAAATGGGCCTAGATCAATACTTGGGGTTGTCTACTACACTACACTAAAGCTAAAATTAACCCTACAAGCTCCCTAATTAACCCCTTCACTCCTGGGCATAAAACACGTGTGGTGCGCAGCGGCATTTAGCTGCCTTCTAATTACCAAAAAGCAACACCAAAGCCATATAAGTCTGTTATTTCTGAAAAAAGGGGATCCCAGAGAAGCATTTACAACCATTTGTGCCATAATTGCAGAAGCTGTTTGTAAATAATTTCAGTGGGAAACCTAAAGTTTGTGACAAAATTTATGAAATAGTTAACTTTTTTTTTTTTTTTATCACATTTGGCGGTGAAATGGTGGCATGAAATATACCAAAATGGGCCTAGATCAATACTTTGGGTTATCTTCTAAAAAAAAATATATACATGTCAATGGATATTCAGGTATTCCTGACAGATATCAGGGATCCAATGTAACTAGCGCTAATTTTGAAAAAAAGTGGTTTGGAAATAGCAAAGTGCTACTTATATTTATTGCTCCATAAATTGCAAAAAAAGCAAAGAATGTGTAAACATTGGGTATTTCTAAACTCGGGACAAAATTTAGAAACTATTTAGCATGGGTGTTTTTTGGTGGTTGTAGATATGTAACAGATTTTGTGGGTCAAAGTTAGAAAAAGTGTGTTTTTTTCCATTTTTTCCTCATATTTTATCTTTTTTTTTTTAGTAAATTATAAGATATGATGAAAATAATGGTATCTTTAGAAAGTCCATTTTATGGCGAGAAAAACGGTATATAATATGTGTGGGTACAGTAAATGAGTAAGAGGAAAATTACAGCTAAACACAAACACTGCTGAAATGTAAAAATAGCCATTGTCATTGAGGGTAAGAAAATTGAAAAATGGTCCGGTCATTAAGGGGTTAAAGGGCCATTATACACTCATTTTTTTTTGCATAAATGTTTTGTAGATGATCTATTTATAAAGCCCATAAAGGTTTTTTTTTTTTTTTTTTTTTTTTAAATGTATAATTTTGCTTATTTTTAAATAACATTGCTCTGATTTTCAGACTCCTTACCAAGCCCCAAAGTTTTATTTGAATACCGTCAGCTACCTTCTCCAGCTTGCTCCTGTTTGTGTAAAGGGTCTTTTCATATGCAAAAGAAGGGTGAGGGGGGCAGTGTCTTATTTCCCACTTGCAGTGGGCTTTCCAACTACCTTTTCAACATAGCTAAACTGAAAGCTTCTAAGTACGTTTTTAAACAGTTTTATACTGGATTTTTATATCAGTATCTGTGCATCTTATTCTTTATAGTAGTGTCTATTACATGCAGTTATATGAAAATGAGTGTATACTGTCCCTTTAAATATAATTAGTACGGGGGCGGAGCCTAGGCAAGCTTAATGGAGGACGCATAATCCCAGTGCTCCGTGTTCAATTAGCACAGAAAGTGGGGTAATAGCAATCTAAACCTCAATGAGTGACCCTTAAACTTCACCGGACTTTAGCTACAGTGGTTTTTTGCTATCTGGCTTGTCAGGCGGCGCTTCATACAACGGCTGTCAGTGAACCAACATATCCAACACTCGCCGAGTGATGGCGGACAAAGCAGGACACTAGAAGTAAGACCCCTGTTATGGTGAGACCCGCACGGAGCAACTAGTCAAATCTCAAATGCTCCGGTAAGCAGTACAAGGGAGGTCAGTTGCTCAAGCAGAACGGAGGGGATAGCAGCATGTAAAAAGACAAGGAGGGTAGATACCTTATTGTGAGAGGTAACATTCACGGCACACAAATAACTCTGTGCAACATTTACGCTCCTAATGAACAACAACATACCTTTTTCACTAAACTCTCACATTTATTAACTCAGTGGTCGCAGACCCTCATGTTAGTGGCGGGAGATTTTAATGTTAATCTAAAGATACTGAAGGAAACTAATAACATCAAGCTGACAAACAAACAACGTAGGTTAAACTCTATCACTAAAACTATTAGAGAGACACTAGAATCACACAACGTAATTGACTCCTGGACTTCACTGTATGGCCAGACGACTGATCATACATACTATTCACCAGCCCATAAATCATATACTAAACTCGATTACATCTACATTAGCCAGATATTGATACCTAATCTGATCTCCTCATCCATCCATACATCAGGTTGGTCAGATCACTCAATTATTCAGACACAATTGAAAGGCCTCACAGATATAAATAGACAGAAATCATGGACTTATGACCCCACACTATTGAAACAACCAGATATATTCAATAGAATTCTTAATAGTCTTAAAGAATATTGGAGATTTAATGTTACTCCCTCAATCAAACCAGTAATAGCATGGTCTGCCCATAAACCTTACATTAGAGGGTTACTTATAAAAGAGAAACACATGTTTCTAAAGAAGATCAGATCAGTAACAGCAAAGCTACAGCAAGAAATAGAAGAATTAGAAAGGACACACAGATTTACACTGTCCAACTCAACTTTGATCACACTGACCAATAAAAGAAAAGAGCTCAATAAAATATTAACTGACAACTTCATGAGAGCTATTTGCAAATTAAAATCGTACTATTTCCTGCACGCAAACAAACCAGATAGATTTCTAGCTAATAAATTAAGAGAAAAAACTAATTCCTTCACAATTACACAACTACAAAAATCAGACGGTACGTTAACCTCCCACCCACAAGAGATTGTGGAATGCTTTGCCCAATACTTCTGTCATGAACCAAGCCTCCAGACTAAAAAGAAAAGGTCTGGGAGGCATTCTGCTAAGAAGGGCTGTATGGGGATTTGAACCTGTGGCTCTGTGATTGCTATTTCTGTTTGCTTACATGTTGAGCCACAGCCAGTTCTAGCAATAGCATGGATCTTAAAAGATCTGATAAATAACTATTTGCCTTACTTGTTATTACACCTGTGCAACACACAGGTGTTCTCAATTCTGGAATTAATCAGAACCAACCCTGTGCAAAACCTCCCTATTTAAGGATGGCTTTTAGTCTGCATTAGTGTCTTCACATTGGATCTGTTTTGTCAAGTCAGAACCTGTTTCCTGTATTTCTTTGGAGAAAGATTTCCTTTGCACCTGTTTACAAGGTATTACCAGGAGAAAGCCTTTACCTTTAAACCTGTTACCAATCTACAAGTTTGTTTCCTGCTTTATGCAATTCTTGCACTTGGCCATTGCCAGGAGAAAGATTTCCTTTGCACCTGTTTACAAGGTATTACCAGGAGAAAGCCTTTACCTTTAAACCTGTTACCAATCTTCAAGTTTGTTTCCTGCCTTGTGCATTTCCTGCACTCAGCAATTACAAGGAGAGAGACTTTACCTTTAAACCTGTTACCAGTTTGCAAGTTGTTTCCTGCATTGTGTAATTCCTGCACTCAGCAATTTCAAGGAGAGAGACTTTACCTTTAAACCTGTTACCAGTTTGCAAGTTGTTTCCTGCATTGTGCAATTCCTGCACTCAGCAATTTCAAGGAGAGAGACTTTACCTTTAAACCTGTTACCAGTTTGCAAGTTGTTTCCTGCATTGTGCAATTCCTGCACTCAGCAATTACAAGGAGAGAGACTTTACCTTTAAAGCTGTTACCAGTTTGCAAGTTGTTTTCTGCCTTGTGCAAATCTTACATTTCAGTTATTACCAAGAGAAAGACTTTCCTTTTTGAATCTGCATCTCTGCTTACTAGTTTTCTTTAATTTCACTCCTGCTGTATGTGGTCTTAACATACCTGAGTAGCATATTTAAATATTCTGCAAGTATTTGCTTAAACAAAGTATTTTGTTGTTTAAATAAATTTGTTTTCATTTTCAATCAGTATGGCTTATACTAATCTTCCTTTAAAGCAACTGTTCGAGACAATGAGGCTCTCACATGATATCCTGAGACAGAACATGACAACTATGAGGCTCTTTACGATGGGAGGAAGGTCACACACATGCCTCAGACAACACAATTGAGACATTTACTTCTCGAATTAGCAAATTTACCAAAGTTAGACGAACAAGACGCAAATACCCTAGATGCAGAGATTACTTTGATGGAAATAGCTTCCGCTATCAAAGAGCTCAAGTTAGGTAAAGCGGCGGGCCCTGATGGGTTTTCTGGAGATTACTTTAAATTGTTTAAAACAGATTTGGGCTCCCATCTTCACAAATTTTGCAATGACGCCCTAAGCGGAACTCCAATCCCCTCGGCGCTTCTTCAGGCCAAAATTATTGTAATACCCAAACCGGGGAAAAACCCCAAATTAACACCAAATTACTGGCCGATTTCATTGATCAACCAAGATGTAAAGATCTTCACCAAAATCTTGGCAAACAGGCTTAAACATCTTTTACCCTCATTGATCCACCCTGATCAGGTGGGCTTTATCAAAGATCGTGAAGCACCGGATAATGTTCGACACACAGTGGCCTTGGTCGAATATTTGAAGGAAACAAAAACGCCTTCTCTGCTCCTATCCTTGGACGCGGAGAAGGCGTTTGATAGGGTGGATTGGATATATATGATAGCGGTCCTGGAGCACCTGGGTTTTGGTGACAAATTTATAGGGGCGGTTAAAAATATTTATTCTGACCCAATAGCAACAATTAGAGCGGCAGGATATCAATCTAGACCTATCCATATATTAAATGGCACGCGACAGGGTTGCCCACTATCGCCACTTTTGTTTGCGCTATGTGTGGAACCCTTGGCAGCATGCATACGGATTTCAAAGAACATCTATGGGGTTAGATTAAATAAAGGGGAATTTAAACTGTCACTATTCGCGGATGACATCCTGCTAACGCTTACTAAACCCATGCTTTCTCTACCCAATCTTTATCAGGTATTGGGCAAGTTCTCCCGGATCTCTGGCTTCAAAATAAACTCCGATAAGTGTGAGGCACTCCCCATACTACTTTCAGAACAAACAAGGAAACTGATAGAAACTAACTTCGACTTTAAATGGGCCAAACATGCTATTAAATATTTGGGAATATATATCAGACACCCTAGATACTTTGTATAAAGCTAACTACACCCCGATCATCAAAAATATAAAAACAGATCTAAACAAATGGAAAAAGGGCGGTTTCTCTTGGGTGGGAAGACAAGTAACAATAAAAATGAATGTTTTGCCACGGTTGCTATACTTATTCAGAGCCCTCCCTATCAGAATACCACTAAAAGACTTAGATGACTTACAGACTGAGTTCCTCAGATTTATCCGAGGCCACAAAACGACTAGAATACCCGCTAACTTATTAAAATTACATAAACAATTAGGGGGGATGGGTATACCTAACCTATGCGACTATTACCAAGCCGCTAGACTAGCGCAAAGCACACTATTAGGGAAAGATTGCCGCACCATGACATGGCCAAACATTGAAGCGGAGATTGGGGGTTTTGACAATCCAGGGGATATTCTTTGGTCCCCGACAAACACTAAACTCCAGCCACTAGCTAAACTTAAGACAACAGAAAACACTAGAACACTTTGGAGTTCATTGACTAAAACACTGAAACTAATCTCTCCACTTACAACCACTTTACCACTGTGGATGTTACTACCACTAGAATTCCGAAAACTGATAACCAAATGGGAAAACAAGGGTCTATACCGAGTGGCGGACTTCTTGGACAAAGGGAAAGTGCTGTCTTACATACAATTAAGGGATAAAATTAACCCCAATACACTGCAATGGTTCTTGTACCATCAAATATCACACGTGATTCATAAATATAGGCAAAGCACGACCTCCAGCCCTAATACTATCTTAGAGCAAATAATATTAACTCCAGGTAGAAACAAAAAAATGATTACAAGATTATACCTCACTATTCAAAAGGCGAAAAACCTTAATAAACATAGGCTACACAATTTATGGGAACAAGACCTAGATATCGCATTCAGTGTAGAAGAATGGGGACATATATTCTTATCGCTGGGTAAAGGGCTGGTAGGAGCTGATCTTGTTGAAAAAGCGTTAAAAACGGCATACAGATGGTATCTCACACCACTAAAAACCTCACATTATACCTCACAGAACAATAGATTATGCTACCGAGGCTGCTCAGGGTTAGGAACTTATCTTCATATGTGGTGGGAGTGTCCGAGAATAAGACCTATATGGGATAGATTATCACATTTGATCAAGAATACATTAGATGACTCGTTCTCACTTTCGGCCGCCAAAGCCTTGCTTCACATTCCTCTGGATTCACTAAATTCGGCCACTAACAAGTGGGTCAACATAGTATGCACAGCTACTAGATTATGCATAGCTAGGAAATGGAAGGAGGGAGCACCGGAATGGAGCGAAATACTTGAAAAAATTGAGAATATCTACACTATGTCGGAGTCAGCAGCATGGTTGCAGGGTACCGTTGTAAGCTTTCAAAATATCTGGATCCACTGGATCCTGAAAAGACATGTTTAGGGGTGGTTGCCTGGGCTAATTCTATAAGAAATATCTATAAACTAAGAGAAATTTGTTACAACAGCTCCCAAAAAGGGGACACTGCTTGACGGAAAAAGTTCATAGTTAGAAGTTAGACCAAGTTAAGTGGTCTTTTGTTCAAGGGGGAGGGAGGGTAGGGAGGAAGGGGAAGTAGCTCTAATGTTGGAGGGGATAAAACATGACAACTCATGGGAAGGTTTAACAAAAAAATCGAGAAAAGTACACTGTACAAACTGTGAATTGTATCTCTATAACCATATGATTAGAAACATATTTTGTTGTACTGTCACACATTGTGCCGATGTTACATTTCTGCTGTGAATCTTCAATAAAAACTATTTCAACTAAATATAATTAGTACAATAAATCTTAATAAAATTACTACAATTAACTAAATTATTCCTATTTAAAACTAAATACTTACCTATAAAATAAACCCTAAACTAGCTACAATATAACTAATAGTTACATTGTATCTAGCTTAGGGTTTATTGAGATCACCCTACCTTGAGACGTCTTCACCCAACCGGGCCGAAGTCCTCAACGAAGCCGGGCTAAGTGGTCCTCCAGACGGGCAGAAGTCTTCATCCAAGCCGGGCAGAAGAGGTCCTCCAGATGGGCAGAAGTCTTCATCTAGACGGCATCTTCTATCTTCATCCATCCGGCGCGGAGCGGGTCCATCTTCAAGACATCCGACGTGGAGCATCCTCTTCTTTCTTCGTCCGATGACTGAATGAAGGTTCCTTTAAATGACGTCATCCAAGATGGCGTCCCTTCAATTCCGATTGGCTGATAGAATTCTATCAGCCAATCGGAATTAAGGTAGAAAAAAGATTGAACTGGCATTCTATAGACTGATTGGAACAGCCAATAGAATGCCAGCTCAATCCTATTGGCTGATTGGATCAGCCAATAGGATTGAAGTTCAATCCTATTGGCTGATTGTATCAGCCAATAGTATTTTTTCTACCTTAATTCCGATTGGCTGATAGAATTCTATCAGCCAATCGGAATTGAAGGGATGCCATCTTGGATGATGTCATTTAAAAGAACCTTCATTCAGTCGTCGGACGAAGAAAGAAGAGGATGCTCCGCGTCGGATGTCTTGAAGATGAACCCTCTCCGCGCCGGATGGATGAAGATAGAAGATGCCGTCTGGATGAAGACTTCTGCCCGTCTGGAGGACCTCTTCTGCCCGGCTTGGATGAAGACTTCTGCCCGTCTGGAGGACCACTTCGCCCGGCTTCGTTGAGGACTTCGGCCCGGTTGGGTGAAGATGTCTCAAGGTAGGGTGATCTTCAAGGGGTTAGTGTAAGGTTTTTTTAAGGGGGGATTGAGTGGGTTATAGAGTAGGGTTGGTTGTGTGGGTGGTGGGTTTTAATGTTGGGGGGGTATTTGTACTTTTTTTCAGGTAAAAGAGCTGATTACTTTGGGGCAATGCCCCGCAAAAGGCCCTTTTAAGGGATATTTGTAATTTAGTGTAGGGTAGGGCTTTTTTTTATTTTGGAGGTTTTTTTTATTTTGTTAGGGGGATTAGAGTAGGTGTAATTAGCTTAAAAATCTTGTAATTATTTTATTATTTTCTGTAATTTAGTCTGTTTTTTTTTTTTACTTTAAATACATTTTTTAATTGTAATTAATTGTATTTAGTTTAGTTAATTTATTTAATTATAGTGTAGTGTTAGGTGTAATTGTAACTTAGGTTAGGTTTTATTTTACAGGTACTTTTGGTTTTATTTTAACTAGGAAGTTATTAAATAGTTAATAGCTATTTAATAACTATTGTACCTAGTTAAAATAAATACAAGGTTGCCTGTAAAATAAGAATAAACCCTAACATAGCTACAATGTAACTATTAGTTATATTGTATCTAGCTTAGGGTTTATTTTATAGGTAAGTATTTAGTTTTAAATAGGAATAATTTAGTTTATTATAGTAATTTTATTTAGATTTATTTAAATTATATTTCAATTAGGGGGGGTTAGGGTTAGACTTAGGTTTAGGGGTTAATATGTTTATTACAGTGGTGGCGACGTTGTGGGCGGCAGATTAGGGGTTAATAAATGTAGTTAGGTTGCAGCGACATTGGGGGCGGCAGATTAAGGGTTAATAAATATAATGTAGGGTTCGGCGATGTTGGGGGCAGCAGATTAGGGGTTCATACATATAATGTAGGTGGCGGCGGTGTCCGGAGCCGCAGATTAGGGGTTAATAATATAATGTAGGTGTCGGCGATGTCGGGGGCGGCAGATTAGGGATTAATAAGTGTAATATTAGGGGTGTTTAGACTCGGGGTTCATGTTAGGGTGTTAGGTGTAGACATAAATGTGTTTCCCCATAGGAATTAATGGGGCTGCGTTAGAAGCTGAACGCTGCTTTTTTGCAGGCGTTAGGTTTTTTTTCAGCTGGCTCTCCATTGATTTCTATGGGGAAATCGTGCACGAGCACGTTTTAGCAGCTCACCGCTAACGTAAGCAGCGCTGGTATTGAGGTAAGATGTGGAGCAAAATTTTGCTCTTCGCTCACTTTTTTGCGGCTAACGCCGGGTTTGTATAAAACCCGTAATATCAGCAAAAAGAACGTAGGGGGCGCCCTATCAGGAATATCAGGGGACTATATAAATGATGATTACCCAATTGGTATATTCCCCTCAGTAAGGATAATACTATGTCAAAAAATGGTATATATATACAGGGAGTGCAGAATTATTAGGCAAATTAGTAATTTGACCACATCATCCTCTTTATGCATGTTGTCTTACTCCAAGCTGTATAAGCTCGAAAGCCTACTACCAATTAAGCATATTAGGTGATGTGCATCTCTGTAATGAGAAGGGGTGTGGTCTAATGACATCAACACCCTATATCAGGTGTGCATAATTATTAGGCAACTTCCTTTCCTTTGGCAAAATGGGTCAAAAGAAGGACTTGACAGGCTCAGAAAAGTAAAAAATAGTGAGATATCTTGCAGAGGGATGCAGCACTCTTAAAATTGCAAAGCTTCTGAAGGGTGATCATAGACCAATCAAGCGTTTCATTCAAAATAGTCAACAGGGTCGCAAGAAGCGTGTGGAAAAACCAAGGCGCAAAATAACTGCCCATGAACTGAGAAAAGTCAAGCGTGCAGCTGCCAAGATGCCACTTGCCACCAGTTTGGCCATATTTCTGAGCTGCAACATCACTGGAGTGCCCAAAAGCACAAGGTGTGCAATACTCAGAGACATGGCCAAGGTAAGAAAGGCTGAAAGACGACCACCACTGAACAAGACACACAAGCTGAAACGTCAAGACTGGGCCAAGAAATATATCAAGACTGATTTTTCTAAGGTTTTATGGACTGATGAAATGAGAGTGAGTATTGATGGGCCAGATGGATGGGCCCGTGGCTGGATTGGTAAAGGGCAGAGAGCTCCAGTCCAACTCAGACGCCAGCAAGGTGGAGGTGGAGTACTGGTTTGGGCTGGTATCATCAAAGATGAGCTTGTGGGGCCTTTTCGGGTTGAGGATGGAGTCAAGCTCAACTCCCAGTCCTACTGCCAGTTTCTGGAAGACACCTTCTTCAAGCAGTGGTACAGGAAGAAGTCTGCATCCTTCAAGAAAAACATGATTTTCATACAGGACAATGCTCCATCACACGCGTCCAAGTACTCCACAGCGTGGCTGGCAAGAAAGGGTATAAAAGAAGAAAATCTAATGACATGGCCTCCTTGTTCACCGGATCTGAACCCCGTTGAGAACCTGTGGTCCATCATCAAATGTGAGATTTACAAGGAGGGAAAACAGTACACCTCTCTGAACAGTGTCTGGGAGGCTGTGGTTGCTGCTGCACGCAATTTTGATGGTGAACAGATCAAAACACTGACAGAATCCATGGATGGCAGGCTTTTGAGTGTCCTTGCAAAGAAAGGTGGCTATATTGGTCACTGATTTGTTTTTGTTTTGTTTTTGAATGTCAGAAATGTATATTTGTGAATGTTGAGATGTTATATTGGTTTCACTGGTAAAAATAAATAATTGAAATGGGTATATATTTGCTTTTTGTTAAGTTGCCTAATAATTATGCACAGTAATAGTCACCTGCACACACAGATATCCCCCTAAAATAGCTATAACTAAAAACAAACTAAAAACTACTTCCAAAACTATTCAGCTTTGATATTAATGAGTTTTTTGGGTTCATTGAGAACATGGTTGTTGTTCAATAATAAAATTAATCCTCAAAAATACAACTTGCCTAATAATTCTGCACTCCCTGTATATATATATATATATATATATATATATATATATATATATATATATATATATATATATGTATAAACACACAAGGCTCCTGGAGGGAGGACAAAATATGGCAATAAATGTTAAATATAAAACAGCAATATTGATGGTAGTGTTATGACTCCCAAATACCTCCTAGGAGATAGATGTCTAAAAGATATATAACCAGCCAAAAAACAGATATAGACAAGATATACAAATTTCAACACTCTAGTGTGGAGTAACCACTGAGTTGATGTGTAAGTCCAATTAGTGAAAGACAGTAGGTCCTATGGTGATGATGGTGGTATAGGTGATATATAGTCACTGGGATGGGCACAGGCAGCTATCTGTGAAGATCCAGGCCGGGATCCAAAACAGCAATCTAAGAAGACAAGAAGAGACAGAAGCGCCACATGGCCCAATATTGTCTGGTCCAGAATATAGATATGTGTGGATAATCAATATAAACTCACATTTAGAAAAGCCCCTCAATTAGTGCTGTTGTAGCAGTCTGGGATTTCTATTAGTCACCCAGGAGACCAAATTCCGTTGTGGATGTGGTGTCTAGATGAACAACACAGAGGAACAAAGGTGCCTATATGGCCTAGTATTGTCTTGGCAAATATGAGTTAATGAGTTATTAAGATGGGTACTCACATTTGTTGTAGCATCTCCTTTGATGCTATAGAGGCAGAGTGGAATCAATATGGTCACCCACCAGACTTAATCAAGTGTTTGCAGGATACCAGATAAACCAGGGGCCTCCAGTGATACAGGGAGAGGCCTAGCGCAATAGGCTCCTCTCAGCAAAAAGTAGTGAGGTAACAAAAACAGATAGCAAGTGTCCCAATATAAAAACAGAGTTTTTATTAAAAAATATTAAAACAAAGCTACGCGTTTCTCAGCTCAAGGCTGTTTCATCAGGCTTAATAAAATCATTTCAGAACACTTGCTATATATACACATAAAACATCTAATTAATGCTAATTGGTATCACATGATGCTAGGAGGAGCTTAGGTAGTCCTGGAGACCCTATTGGCCAAAATAGGGAGAGTAATTTATTTATATATTAATAAACAATTGTCATTTCAAACCCCTCTCATATATGGTACATTTAAACCAGTCACTAATGTGGCTGTTTTTGTATAAGCAACAACAACAATGCTTTATATCCTATCTGGTAAAAATCAAGTAAATACACAAATGTAAAATGTTTGATCAAAAAGTGTTCCCACAAGATATGAGGATGAGCATATGATCCTACGTGGATGTCTTTATGTTCATTGCTGATAACATAGAAAATATCAAGATTCATGTGTTATTATTATAATCCGGTTTCATAAATGTATATAATACTGAAATCTTTAAAGTGGATCTCCTTTTACAACACAGCATACCTTAATGGATCGTTTGATGACTTGTAAAAGCATTTGCTGGGTGTGCTGACATATTGAGGCTGTTTGTCAATAAAAGAGATATCTTGTAATAGTTTGGCGTGTGGATGTGTTTAGTGCGCATGTCTAAAGCGCCATTACTTACGGATCCGTTATTTCTACACTCTAAGTGTCCCAAACATCTAGGCATGACACAGGATCTAATATAATAATAATATATTCATAAACTATTTTAGTAGATAACTAACGTATGAGACCAATGTTATTCACTAATATCTATATTACCTTGCTACTATTTTCTAGACTTCTTAGCCAATAGCGGTCTGCACCTTATGACGTGAGCCTATTGGCTCTAACGTTCTGAGTATAGAATGGTGCTCTGTGATTTGCTTATATCGTAGTAGGCGTGTAGTTAGGTAGGTCTGAGGGATCCTTTCCTTTATACTCGCTAAAATATCGATGTGTAAATAAATAAATAAATGGCCCAATAGTTCACTACATCAATGGTAGTTTTAAACGTGTCTTATGTTACTTTATTATAACCCTTATTCTTGGTTCAGTGTATACCTAAAAAATCTATATTTGTCTGCACTTTAGTCACACAGTGGCTTGTAGTATCATAGCAACCTAAAAGACAAATAGCTGAGGAATAATTTCTCCCTTAAATTACATGTGAAGTGGTGCTACGCTAAATAGTAATATAATAATAATAAATATTAAAAACATACATACACAGATGCATATGATACTCATACATACACCACACATAATGGCACACATAATATACACACATACAAGCATACAAACTACATAAACACACCTATGTGAGTGCATAAACGCATCACAATCCATGCTCATATATACAATATTTAAGTGTAACCAAGTTGGTGCTTGAAGGTAGTATTAATATATGTTTCCTCTCAATACTAAATGTTAGATTAGCTCAAAGGTTCAATAGAGCCATCAAATAATTTTGGAGTATTAAATAAGTGTAGTGACATCCAGTTAATAATAATGTTATAGATACTTGAAATGTATTTCATTAGTCTTCATTTAATATAATGTAATTTAATTAATGATATATGTGAATGTGTAATGATATAATATGTGAATGTGCAAACATATAAAAAATGTAAATGAAATTGAAATTGATATTAAATAATGTGCTTATTAATACTCAATTTTAGATAGTATGATAAAAAATATTATACAGCTGGAAAAAGAATGTGCCATATGGGCAATTTAGACGCATTAGGCGTAATTGCAGTACTATAGAGGGATATATAAGTCAATCTACTATACTTAAAGATAGATTTTTGGAGAAAGGCTATCCGATAGACCTGGTGCAAAATGGCTATCTTAAAGCTCTAAATGACGACAGAAACAGGTATTTTCTAAAAACCAATAAGGGTAGAAAGGCCAGCAAAGAAATAGAATTAACATCTGCTGATATGCCTAAAACACCCTTATTTATAACAGGCTACAGCAATCAATTTAGGGAAATAAAACGGATTATAAATAAACACTGGCCCATCATCTGTGATGACCCTTTTCTAAAGAACCATATCTCATCTAAGCCACGAGTGGTTTATAGGAGGGCTCCCACTCTTAAAAACAAATTAGCTCCTAGCAAAATAGTCAGAGACAAAATCAGGAGCCCTCAACAACATACAGGTACAAATAGACTCTTCTTGGGAAACTTTTTACCCAAATATGGCATTTTTAAATGCCTAAAGTCCAGATGCAATATGTGTAAGATAGTAAAAAGTGGAACCAATGTCTTCACTTCCAATCAAACAGGGGAAACATTCAAAATCAACAAAAGGATGTCTTGTGAATCAACATATGTGGTATATCTGATAAACTGCAACTGTGGGGCCCAATATGTGGGCCGCACGGGGCGTACTATTAAAAGACGGTGGGCTGAGCATGTGTATAATGTCAAAAGAAAGTTTCTGAAACACAGTCTATCTAGACATTGTGCATATTTACATAAGGGGAGTTCAAAATCACTTTCCATAATACCCATTGAACAGATACCCCGGAATAGCCACAATCCCATGCTGACCCTACGCCGCAGAGAAACTTTTTGGATCCATAAACTACATACTTTAGCCCCAGATGGTCTCAATGAATGTGTCGATCTAGCGGCTTTCGATCTATGAGGCCATTAATATCCATTAGACCCCTCATATTAACAGGGTCTGTCCATATATAGATGCTTATAAATAATAAAACACTCAAGACCTGCAACCATTTAGCCACGTATCCTCTTAATGTCACATGTCTTTTATCACTAGTCACTTTTATTATCCCAACATATATCTAACATGACAATTATGTAACATAATGTTAACCCACATTTGAAGACACAATTATAGGTTATATTAACACCTATCACCCAGACACATATCACTCTAAATTAGACTATAATGGAATATATATGGTTCCATATCACATATCTGTGAGATAGTCACATAACACACACACATCTAGTATTAATTATATATAGATTCATACCATACACTTGTCAGATAGTCACATAGTTTAAATTATTTTGACCAATGATCTTTAAGACACACCTTATCACATATGTCATATTTTAATATGATATATGCGATATATCACAATAATATTCACAACATTTGATATGGTAGTCAGCAACACATTTACAGACGTTAGTATAGTCTATTAATTTCACCTAGACACACGCACAATAGAGAATATAATATATTATATATTATACCATCACCCTTAGGGCGAATTAGACTGACACCACATTCAGATCAAGATGTGCTTTATACATACTCCTACTTACACACATATTAATATAATTTCATCTTTAGCATCATATATATTATTCAAGACAATATAATATTTTTTATCATACTATCTAAAATTGATTAATATTCGTTATGCCTAAACAAATATGAGTATTAATAAGCACATTATTTAATATCAATTTCATTTACATTTTTTATGTTTGCACATTCACATATTATATCATTACACATTCACATATTATATCATTAATTAAATTACATTATATTAAATGAAGACTAATGAAATAAATTTCAAGTATCTATAACATTATTATTAACTGGATGTCACTACACTTATTTAATACTCCAAAATTATTTGATGGCTCTATTGAACCTTTGAGCTAATCTAACATTTAGTATTGAGAGGAAACATATATTAATACTACCTTCAAGCACCAACTTGGTTACACTTATATATTGTATATATGAGCATGGATTGTGATGCGTTTATGCACTCACATAGGTGTGTTTATGTAGTTTGTATGCTTGTATGTGTGTATATTATGTGTGCTATTATGTGTGGTGTATGTATGAGTATCATATGCATCTGTGTATGTATGTTTTTAATATTTATTATTATTATATTACTATTTAGCGTAGCACCACTTCACATGTAATTTAAGGGAGAAATTATTCCTCAGCTATTTGTCTTTTAGGTTGCTATGATACTACAAGCCACTGTGTGACTAAAGTGCAGACAAATATAGAATTTTTAGGTATACACTGAACCAAGAATGAGGGTTATAATAAAGTAACATAAGACACGTTTAAAACTACCATTGATGTAGTGAACTATTGGGCCATTTATTTATTTATTTACACATCGATATTTTAGCGAGTATAAAGGAAAGGATCCCTCAGACCTACCTAACTACACGCCTACTACGATATAAGCAAATCACAGAGCACCATTCTATACTCAGAACGTTAGAGCCAATAGGCTCACGTCATAAGGTGCAGACCGCTATTGGCTAAGAAGACTAGAAAATAGTAGCAAGGTAATATAGATATTAGTGAATAACATTGGTCTCATAAGTTAGTTATCTACTAAAATAGTTTATGAATATATTACTCCTTTAGATCCTGTGTCATGCCTAGATGTTTGGGACACTTAGAGTGTAGAAATAACGGATCCGTAAGTAATGGCGCTTTAGACATGCGCACTATGTCTATTAAGGTATGCTTTGTTGTAAAAGGAGATCCACTTTAAAGATTTCAGTATTATATACATTTATGAAACCGAATTATAATAATAACACATGAATCTTGATATTTTCTATGTTATCAGCAATGAACATAAAGACAACTTAGTTGATATCCACGTAGGATCATATGCTCATCCTCATATCTTGTGGGAACACTTTTTGATCAAACATTTTACATTTGTGTATTTACTTGATTTTTACCAGATAGGATATAAAGCATTGTTGTTGTTGCTTATACAAAAACAGCCACATTAGTGACTGGTTTAAATGTACCATATATGAGAGGGGTTTGAAATGACAATTGTTTATTAATATATAAATAAATTACTCTCCCTATTTTGGCCAATAGGGTCTCCAGGACTACCTAAGCTCCTCCTAGCATCATGTGATACCAATTAGCATTAATTAGATGTTTTATGTGTATATATAGCAAGTGTTCTGAAATGATTTTATTAAGCCTGATGAAACAGCCTTGAGCTGAGAAACGCGTAGCTTTGTTTTAATATTTTTTAATAAAAACTCTGTTTTTATATTGGGACACTTGCTATCTGTTTTTGTTACCTCACTACTTTTTGCTGAGAGGAGCCTATTGCGCTAGGCCTCTCCCTGTATCACTGGAGGCCCCTGGTTTATCTGGTATCCTGCAAACACTTGATTAAGTCTGGTGGGTGACCATATTGATTCCACTCTGCCTCTATAGCATCAAAGGAGATGCTACAACAAATGTGAGTACCCATCTTAATAACTCATTAACTCATATTTGCCAAGACAATACTAGGCCATATAGGCACCTTTGTCCCTTTGTGTTGTTCATCTAGACACCACATCCACAATGGAATTTGGTCTCCTGGGTGACTAATAGAAATCCCAGACTGCTACAACAGCACTAATTGAGGTGCTTTTCTAAATGTGAGTTTATATTAATTATCCACACATATCTATATTCTGGACAAGACAATATTGGGCCATGTGGCGCTTCTGTCTCTTCTTGTCTCCGTAATATCAGCGCTGTCTGTAGGTGAGCGGTGAGCATAAACTGCTCATTAGCACCGCACCCCTGTTAACGCAAAACTCGTAATCTAGGTGATTGTTAAACACTGCTTTCATATAGTGCCCAACTATGCATAAGAATATTAAAGGCCTTGTTACAATCACTGCTGTGACTGTCATGATAGTGCTCAACTGTGTATAACAATATTAAAAACCTTGTTACAAACACTGCTATCATATAATGCTCAACTTTTTATAACAATATTAAAAAAAAATTGTTACAAACCCTGCTGTCATATAATGCACAACTGTGTATAACAATACAGTATTAAAGGCCTTGTTACAAACACTGCTGTAATATAGTGCTCAACTTTGTATAACAATATTAAAAACCTTGTTACAAACACTGCTGTCATATAGTGCTCAACTGTGTAAAACATTATTATGGGGCCTATTTATGATGGTGCGAGCAGACATGATCCGATATAGCGGATCAAGTCCGCTGCACATCGATAAATGCCGACAGCATACGCTCTCGGCATTTATCATTGCACCAGCAGTTCTTGTGACTGCTGGTGCAATACCGCCCCCTGCAGATTCATGGCCAATCGGAGCTCTATAGGCCTTGTTACAAACACTGCTGTCATATAGTGCTCAACTGTGTATAACAATATTAAAAACATTGTTACAAACACTGCTATTATATAGCGCTCAACTGTGTATAACAATATCAAAAATGTTGTTGTTTTTTTTTTGGGGGGGGTGTTTTTTTAAGATTAGGGTAGTAAAGGAGCTGAATGCCCTTTTAAGGGCAATGCTCATACAAATGGGTGACTGGTTGGGGGTTTTACTGTTGGGGGGAGTTTGTATTTCTTTTCAAGGTAAAAGAGCTGTTTAACTTAGGACAATGCCCTACAAAAGGCCCTCTTAAGGGCTATTGGTAGTTTATTGTAGGTTAGGGGGTGTTTTTATTTTGGGGGGCTTTATATTTTATAGGGTTATTATATTAGGTGTAATTGATTTTATTTTTGATAATTTCGTTTATAATTTTTTGTAATCTTACAGTTTTTTATTTTCCGTAATTTTAGTGTTTATTATTTTTTGTAATCTAAGATTTTTTTAAATTTTTTTCTTAGTATTAGTTTTTTTTAATCATGTAATTTAGGATATTTAATTGGTAGCTTTTTTAATTTTACAAGAATATTTATTTTAGGTTAGTTTATAGTTTAAACTTAGGTTTTTTATATTTCACAGGTATGTTTTTATTTATTTAACGATAGTTATATTGTAATTTTAATTTAAAGGGGGTGTTAGGTTTAGGGGTTAATAGTTTAATTTAGTGTTGGTGATGTCGGGGAGCGGCGGATTAGGGGTTAATAACTTTATTTAGCGTCGGCGTTGTCAGGAAGCGGCGGATAAGAGTTTAATAATTTTATTTACTGTCAGCGATGTCGGGGGCGGCGGATTAGGGGTGTTTAGACAGGGGTTTATGTTAGAGTGTTAGGTTTAAACGTAACTTTCTTTCCCCCATAGACATCAATGGAGTGTTAGTTTTTTTTTCTAACACTTTCTCCCCCTTGATGTATTTATTCAAATTATGACTCTTGGGGAAGTCTCCCTAAGTATGATGTGGGAATCCAGATGTGGACCTGTTGCTTAGTGTGCCTAGAGGGATATGGCTGCTCCTCACTGACAAGGCCCACACTAGGCCGAAACGTACGTTTGGGGTTTTGCTGTTTCTCTTGTTCAGAGAGGGATTGCCTGGTATTTCGGGCCTGGACTGTACTGTTGAGTCAGGATCAGACTGAAATACTACAGGAAAGTTCTTCTCTGTGAAAGGCACATGTTGAGCAAAAGAGGCTGCTTCTTGAGTGGTAACTAGACATAGAACAAGCTATTATGCTATTGTTCGTTCCCAGGTTGAGCCATTTTCTCTTTTTATTTATGAGAATATGTGGTCGTGTGTGCGTGAGAGTCGGGTGTTTTTTTTTTCATATGGGGGAATACGTGAACGTGCATGCAATATTCTAATTGTCGGGTTTCCGCTAGAGCGAAAACAGTTTCATTTCAACTCATAATGCAAGCGCAACCTGACGAAAGCAAAAATCTTACTCTAGCGCAGTTAACGCTCAAGTGGAAGTGTTCATTTGTGCTCCACTCATAATCTAGTCCATTATGTTAAAATGTGACAGGCTAGGCATCTACTTTCTGATTGCTTCCAAGTTATAAAGTGATTTGCATTCACAAACGGCTAACTTAAAAGTTTTGCGTTATGGTGCGGTACGGCTATACCGCTGAAAAATTGGCCATTGTGCGTGGAATGGCATGTCTCCCGTATTACAAGTCGCGGCGGTATAGCTATACCGCAAGCGTTTTAGCCTGTAACGCAATGATCCATTCCGCACTCAAAAAAATGACGTTTGAGTGCAGGATTTTCCATAGCGCCATATTACAAGTTGTTCGGGCAGGCTATAATGCTAGTGTTATAACTTATACCGCCGCGATCCATTCTGCGATCTGAGACCAGTAGTTATGGATTTTGCGAAACAAAAATGTTTCACAAAACTCATAACTAAAATATTACAAAGTACACTAACACCCATAAACGACCTATTAACCCCTAAACCACCACCCTCCCGCATCGCAAATACTATATTAAACTTATTAACCCCTAAAACCACTGCCCACCCACATCGCCAACACTAAATAAATCTAGTAACCCCTAAACCGCTGGCACACCTACTTTGCCAACACTATAATAAAACTGTTAACCCCTAAACCGCCGGTCCCCCACATCGCTACTAATAAACTAAACCTATTAACCCCTAAACCACCGTCCCCCACATCGCAACACACTGAATTAACCTAACACCCCCTTAACTTTAAAGTAAACGTACAATATAACTATCTTTAAATAAATAAAACTTACCTGTGAAATTAAAAAAACGAATTTTAAACTATAAATTTAACTAACATTACTATTTTAAATAAATGAAAGAAACAAAACATAAAAAAACCTAACATTACAAAATTATAAAATCCTAACACTACAATTAAAATATAAATTCTAATATTACAATATTATAAAATCCTAACTTTACAAATAAAAATTAAAAAAAACTAGCATTACAAAAAATAATAAGCACTAACATTACAAAAAATAAAAAAAATCTAATATTAAACGAAAGTATCCAAAATGATAAAAAATTACACCTAATCTAATAGCCCTGAGAAAACAAAAAAGCCCCCCAAAATAAAAAAACACCCCCTAACCTAACAATAAACTACCAATAGCCCTTAAAAGGGCCTTTTTTAGGATTTCAGTAGCTCTCATCCTATTGGCTGGTTTGAAAATGTCAACCAATAGGAATGCAAGGTACCCCATTTTTAAACGGGTGCCTTGCATTCAAGCTTCAGTGTACGGCGGTGGCTATATGAAGAGAATCCTCCATGCTGGATGTCCGCGTCTCCGGCAAGATGCTCTGTGCCTCCACAGCTCTGTGCCACCGGGATTAAGATAGAAGATGCCCCCATGATGGATCAAGATATCGCCGCCTGAATGAAGACTTCTCGCCGCCTGGTTGAAGATGGATGTCCGGACTTCAGGAACCATGAGATTTCCTGGGGTTAGTGTTAGTTTTTTGTTTTGTTTTTTGGGTGCTTTTTTTAAGATTAGGGATGGGCAGTAAAATACCTGAATGCCAGAACAATGCCCATACAAATGCCCCTTTGGGGGCAATGGGTAGCTTAGGTTTATTTTAGATTTAGGTTTTTTATTTTGGGGGGTTGGTTGAGTGGGGGGTTTTACTGTTGGGGGGACTTTGTAATTTTTTGTAGGTAAAAGAGCTGTTTAACTTAGGGCAATGCCCTACAAAAGGCCTTTTTAAGGGCTATTGGTAGTTTATTGTTAGGTTAGGTGTAATTTTTAGTATTTTGGATAATTTT
Source organism: Bombina bombina (assembly GCF_027579735.1). Lineage (NCBI taxonomy): Eukaryota > Metazoa > Chordata > Amphibia > Anura > Bombinatoridae > Bombina > Bombina bombina. The sequence goes on along the minus strand of NC_069501.1, from coordinate 1,118,798,497 downwards.
GTTTATTATTTTTTGTAATCTTCGATTTTTTTTATTTTTCGTAATGTTAGGATTATTTAATATTGTAATGTTTTTTATTTTTCATTTATTTATTTAAAATAGCAATGTTAGTTTAATTTATAGTTTAAACTTAGTTTTTATTTATTTCACAGGTAAGTTTTTATTTATTTAAAGATAGTTATATTGTAAGTTTAATTTAAAATTAGGGGGTTGTTAGGTTAAGGGGTTAATAGTTTAATTTAGTGTGTTGCGATGTGGGGGGCTGGCGGTTTAGGGATTAATAGGTTTTGTTTATTTGTACCGATGTGGGGGGCGGTTTAGGGGTTTATAGGTTTAATTTATTAGTACCGATGTTAGGTGCTGGCAGTTTAGGGGTTAATCATTTTATTTATTGTTGGCGATATCGGGGGGCAGCAGGTTAGGGTTTTTTAGACTAGTGGTTTATGTTAGGGTTTTAGGTTTAAACCTAACTTTCTTTTCCCCATAGATATCAATGGGGTTGCGTTACGGCGATCTCCATTCCGCAATTGCAGGTGTTCATTTTTTTCTAACACTTTCTTCCCATTGATGTCTATGGGGGAAAGCGTGCACAAGCACGTAAACTCAGCCCTTGGCTTTTGTGCGGTATGGAGCTTATCGCACCATAACGCACAGCACAAGGAGGTTTTTCAGTAACTTGTAATGGTAGCGCTATGAAAAAAAAATGTTTGCGTTCTTTACGCACCCGGTTTAGCACACAGCTTGTAATCTAGGTGAAAGTAAGTTAGAAATGTTGATACCTAGATACAATAATATTCATAAATATAATATTTTCTTTTTCTTTATGTATGTTGAATATTATCATTTTATATAGACCCTTATGCTAAAACCTTCACAAAAGGGAAATAAATTCGGAAAAAGCTATTTCTTTTATCAAGTATAGTATGTTATGTTCACTTGCTTCTGTGTCTTGTATATTTTATCACATCATTTTCTAAAATATCCTTTTGTAACCTTAGCACTTACAGTGTATATATTAAAGGCATTTTTAAAGTGCTTTTCAAACATCAAATAGAAAGTGCTAGAAAAAGTATAATTCAGTCCCTGTTTACATTTTATCTGACACAATTTAAAAGGTGATAAAAAGTAATTTATCTTTGTTGAAAGCAGATGGGAATATTTCAAAATGTCCCCTTTTTTTAAAGAAACATAACTCAGTGCTGATGGTACATAGTAGAGGCCTGTCCCTGTCTACCAATGAACAATCAATCTCATGTTTTGTTTTCCATTAAAGGGATAGGAAAGTAAAAATTAAACTTGCATGATTCAGATAGAGCATTTAATTTTAAGACACTTTTAAATTCACTTCTATTTTCAAATGTGCTTCGTTCTCTTAGTATCCCTTGTTAAAAAATGAATATGCACATATCATACACTAGTGGGAGCTGCTGCTAATTGGTGCCTGCACACATTTGTCTCTTGTGATTGGCTAAATAGATATTTTCAGCTTCCTGTCAGTAGTGCAGTGCTGTCCCTTCAATAATGGATAACAAGAGAATGAAGAAAATTTGATAATAGAATTAAATTGGAAAGTTGTTTAAAATTGTATGTTCTATCTCATTCATAAAACACATATTTGGGGTTTACTATCCCTTTAAGTTTGAAAGGGCCATGAAAATTTATAGTATGCTGGAACTGCGTACTATCTTAAGACACTTAGGCCTCTATTTATCAAGGTCTGGCGGACCTGATCCGACAGTGCGGATCAGGTCCGCCAGACCTCGCTGAATACGGAGAGCAATATGCTGTCTGTATTCAGCATTGCACCAGCAGCTCACAAGAGCTGCTGGTGCAACGCCGACCCCCTGCAGAATCGCGGCCAATGGGCCGCCAGCAGGGGGTGTCAATCAACCCGATCGTACTCGATCGGGTTGAATTGCAGCGATATCTGTCCGCCTGCTCAGAAAAACACGGGGCATCAAGCTCCATTCGGAGCTTGATAGATAGGTCCCTTAAGCTGCTGTATACTCTTGCACAGCCTAAGGAGTATACTTATCAATCAGCTGCCCTGATAGTACAGAGATCATGACAAGCCTTATGTAAGTGGTGTTAAACAAAGCTTAAAGGGATATGAAACCCACATTTGTTCTTTCATTATTAAAATAGAGCATGACATTTTAAGCAACTTTCTAATTTATTATACATTTTTCTTTGTTCTCTTTGTATGCTTTGTTGAAAGAGCAGCAATGCACTACAGGTTGCTGACTGAACACATGGGTGAGCCATTGCTAATTGATATATACAGTCGTATGCAAAAGTATAGGCACCCCTGACAATTTCCATGATATTAATTTATAAATAATTGGGTGTTTGGATCAGCAATTTCATTTGATCTATCAAATAACTGAAGAACACAGTAATATTTCAGTAGTGAAATGAGGTTTATTGGATTAACAGAAAATGTGTAATATGCATTAAAAAAAAAAGGGAGGTGCATAAATTTGGGCACCCTTGTCATTTTGTTGATTTGAATACCTGTAACTACCTAGCACTGATTAATTGGAACACACAATTGGTTTGGTGAGCCCATTAAGCCTTGAACTTCATAGACAGGTGCATCCAATCATGAGAAAAGGTATTTAAGGTGGCCAATTGCAAGTTGTTGTTCACTTTGACTCTCCTCTGAAGAGTGGCAACATGGGGGCCTCAAAACAACTCTCAAATGACCTAAAAACTAAGATTGTTCAACATTATGGTTTAGGGGAAGGCCACAAAAAGCTATTGCAGATATTTAAGCTGTCAGTGGCCACTGTGAGGAAATGGAAGACCACAGGCACATATGCCACAAACGGAGTCGCTTGAGGTATGCAAACATTTTGGAAGAAGGTGCTGTGGACTGATGAAAGAAAGTGTCATGAGATGCAGGACATATGCAGGACACAGCAATGATGGTACAACTCTATTTTATTACAGATCATGGAAACATACATCTGGTCAGGTTGATTTCACTAACTAACTGCGACACAGACTACCGGACCTAAGCCCCGCCCCCAAACTAGTGACATCACTTACTGCTCTCATCACATCTTCCCCCTTTTCAAAGGGCGAAGCATACATTTAAATATAAGAAATAACAGGGTATACAAAGAGCATACAACAACATTTTTGAACAATATATAGCAAATTGGTTACAGAAAAATAAACAACATTAATTACATCCTGACTTGGACATCGGGGTAAATTACCCTAGTCCACAGTGACCATGGGATTATTCTGCCCATACTTACGGTTCTAGCTAAAGTCAGTCCCTATATCGGGCCTGAAGTTTCACCACTCTTCCGCTTGATGTAACTTTGCATGAACTGTCCTCTGATACAGAAGAAGGTGAATAAGAGTCCGCTGGAGGCAAAGACATATCCCCGCTGTGATCTTGCTGAGGGGAAGGCACCTCTCTTAGAACAGGGGACCCCACCGGCGGTGGTACTGAGGCATCCAGTTCCAGACTCTCTGGTACAGGCTGAAGATGTCTTCGGTTACGGCATGTAACCGTCCCTCCATCAGTAAGGACTGCATAGGACCTTGGTTCTGGAGAGCGTCCAATTACCGTAGCAGGCGTCTTCCATTTCTTCTCATCATCCAGTTTAATTCTGACACTTTGCCCCGCATTTAGTTCCTGTAAGGGCCTGACAGAATGTCTCCTGTCGTAGAAGAAACGATAGCCCTTTTTGGCCTCTTCATCCCTCCTAAGGACTTCGTCCCGAGGAACAGAGCCAGTCGGCTTGAAGACACCCACTGAGGGTAAAGTGGTGCGAATCTGGCATCCTAGCATCAGCTGTGCCGGGCTAAACCCGGTGGCTTGAATGGGCGTCGCCCTGTATGACAAGACGGCTAGGTACGGCTCAGATTGCTTTAAAATTAACTTTGTTGTTTGAACTGCCCTTTCAGCCATTCCGTTGGCCTGCGGGTAATGTGGACTTGACATGGAAAGTCATATTCCCTGCTGAAAGCACTGAACTCTGTAGAAGCGAACTGCATGCCATTATCACTCACCAGCTCCATCGGAATGCCCCACCGGGCGAACAAGCTCTTCAGACGAATGATAACGGCTTGACCTTTGATATCATAAGAGTTGATTAGAGGGACTAGCGGTTTATGGTCAGTCTCCAGACTAAATTTCTCTAAACCCACTAGATAACGCTGAAAGAGCTCACAGGCCCAAACTGCAGCCAGGCACTCTTTCTCAATTTGAGCATATTTTGACTCAGCAGCCGTCAGTGTGCGGGAACAGTAGGTGATGGGCTGTAGTTACTGCAGGAGAGCAGCCCTAAACCCATAACTGCTTGCATCAGCACTAACCACAGTCTTTTTAGAAGGGTCATAGAACCCCAGCGCTGGGGCAGACCCCAGCAGGGACTTGACCTGCATAAAAGATTTTTCTTGTGAAGGTCCCCAGACCCAGGCAACATCTTTCTTTAACAACTCTGTGATAGGGTGTAGAACTGTTGATAAATCTGGAAGAAACTTGCCCACATAATTTACAAGGCACAATATCTGTCTCAGCTCATGTACATCAGAAGGACTTTTCATCTGTTCAATAGCACAAATTTTCTCGGGGTCTGGTTTGATGCCATCCCCATTGATAATATGCCCAAAGTAACATAATTCAGTTTTCCTAAAATTACATTTTTCTTTATTTAACTTCAGCCCAGACTCTTTGATAGCCTGCAGCACACAACTTAAACGCTGATCATGCTCCTCCACTGTAGACCCATACACTAGAATGTCGTCCATGACAACTGCCGTGCCCACGTGGTCACTCAGGAGAGAACTCATTTCCCTTTAAAAGATTTCAGGAGCAGAGGATATCCCAAAGGGGAGTCTGCAGAAGCAAAACCGACCTACCGGTGTGATAAAGGTAGTCAGTTTGCGGCAAAAGCCACTAGAAGTGTCCAATGTAGAAAAGAACTTCGCCCCAGCCAACTTTGGAGCTATATCTTCTAATGTCGGCAGCACAAATCTCTCTCTGTTCACTGCCTCATTCAACCTTTTCAGGTCCACACAGATGCGCACCTTTCCGTTTTTCTTTGCAACAGGAACAATGGGGGCACACCAATCAGTCGCTTCAACAACCTCTTCAATAACCCCCATAGACTTCATGCGCATAAGCTCCTTCTCCACTTGAGGCATGAGCGGGAACGGAATTCTACGGGGAGTAGAAATACTGCGTCACTTTTAAGTGCTATACGGACTGGCTTGCAATTCAGTAGGCCCAACTCGCCAAACATATCTTCGGAGATCTCATTCACTCTGGCCAAGAGGCCCAAGTCACAGGCTGCTTTTCTGCTCAATAAATTGTTAACACACCGACCTCGAATCACATGCACCCACATGGTGAATTTCCTTTGCTTGTACTCACAGCTGGCAAGAAATTTCCCCGCACAATCAATGCGGCCACCAGGACTATGGACATTTGTAGTAACCTTCGCCAGCTGGGGCTGTCGAGGCAGTTTCATAAATGCAGCGAGAGACATTACAGTGATATCTGCTCCTGTGTCAATCTTAAAATCAACTTTGGCTCCCATTACAGTAAAAGTAACCTTCCAATCTTCCTCTGAGCATGGCCGTTCCACAACAGACCCCACAAAAAGACAGTTCCTGACCCTCCTGGTCACTGTCCACCTGCATCTCCTTAATGTATTCAGTTTTACTCACCACTTCAAAATGACCCATTCTGTTACATTTTCTGCACCTTTTGTCTCTGGCCGGGCATATAACACTCTGATCATGGGCACGGTAGCACCGTGTGCATCGGGCATGCTGCGCCCATCCACTTCTAGGTCTATCCATTATTTTAGATCTACCACTCACACTGTGCCTTTCACTAGCAGTTTTCCTGGACTGTTGTCATTCATCCACAATACTCTCAGACCTCAGATCAGCACTTTGCTTTTTCACCAGTTCACTCTGGCGGGTCATCCTAATAGCCCCATCTAATGTTAAATCAGGCTCTAACTGCAGCTTCAGTGAGACTTCAGCATCTGCAATTCCAATAACTATTCTGTCTCTGATTTGCTCTTCTTTAGCAACACCAAACTCACAGAATTCAGCTAGTTCATACAGGCTGCGCACAAATGACTCCACAGATTCTCCCACACGCTGATTACGTTTGTGAAAACAAGCTCTCTCATGAATCACATTTCTTTTGGGCACAAAGTGGGCACTGAGTTTATCCATAACTATATATATCAAAGTTAAATTATTCCCCTTCTTGGAAAGTAAAAGCATTGAACACTGGCTCCACATCTTTCCCCGTAGAGTATAAAATAGAATTAACTTGTACTTCACCACTCTCCTTGTCCAGCTTGGAAGCAATCCTGAAGCGCTGAAACCGCTGACGCCATGTGGGCCAAGCTGCAGGCTGAGAGAAGTCAAAAGGCTAAGGTGGGGTAAACTTTGACATCGTCATCAGTCAGGAACAGAAGCGCAGGCAAGAACTTCTGACACCATGTCATGAGATGCAGGACATATGCAGGACACAGCAATGATGGTACAACTCTATTTTATTACAGAGCATGGAAACATACATCTGGTCAGGTTGATTTCACTAACTAACTGCGACACAGACTACTGGACCTAAGCCCCGCCCCCAAACTAGTGACATCACTTCCTGCTCTCATCACAGAAAGATTGAATTATTTGGTCATAACAAGGGGCGTTATGCATGGCGGCAAAAGAACACAGCGTTACCAAACACTTGTTACCCACAGTAAAATTTTGTGGATGTTCCATCATGCTGTGGGGCTGTGTGGCCAGTGCCGGTACTGGGAATCTTGTTAAAGTTGAGGGTCGCATGGATTCCACTCAATATCAGCAGATACTTGAGAATAATGTTGAGGAATCAGTCACAAAGTTGAAGTTACGCCGGAGCTGGATATTTCAACAAGACTACGACCCAAAACACTGCTCAAAATCTACTCTGGCATTTATGCAGAGGAACAAGTACAATGTTCTGAAATGGCCATCCCAGTCCCCAGACCTGAATATCATTGAAAATTTGTGGGGTGATTTGAAGCGGGCTATCCATGCTCGGCAACCATCAAACCTAACTGAACTGGAGATGTTTTGCAAGGAGGAATGGTTCAAAATACCTTCATCCTTAATAAAGACACTCATTACAGGCTAGAGGAAGTGTCTAGAGGCTGTTATTTCTGCTAAAGGAGGCTCTACTAAATATTGATGCAATATTTCTGTTGGGGTGCCTAAATGTATGCACCTGTCTAATTCGTTTTGATGCATATTGCCCATTTTCTGTTAATCCAATAAACCTAATTTCGCTACTGAAATATTACTGTGTCCTTCAGTTATTTGATAGATCAAAATTAAATTGCTGATCCAAACACCCAATTATTTATAAATGAAAATCATGGAAATTGTCAGGGGTGCCTAAACGTTTGCATACGACTGTATATGCAGCCACCAATCAGCAGCTAGAACCTAGGACAGAAAAATGTTGGGTTTCATATCCCTTAAAGCAGACTAATTATTAATGCTGTATTGTCTACCATCCTTTATGCCCTTTTAATACAAACTTATGATGAGTTCTACAAAGCAAACTTACAAAGCTACTGTCAATAGTATATGTTACTTTGATTGTAGACTTTCTTTTCTGTACTACTCTGGAGAATTTCAGCAAAGAAAGTTATGCAAAATACTCACCTCCTGTCTTAAATATAAATATAATCCTGATTATTTGGTCACCAAAGCTGCAATAATTCTCATTCGCATTCAGCGAGGTCTGGTGAACCTGACTTGCACTGTCGGATCAGGTCCGCCAGACCTTTGATAAATAGGCCTCCATGCCTTTCACAGAGAAGAAATATCCTGTAGCGTAGCAGTCTGACCCTGCCCAATTACAGTCCAGCGCCGAATTACCAGGCAATTCTTCTCTGAACAAGAGAAAACAACAAACCCCCGACGTACATTTCGGCCTCCCTTGGGCCTCGTCAGTGAGGTGCAGTTTCATCTCTCTAGTGCATGTGTGCAAGGAGTTCACGTCTGGTTTTCCCTTTTACTCTTAGCGAGACCCAAGAGCAAATGTCTGGGGTTTGTTGTTTTCTCTTTTGTTCAGAGAAGAATTGCCTGGTATTTCAGCGCTGGACTGTCATTGGGCAGGGTCACACTGATATGCTACAGGATATTTTTTCTCTGTGAAAGGCATAATGTGCTAAAAGAGACTGCACCATATGTGGCCCTGGCCTTGTAGACAAGCACGGAAGTTTTTCTAGCTTTTGTTCTGTCTCAGTTAAGTGCATCTCTCTATTTTCATGTTTGTGTCCTGTACAATCCCACTGATGTAAGAAATGAAATCACTAATACAATGCTCTTTTAGAATCTCTATCCCTTACATTACAGGTATTTGGAACAATCCCTTTGTACAGTGTGAAATGAAAATAACCGTTTACATGTGTAAAACTAACTCCTTCAGTTCCAAAACAAGAGCTAAACTTGCAAATGAATTTTCTTTCATGTAATTAGCAAGAGTCCATGAGCTAGTGACATATGGGATATACATTCCTACCAGGAGGGGCAAAGTTTCCCAAACCTTAAAATGCCTATAAATACACCCCTCACCACACCCACAAATCAGTTTTACAAACTTTGCCTCCTATGGAGGTGGTGAAGTAAGTTTGTGCTAGATTCTACGTTGATATGCGCTCCGCAGCAGGTTGGAGCCCAGTTTTCCTCTCAGCGTGCAGTGAATGTCAGAGGGATGTGAGGAGAGTATTGCCTATTTGAATGCAATGATCTCCTTCTACGGGGTCTATTTCATAGGTTCTCTGTTATCGGTCGTAGAGATTCATCTCTTACCTCCCTTTTCAGATCGACGATATACTCTTATATATATATACCATTACCTCTGCTGATTTTCGTTTCAGTACTGGTTTGGCTTTCTACAACATGTAGATGAGTGTCCTGGGGTAAGTAAGTAAGCTTATTTTATGTGACACTCTAAGCTATGGTTAGGCACTTTTTTATAAAGTTCTAAATATATGTATTCAAACATTTATTTGCCTTGACTCAGGATGTTCAACATTCCTTATTTTCAGACAGTCAGTTTCATATTTGGGATAATGCATTTGAATCAATCATTTTTTCTTACCTTAAAAAATTAGACTTTTTCCCTGTGGGCTGTTAGGCTCGCGGGGGCTGAAAATGCTTCATTTTATTGCGTCATTCTTGGCGCAGACTTTTTTGGCGCAAACATTTTTTTCTGTTTCCGGCGTCATACGTGTCGCCGGAAGTTGCGTAATTTTTTGACGTTTTTTTGCGTCAAAAGTGTCGGCGTTCCGGATGTGGCGTCATTTTTGGCGCCAAATAATGTGGGTGTCTTATTTGGCGCTACAAAATATGGGCGTCATTTTTTGTCTCCACATTATTTAAGTCTCATTATTTATTGCTTCTGGTTGCTAGAAGCTTGTTCACTGGCATTTTTTCCCATTCCTGAAACTGTCATTTAAGGAATTTGATCAATTTTGCTTTATATGTTGTTTTTTCTATTACATATTGCAAGATGTTCCACGTTGCAACTGAGTCAGAAGATACTTCAGGAAAATCGCTGCCCGGTGCTGGAGCTACCAAGCTAAGTGTATCTGCTATAAACTTTTGGTATCTGTTTCTCCAGCTGTTGTTTGTATTGAATGTCATGACAAACTTGTTAATGCAGATAAAATTTCCTTTAGTACTGTTACATTACCTGTTGCTGTTCTGCCAACATCTAATTCTCAGAGTGTTCCTGATAACATAAGAGATTTTATTTTTAAATCCATTAAGAAGGCTATGTCTGTTATTTCTCCTTCTAGTATACATAAAAGTCTTTTAAAACTTCTCTTTTTTCAGATGAATTTTTAAATGAACATCATCATTCTGATACTGATAATGGTTCTTCTGGTTCAGAGGTTTCTGTCTCAGAGGTTGATGCTGATAAATCTTCGTATTTGTTCAAGATGGAATTTATTTGTTCTTTACTTAAAGAAGTATTAATTGCATTAGAAATAGAGGATTCTGGTCCTCTTGATACTAAATCTAAACGTTTAAATAAGGTTTTTAAATCTCCTGTAGTTATTCCAGAAGTGTTTTCTCTCCCTGATGCTATTTCTGAAGTAATTTCCAGGGAATGGAATAATTTGGGTAATTTATTTACTCCTTCTAAAACGTTTTAAGCAATTATATCCTGTGCCATCTGACAAATTAGAGTTTTGGGACAAAATCCCTAAGGTTAATGGGGCTGTCTCTATTCCTGCTATATTTTTAGCGGATGTTGCTGCAGCTTCAACTTTTTGGTTAGAAGCTTTAGTGCAACAAGTAACAGATCATAATTCTTATAGCATTATTATTATTCTATAACATGCTAATAATTTTATTTGTGATACCATCTTTGATATCATTAGAGTTGATGTCAGGTATATGTCTCTAGCTATTTTAGCTAGAAGAGCTTTATGGCTTAAAACTTGGAATGCTGATATGTCTTCTAAGTCAACTTTGCTATCCCTTTCTTTCCAGGGTAATAAATTATTCGGTTCTCAGTTGGATTCTATTATCTCAACTGTTACTGGAGGGAAGGGAACTTTTTTACCAAAGGATAAAAAATCTAAAGGTAAATTTAGGTCTAATAATCGTTTTCGTTCCTTTCCTCACAACAAGGAACAAAAGCCTGATCCTTCATCCTCAGGAGCGGTATCAGTTTGGAAACCATTTCCAGTTTGGAATATATCCAAGCCTTATAGAAACCCAAAGCCAGCTCCTAAGTACCCATGAAGGTGCGGCCCTCATTCCAGCTCAGCTGGTATGGGGCAGATTACGTTTTCTTCAAAGAAATTTGGATCAATTTCGTTCACAATCTCTGGTTTCAGAACATTGTTTCAGAAAGGTACAGAATTGGCTTCAAGTTAAGGCCTCCTGCAAAGAGATTTTTTTCTTTCCCGTGTCCCAGTAAACCCAGCAAAGGCTCAGCATTTCTGAAATGTGTTTCAGATCTAGAGTTGGCTGGAGTAATTATGCCAGTTCCAGTTCTGGAACAGGGGCTGGGGTTTTATTCTATCTCTTCATTGTACCAAAGAAGGTCAATTCCTTCAGACCAGTTCCGGATCTATCAATATTGAATCGTTATGTAAGGATACCAACATTCAAGATGGTAACTGTAGGACTATCCTGCCTTTTGTTTAGCAAGGGCATTATATGTCTACAATAGATTTACAGGATGCATATCTGCATATTCCGATTCATCCAGATCACTTTTAGTTTCTGAGATTCTCTTTTTAGACAAGCATTACCAGTTTTGTGGCTCTACCGTTTGGCCTAGCATCAGCTCCAAGAATTTTTTCAAAGGTTCTCGGTGCCCTTCTGTCTGTAATCAGAGAACAGGGTATTGGTATTTCCTTATTTTGGACGATATCTTGGTACTTGCTCAGTCTTCACATTTTCGCAGAATCTCATACGAATCGACTTGTGTTTCTTCAAGATCATGGTTGGAGGATCAATTTAACAAAAAGTTCATTGATTCCTCAGACAAGGGTAACCTTTTTAGGTTTCCAGATAGATTCAGTGTCTATGACTCTGTCTTTGTCAGACAAGAGAAGTCTAACATTGATATCAGCTTGTCAAAACCTTCAGTCACAATCATTCCCTTTGGTAGCCTTATGCATCAATTTTAGGTCTTATGACTGCTGCATCGGATGCGATCTCCTTTGCTCGTTTTCACATGCGACCTCTTCAGCTCTGTATGCTGAACCAATGGTGCAGGGATTACACAAAGATATCTCAATTAATATCTTTAAACCGATTATACGACACTCTCTAACGTGGTGGACAGATCACCATCGTTTAGTTCAGGGGGCTTCTTTGTTCTTCCGACCTGGACTATAATCTCAACAGATGCAAGTCTTACAGGTTGGGGAGCTGTGTGGGGGTCTCTGACGGCACAAGGGGTTTGGGAATCTCAGGAGGTGAGATTACCGATCAATATTTTGGAACTCCGTGCAATTTTCAGAGCTCTTCAGTCTTGGCCTCTTATGAAGAGAAAGTTGTTCATTTGTTTTCAGATAGACAATGTCACAACTGTGGCATACATCAATCATCAAGGAGGGACTCACAGTCCTCTGGCTATGAAAGAAGTATCTCGAATTTTGGTTTGGGCGGAATCCAGCTCCTGTCTAATCTCTGCGGTTCATATCCCAGGTATAGACAATTGGGAAGCGGATTATCTCAGTCGCCAAACGTTGCATCCGGGAGAATGGTCTCTTCACCCAGAGGTATTTCTTCAGATTGTTCAAATGTGGGAACTCCCAGAAATAGATCTGGGGGTCGATCCGATATAAAGCGTCGCCCGCAAAAGCCGGCGACGCCAATAATTGCGCGGATTTGGTATCCTATATACGGCGTAAGCTAGAAGTTACGCCCGTATATTTCTGCCGTCGCCCGCAGTTTTTTGGGCCATAGGCAGGTATACCAAACCCGCGCAATTTGGTATCCAATATGCAGCGTAAGGACTTACGTGGCGAAAATGGAGAAAACTTACTCCATTTTCACCTCGCCACAAAAAGCAGCCGTAAGAAGCCTTACGCTGACTATTGGAGCCCCGTAACTCCCTAAACTAGCTGCTAAAATAAACCTAACACCTAACGCATGCGCAATGTCTATCTCCCTGTCAACCGCGATCTGCTAAAATAAACCTAACACCTAACGCATGCGCAATGTCTATCTCCCTGTCAACCGCGATCTTCTAAAATAAACCTAACACCTAACGCATGCGCAATGTCTATCTCCCTGTCAACCGCGATCTTCTAAAATAAACCTAACACCTAACGCATGCGCAATGTCTATCTCCCTGTCAACCGCGATCTTCTAAAATAAACCTAACACCTAACGCATGCGCAATGTCTATCTCCCTGTCAACCGCGATCCCCCCCCCCCGAAATCCCTAATAAAGTTATTACCCCCTAAAACGCCGCTCCCCGACCCCGCCGCCATCTACATAAACTAACCCCCTACTGTGAGCCCCTAAAACCGCCGCCATCTACCTTATCTATCCCGTAATCTGACCCCTTACACCGCCGCCACCTATATAAAAATGATTAACCCCTAATTTAATCTACCTACCCCGCCGCCAGCTATGTTATCTATATTAACCCTAAGTATATTATAGTTAATATAGTTATTACATTATATATATTAACTATATTAACCCTAATTATATTAGGGTTAATATAGTTAATATAGTTACTATAGTATTTATATTAACTATATTAACTCTATCTAACCCTAACACCCCTAACTATATTTATATTAAATTAATCTAATTAATTTATAAACTAAAATATTCCTATTTAAATCTAAATACTTACCTATAAAATAAACCCTAAGATAGCTACAATATAATTAATAATTACATTGTAGCTATGTTAGGGTTAATATTTATTTTACAGGTAAATAGTTAATTATTTTAACTAGGTATAATAGATATTAAATAGTTATTAACTATTTAATATCTACCTAGTTAAAATAATTACCCAATTACCTGTAAAATAAATACACCTACACTATCAATAAATGTAATAAACTACAAACATCTATCTAAAAATACAATTAAATTAACTAAACTAAATTACAAAAAAAAACAAACACTAAATTACAAAAAATAAAAAAAAGATTAAAAGATTTTTAAGCTAATTACACCTATTCTAAGCCCCCTAATAAAATAATAAACCCCCAAAATAACAAAAATTCCCTGCCCTATTCTAAATTAAACAAATTTCAAAGCTCTTTACCTTACCAGCCCTTAAAAGGGCCTTTTGTGGGGCATGCCCCAAAGAATTCAGCTCTTTTGCATTCAATAAATACAATCCCCCCCCATTACAACCCACCACCCACATACCCCTATTCTAAACCCACCCAAACCCCCCTTAATAAATCCTAACACTACCCCCCTGAAGATCTCCCTACCTTGTCTTCACCACACCGGGCCGAACTCCTGATCCGATCCGGGCGATGTCGTCCTCCAAGCGGCAAAGAAGAAATCTTCCTCCGGCGACGTCTTCCTCCAAGCGGCAGCAAAGTCTTCAGTCTTCCGGCGGCATCTTCAATCTTCTTTCTTCGCTCCGCCGCCGCGGAGCATCCATCCCGGCCGATCGCTAAACTTGGAATGAGGTACCTTTAAATGACGTCATCCAAGATGGCGTCCGCCGAATTCCGATTGGCTGATAGGATTCTATCAGCCAATCGGAATTAAGTTAAAAAAATCTGATTGGCTGATTGAATCAGCCAATCAGATTCAGGTTCAATCCGATTGGCTGATCCAATCAGCCAATCAGATTGAGCTCGCATTCTATTGGCTGATCGGAACAGCCAATAGAATGCGAGCTCAATCTGATTGGCTGATTGGATCAGCCAATCGGATTGAACCTGAATCTGATTGGCTGATTCAATCAGCCAATCAGATTTTTTTAACTTAATTCCGATTGGCTGATAGAATCCTATCAGCCAATCGGAATTCGGCGGACGCCATCTTGGATGACGTCATTTAAAGGTACCTCATTCCAAGTTTAGCGATCGGCCGGGTTGGATGCTCCGCGGCGGCGGAGCGAAGAAAGAAGATTGAAGATGCCGCCGGAAGACTGAAGACTTTGCTGCCGCTTGGAGGAAGACGTCGCCGGAGGAAGATTTCTTCTTTGCCGCTTGGAGGAAGACGTCGCCGGAGGAAGAATTCTTCTTTGCCGCTTGGAGGACGACATCGCCCGGATCGGATCAGGAGTTCGGCCCGGTGTGGTGAAGACAAGGTAGGGAGATCTTCAGGGGGGTAGTGTTAGGATTTATTAAGGGGGGTTTGGGTGGGTTTAGAATAGGGGTATGTGGGTGGTGGGTTGTAATGGGGGGGGGGGATTGTATTTATTGAATGCAAAAGAGCTGAATTCTTTGGGGCATGCCCCACAAAAGGCCCTTTTAAGGGCTGGTAAGGTAAAGAGCTTTGAAATTTGTTTAATTTAGAATAGGGCAGGGAATTTTTGTTATTTTGGGGGTTTATTATTTTATTAGGGGGCTTAGAATAGGTGTAATTAGCTTAAAAATCTTTTAATCTTTTTTTTATTTTTTGTAATTTAGTGTTTGTTTTTTTTTGTAATTTAGTTTAGTTAATTTAATTGTATTTTTAGATAGATGTTTGTAGTTTATTACATTTATTGATAGTGTAGGTGTATTTATTTTACAGGTAATTGGGTAATTATTTTAACTAGGTAGATATTAAATAGTTAATAACTATTTCATATCTATTATACCTAGTTAAAATAATTAACTATTTACCTGTAAAATAAATATTAACCCTAACATAGCTACAATGTAATTATTAATTATATTGTAGCTATCTTAGGGTTTATTTTATAGGTAAGTATTTAGATTTAAATAGGAATATTTTAGTTTATAAATGAATTAGATTAATTTAATATAAATTTAGTTAGGGGTGTTAGGGTTAGATAGAGTTAATATAGTTAATATAAATACTATAGTAACTATATTAACTATATTAACCCTAATATAATTAGGGTTAATATAGTTAATATATATAATGTAATAACTATATTAACTATAATATACTTAGGGTTAATATAGATAATATAGCTGGCGGCAGGGTAGGTAGATTAAATTAGGGGTTAATCATTTTAATAGAGATGGCGGCGGTGTAAGGGGCTTAGATTAGGGGTTAATAATTTTAATATAGATGGCGGCGGTGTTAGGGGCTCACTTTAGGGGGTTATAGATATAATATAGCTGGCGGCGGGGTACGGGAGCGGCGGTTTAGGGGTTAATAATTTTATTAGGTTGCGGCGGGGTAAAGGAGCGGCGGTTTAGGGGTTAATAGCATTTTTATTGTTAGGCTAGTGAGGGGGGATAGCGGATAGAGGGTTAGACAGTGCGGGCTATGTTAGGGAGGCGTGTTAGACAGTGCAGGCTATGTTAGGGAGGCGTGTTAGACAGTGCGGGCTATGTTAGGGAGGCGTGTTAGACAGTGCGGGTGTTTTAGACTTTAGTCAGGTTTTATAGGCGCCGGCAGATTCTAACGTGGCGCAAGTCACTGGCGACGCCAGAAATTTGTACTTACGCAGATTTCTGGACATCGCTGGTTTGTGAGACTTACGGCACGTTAGCATCTGACGGCGACCTATATGGGATAGCTCGAGTTGCGAGCTGAAACTGCGGGCGACGCCGGTTCCCTCGCTTGCGCCGCAAACTGCGATCGATATCGGATCGCGCCCCTGATGGCTTCTCATCTAAACAAGAAATTTCCCTGGTATCTGTCCAGATCCCGGGATCCTCAGGCGGAGGCAGTGGATGCATTATCACTTCCTTGGAAGTATCATCCTGCCTATATCTTTCCGCCTCTAGTTCTTCTTCCAAGAGTATTCTCCAAGATTCTGAAGGAATGCTCGTTTGTCCTGCTGGTAGCTCCAGCATGGCCTCACAGGTTTTGGTATACGGATCTTGTCCGGATGGCCTTTTGCCAGCTGTGGACTCTTCCGTTAAGACCAGACCTTCTGTCGCAAGGTCCTTTCTTCCATCAGGATCTCAAATCCTTAAATTTTAAGGTATGGAGTTTGAACGCTTGATTCTTGGTCAAAGAGGTTTCTCTGACTCTGTGATTAATACTATGTGACAGGCTCGTAAATCTGTATCTAGAGAGATATATTATAGAGTCTGGAAGACTTATATTTCTTGGTGTCTTTCTCATCTTTTTTCTTGGCATTCTTTTTGAATACCGAGAATTTTACAGTTTCTTCAGGATGGTTTAGATAAAGGTTTGTCCGCAAGTTCCTTGAAAGGACAAACCTCTGCTCTTTATGTTCTTTTTCACAGAAAGATTGCTAATCTTCCTGATATTCATTGTTTTGTACAAGCTTTGGTTCGTATAAAACCTGTCATTAAGTCAATTTCTCCTCCTTGGAGTTTGAATTTGGTTCTGGGGGCTCTTCAAGCTCCTCCGTTTGAACCCATGCATTCTTTGGTCATTAAATTACTTTCTTGGAAAGTTTTGTTTCTTTTGGCCATCTCTTCTGCCAGAAGAGTCTCTGAATTATCTGCTCTTTCTTGTGAGTCTCCTTTTCTGATTTTTCATCAGGATAAGGCGGTGCTGCAAACTTCTTTTGAATTTTTTACCTAAGGTTGTGAATTCTAACAACATTAGTAGAGAAATGGTGGTTCCTTCATTATGTCCTAATCCTATGAATTCTAAGGAGAAATCATTGCATTTTTTGGATGCTGTTAGAGCTTTGTAATATTATGTTGAAGCTACTAAGTCTTTCCAAAAGACTTCTAGTCTATTTGTCATCTTTTCCGGTTCTAGAAAAGGCCAGAAAGCTTCTGCCATTTCTTTGGCATCTTGGTTGAAATCTTTATTTCATCATGCCTATGTCGAGTCGGGTAAAACTCCGCCTCGAAGGATTACAGCTCATTCTACTAGGTCAGTTTCTACTTCCTGGACGTTTAGGAATGAAGCTTCGGTTGATCAGATTTGCAAAGCAGCAACTTGGTCCTCTTTGCATACTTTTACTAAATTCTACCATTTTGATGTGTTTTCTTCTTCTGAAGCAGTTTTTGGTAGAAAAGTACTTCAGGCAGCGGTTTCAGTTTGAATCTTCTGCTTATGTTTTCATTAAACTTTATTTTGGGTGTGGATTATTTTCAGCAGGAATTGGCTGTCTTTATTTTATCCCTCCCTCTCTAGTGACTCTTGAGTGGAAAGATCCACATCTTGGGTAGTCATTATCCCATACGTCACTAGCTCATGGACTCTTGCTAATTACATGAAAGAAAACATAATTTATGTAAGAACTTACCTGATAAATTCATTTCTTTCATATTAGCAAGAGTCCATGAGGCCCACCCTTTTTTGTGGTGGTTATGATTTTTTTGTATAAAGCACAATTATTCCAATTCCTTATTTTTTTATGCTTTCGCACTTTTTTCTTATCACCCCACTTCTTGGCTATTCGTTAAACTGATTTGTGGGTGTGGTGAGGGGTGTATTTATAGGCATTTTAAGGTTTGGGAAACTTTGCTCCTCCTGGTAGGAATGTATATCCCATACGTCACTAGCTCATGGACTCTTGCTAATATGAAAGAAATGAATTTATCAGGTAAGTTCTTACATAAATTATGTTATTTGATCTGGGGTATTATATGTATACTGGGCATGTATGTAAGGTGTGTTATTTATAGTAATTATACTGTAAAATTGCATATTACATCATTTCTTATTGTATTTTTTTTTTCAAGCTTCATTTATTGTAAAAAAACAAGTTTTTAAATATTGCCCTAGAATGAAGATTAATAACACAGGATGGTATTATCTAGCAGAAGAAAGTGGACACAACTTGTCTAAGTTATAATAGTGAGATTAAAAAAAAATCAAACTTTAAATCATGTTTTGGTAAAATTGTGAGATTTCCACCATTAAAAGGACAGTCTAGTCAAAATTAAACTTTCAAATTTAATTTTAAACAACCTTCCAATTCACTTCTATCATCAAATTTGCTTTGTTCTCTTGTTATTCTTATTTGAGAGCTAAATCTAGGTAGGCTCAAACTGATTTCTAAACCCTTGAAGGTTGCTTCTATCTATCTCATTGCATTTTGACCGTTTTTCATAGTTACACAATGCTAGTTCATGTGTGCCATATCAATAACGTTGTGTTCACTCCCATAGAGTTATTTAGGAGTCGGCATTGATTGGCTAAAATACATGTCTGTCATAAGCACTGTGATAAAGGGACAGGCTGTATAGGCTTAGATACAAGGTAATCCCAGAGGCAAAAAGTGTATTTATATGACCATGTTGGTTATGCAAAACTGAATAATGGGTAATAAAAGGATTATTTATATTTTTAAACAAAAAAATGTTCAAGTAGACTGTCCCTTTAATTACTGAGCTTCAATCACCCAAACCATCATTTATCACTGTACAGAACAGGATCCTGCAAGTAAACCCCATTTTGTACAGTGGGAAACTATCAGTAAGTATAGAAAAGAGAGACTGTGTATATAAAATAGCTTTTCAAATGAAACAATAAAAATAAATATTACGTTTGCTATGGCTGTTGTCCATTACCTCAATTACCCAACCACAAACTGCCCAAAGCAAATTTGATGATAAAAGTAAATTAAAAAGTTGTTTAAAATGACATGGCCTGTTTAAACCATGAACGGTTATTTTTAACTAGACTGTCCCTTTAAAGCATTGTAAAAAAATGTTTATTGAATTGTGTCAAATATATTAAAGGGACATAAAACCCAGAAGTTTTATTGCATGATTCAGATAGCGCATGTCATTTTACAACAACTTTCCAATTTACTTCTATTATCAAATTTTCTTCATTCTCTTGTTATCCTTTGTTGAAAGAAGGAAAGTACGCTCAGGAGTGTGCATGTCAGCAGCACTATATGGCAGCTTTTATGTAAGAATGTTGTACATTTGCAAGAGCACTAGATGTGCATGCTACCTACCTAGGTATCTCTTCAACAAAGAATACCATGAGAATGATGTATATTTGAAAATAGAAGTACTATTGAAAGTTTTTTTTTAATTTTTTACTTCTCTGTTGGTTTCATGTCCCTTTAAAGGGACACTGTACCCAATTTTTTTCTTTTGTAATTCAGAAAGAGCATGCAATTTTAAACAACTTTCTAATTTACTCCTATTATCAATTTTTCTTCATTCTCTTGCTATCTTTATTTGAAAAAGAAGGCATCTAAGCTTTTTTTTTGGTTTTAGTACTCTGGACAGCACTTTTTTATTGGTGGATGAATTTATCCACCAATCAGCAAGGACAACCCAGGTTGTTCACCAAAAATGGGCCGGCATCTAAACTTACATTCTTGCATTTCAAATAAAGATACCAAGAGAATGAAGAAAATTTGATAATAGCAGTAAATTAGAAAGTTGCTTAAAATTTCATGCTCAATCTGAATCACGAAAGAAAATTTTTGGGTACAGTGTCCCTTTAATCATGATGCCATTAACTCATTCTGACACAGATGTAAAAAGTTCTGGTTTTCATGCACAGTGCAATAAATAAAATGTATCCCTCTGTCTGGTTGCTATTGTATCATTCACACAAATGCTGTACCACAGCAGGAGTCTTGTACAATGAATACGTGCAAGTTCTGCTCAAATATAAAATAATACTTTGTCATTATTGCTCATTGCTGTGCAGTAAGCTTCCTTGTCTGAAGAGGTTTTCTGTGGGGTTTGGGATTTCAGTTTTCCCTACAGTACTGTTGTGCGAGGCGATATAGTACTGAGCCAGCATGAAAGGCTCAGCCGCTGCAGATTTCTGTAATTGCAATACCCTTGTGACTTGCTTTCTCCGTGATCTAAAATGTTACTCTCAACCAGAGTTGATTTGGCAAAAAAAAAAATAATAATAATGTGTTTCTTTGCAAATAAGAAATGGTTGCCGTGGTTTATCCTTTTACATCGTTTTATGCTTTGAATGATTGATCTGGGATGCAACGTCTCACATGATCACATTCAGTGGTGTCAAATTGTGCCGACAGTACCAGTGCTTCTGTCTCAATTGTTAGACATTAAAAATGTATGAGCGTTGCAGTTTAGTGCCTCCCTAGGTAGGTGGCCCTGATGCTAATTAGAAAAGAAATGGGTTTCTCAATGTGCTGCACACGTGTACAGTGTTTTATGGTTTAATTAAACAACTGAGGGCAATCGTTCCAGGCTTTGTTTACTGTCTGCACTGCTGTCCTTTTCTGCAGCTGGAGAAATGTACATATTTATTTTTGGTCCAATAATCTGACACATCCTGCATCGTAAAAGAAATCAAATTCTTCCTGGTGGCTTCATCATGAGATAAACCAATACCATTACCTAGCGTTATTCATTTCCATGGTTTATTTATGGTTTTATTCAAAGTATTATTAATATTATTTTGATCATTTCTGCAGAGCTGTTGATATATATAGTCCATAATAACCCTATTTGGAAAACCTAATGAAGGATATTCATTAAAATATGAACCTAACATAATTTGTTTTTCTTTGGTGCATTGTAATAAGTAACTTTTTTTAAATCTGATGATTCTATGTTGAAAGATAAACATTTTTTATTCTTCTACTGGAATTACTCTATCCACCAATAGAGTTGTGGTATTTTTCTTTATCAGTCTGGGAACTTCTTTTCTCCCAGGCCTGGAGCATGCAGGCGCAAACATTTGTGGCTTGACAAAATGCTACCTTGACATTATTGGGTCACTACAAGTTTTATCTTTAAATCCATGGAATAGCTCAGCAGAATACTACCCAAGATGATGTCCTTGGTATCTAGGGGGAAAACACATGGTCCCTTCATGTTTTTCTGGGTTTCATACAACTCATACTTCTGCCTTCTACGTGGTAAATGCCTTTCTAACCATACAAAGGTAATAAATGTCATGTGTGATGTGGCATTATAGGTAATCTCACAAGTAACAGTATGTTGCTTACATCTATTCTTAATACCTATTGCTTTCCTCCTAACTTGCATGGTTTCCATCTAAACTCTGAATATCGATTGAGCAATTCAGTAAGATGTTCCTTAAATACTAGACATGACCAGAACGTATCTGCCCTTTAATCTGGATAAGCTTTATTTAATAAAATGTTTCAAGGACAGGTGAAAATCCTCACTTGAAGGGACAGTCTAGTCCAAAATAAACTTTCATGATTCAGATAGGGTATGTAATTTTAAACAGCTTTCCAGTTTACTTTTATCACCAATTTGGCTTTGTTTTCTTGGTATTCTTAGTTGAAAGCTAAACCTAGGAGGTTCATATGCTAATTTCTTAGACCTCGAAGGCCGTCTCTTATGAAGGCATTTTGACAGTTTTTCATCACTAGAGGATGTTAGTTCATGTGTGTCATATAGATAACACTGTGCTCACGCACGTGGAGTCAGCACTGATTGACTAAAATGCAAGTCTGTCAAAAGAACTGAAATAAGGGGGCAGTTTGCAGATGCTTAGATACAAGGTAATCAAAGAGGTAAAAAGTGTATTTATATAACTGTGCTGGTTATGCAAAACTAGGGAATGGGTAGTAAAGGGATTATTTATCTTTTAAAACAATACAAATTCTGGTGCAGACTGTCCCTTTAATTGCTGGCAAGGATTTCAAGACTTGGGTGCCGAATTATCAAGCTCCGAATGGAGCTTCATGCCCCTGTTTCTGCGTGAGCCTTCAGACTCGCCGGGAAGAGCAGTTATGAATCAGCGGTCTAAAAACGATGCTCCATAACTTGTCCGCCTGCTCTGAGGCTGCGTTCTGCAATCCGCTCGATTCTATACGATCGGACTGATTGACACCCCTAAATCTGCAGGGGGCGACATTGCACAAGCAGTTCACAAGAACTGCTTGTGCAATGACAAATGCCGACAGCGTATGTTGTCGGCATTTACTGATGGGCGGCCGACATGATACGCTACATCATATCATGTCCGTCCGCACTTTAATAAATCGGCCTCTTGGTATTGCAGGGGTAAAAGTAAGATTGCCTTAGATAGGCAAGAGCTTAGCAACTCCAATTGGAATCAGGAGTGATTTCATTGATGTCTTCCATGTTGCTGTTGAGTCCTTTGACTCTCAAAGATATTGGTTGGATATTGGAAACATCTAGATTGTGATTACAAATGCTTACTAGCATTTATCCTATCTAGAGCATACCTGACTTGACAGGAGTAAGAAAAATATACAGTGGGAGCCACCTGGAGATGCTCTTCTTTCATAAGCTGCAGCATTGTGTGGTTGATTTATGTTTCTTGGATGCTTCTTCTAATCTATAATAATGCACTAAGCAGAAATTCCATAATTCTCAAAGTGACAGCTGATTGGCAGCATTTCAATAATGTATGAGATCTTAGGGAAGAGAATCATTTTCACAAATGCCAAGCGGCTGGCAAGGTTCTAATGTAATCAAGTCAGGCATGTGCAAATAGAATGGCTTGCTGAAGTGACATTTGTTGCTACTACAAAGCTTCAGGGTCTGATGGAACAAATATGCTCAGATAATTATTTTTTAATGGTTGTTACATAACATATCTTTTTTGGTGTTCTATGGCATATCTGGGGAAATGGCAATCAATCATGTATGGATAACTTATCCAAACACTATATACATTTGTATTATGACCATGTAGGTCTGTAACTGGATTATTATTTAGCTCATTATAATAATTAATACATTGCAGAACAGTTGAATAACATTTTTAATAGATTTAAAAAATAAAAGTTTGGAGTGTACATTAATTAGTTATGTTGTCTGTTTTTGCTGTAAAATACCTCTGAAAAGTGTGTTTGTTCCACTTCCTTTAGAGATACTGGAGTGCCTAATACTGAACTATGGGGAAATTCATTTTATACAGTGATTGGTTTGCTTGGGCAAATCAGGATGATTGACAGCATCTGCTAGAAGCCGATTGGCTGCCAGCGAGCAAGGGGCTGCATTGCACAAGCATTAGCAGTGCAGTGCTTGTGCAATGTTAAATGCGGACAGAGAATACTATCTTCTCACAGCGAGGTCCAACCACGATTCATGTCCGCCCAACCTATGATAAATGAACCCCATAGAGTTGTGAATGTACGAGGGGAGAGAAATCATAACTTTTTGTCTCTGTTTGCTCACATACTAATAATTTTATTGCAAAATAATTGCTATGATTTCGTGAATGTTTGTAAACACATTCACCTAGATTACGAGTTTTGCATTCGTGTTTTAACGCTGAAAAAATGGCCATTCCAGCATTAAAACAGCACCGCAGTCATTACAGGTCTTGTCGGTATAGCTGTACTGCAAGCCTTTTAGCCTGTAATGCAACGTCAGTCCCGCACACGTAAAAATTACGTTTTTTCATGGGACTTCCATAGCGCTGCTATTACGAGTTTTGCGGTGAGGCTAAAAAGCTTGCATTCTAGCCTATACCGACACGATCCGTTTCGTATCTAAAAGCAGTAGTTATGAGTTTTATGCAACAAAACTTTTACATAAAACTCATAACTAAAGTGTTACAAAGTGCCCTAAACACCCATAAACTACCTATTAATTCCTAAACCGAGGCCCTCCTGCATCACAAACACTATGTTAAAGTTATTAACCCCTAATCTGCCACTCCTGACATAGCCGGCACTATTCCGCCGCTCCCCGACATCGGCGCCACTATGCTAAAGTTATTAACCCCTAAAATGCCGCCCTCCCACATCGCAAACACTATTTAAATAATATTAACCCCTAATCTGCCGTCCGCCCACATCGCCCCCACTATACTAAAGTTATTAACCCCTAATTCCGCCTCCACTATAATAAACCTTTTAACCCCTAAACTGCAAGCTCGCCACAACGAAATATACTAAATAAACATATTAACCCCTAAACTGAAAGCCCCCCACAATGAAATATACTAAATAAACCTATTAACCCCTAAACCGAAAGCCCCCCACATCGCAATAAACTAATTTAAACTAGTAACCCCTAAACCTAACCCTAACACCTCCTAACTTTAACATAATTAATATAGAGCTATATTAAACTTACAATTATTAACTAAATAATACCTATTTAAAACTAAATACATACTTACCTAAGAAATAAAACCTAAGCTAGCTACAATATAACTAATAGTTATATTGTAGCTAGCTTAGCTTTTATTTTTATTTCACAGGTAAGTTTGTATTTATTTTAAATAGGTAGACTAGTTAATAACTAGTTATTAACTATTTACTAACTACCTAGTTAAAATAAATGTAAACTTACCTGTGAAATAAAACCTAAGCTGTCTTACACTAAAACCTAACATTACAAAAAAACACACTAAAATTAGAAAAAAAAACCCAAAAACCTACCATTACAAAAAATAACAAGCAAAATTATACAAAATAATAAAAATCATTCCTATTCTAATACCCTTTTAAAAAAATGAAAAACCCACCTCAAAATAAAAAAGCCTTATCTAAAATAAACTACCAAGGGTCATTCAAAGGGCCTTTTGTAGGGCTTTGCCTTAAAGTTAACAGCTCTTTTGCTACAAAAATAAACAAACACCCCCAAACAGTATACAAACCCCACCCCCCAAACCCACAAAATAAAAATGAAGTAAAACCTAATCTACCCATTACCCTGAAAAGGGCATTTGTATGGGCATTCCCCTTAAAAGGGCATTTAGCTCTTTTTCCTGCCCTTAAAAGGGCATTCAGCTCTTTTAGGAAATGCCCAAGCCCTAATCTAAAAATAAAAACCCACCCCAAAACCAAAAAAAATACATTACACAAAATATCAATCAAATTATCAAAAATAATAAAAAATTAAAAAAAAGCTTTTTTACCTGAAAAAAAAAATACAAAGACCCGCTAACATTACAAACCCCCCCCCCCCCCAAAACCCACAAAATAAAAAAACTATCTAAAAAACCTAAGCTAACCATTTCCCTGAAAAGGGCATTGCCCTTAAAAGGGCATTTACAGTAGCTCTTTTGCTTTGCCCTGAAAAGGGCATTTAGCTCTTTTACGAAAGTCCAAACCCTAAACAAACAAAAAAAAAAAACACCCGAAGATCCACTTACAGTATTTGAAGTCCAGCTTGAACGATCTTCACCCAGGTGGTGAAGTCCTCATCCATGCGGCGAGAAGTCTACATCCATGCTGCCTCTTCTATCTTCATCCAGGCGGCGAACTCCTCATCCAGACGGCCTCTTCTATTTTCATCCAGGCGGCATCTTCTATCTTCATCCCGGCGGCGCGGAGCGGGTCCATCCTGAAGACATCCGGCGCGGAGCATCCTCTTCATATGGTCGCCGCCATACACTGAATCTTCAATGCAAGGTATGTGATTCAAGATGGCGTCCCTTGCATTCCTATTGGCTGATTTGATTTTAGAAATTCAAATCAGCCAATAGGATGAGAGCTACTGAACTCCTATTGGCTGTTCAAATCAGCCAATAGGATGAGAGCTACTGAAATTCTATTGGCTGATTTGAACAGCCAATAGAATTTCAGAAGCTCTCATCCTATTGGCTGCTTTGAAAGTTGTGTTTCTAGCTGAAAGTTTGTATTTTACTTATTATAATTATTTATGTTAGAAACAGCCTGGGTCTCCTAAATATATGTGTTCTGGGAAGCATATATACAGTCCTTAAGAAATGTATTTGTATGGTATGACCTTAAAAGGTTATCATTAAATAAAAATTGTTCTTACCATAAACTTTTAATTATAAAATAGCCTTGTAATGCACTTTCATTATTTGTTTAATTTAAAGGGATGTGAAAATGGATAAAGAAAATGTTTTCTCTAATGTGTTAAAACAATTTATTATACACTTTTGCTTGCCCAATAGCAATGTGCTTAACTCCTGCAAAGGGTTTAAACACACAGTTAAAGTCTGTTCTAAAGGAACAATGCACTACTGAGATCTAGCTAAAATATCTGGTGAGCCAATGACAAGAAGCATATGTATGTAGCCAATCACCAGATAGCTCTCAGTAATGCATTGATACATAGATATGCTTTTCAACAAATGATACAGAGAGTGTAAAGTAAATTTGAAAATAAAAGTAAATTAAAAAGGCTATTAAAATTGCATTCTCTGAACCACAGAAGTTTAATTTAGATTTTCATGCCCCTGCAAAGAGGTTAAACACACAGTTAAACTCTACTCAGAGAATCAATGTAGTACTGCGCCTAGTTGAAATATGTGGTGAGCCAAAGACAAGAAGCATATGTGCTTAGCCCATTAAAAATCTAAAATGGCTCTATCTGATCCACAAAAGTTTATTTTTTATATTAATCTCACTTTAAAATATTTAGAATGATAGTTTTTCAGCTACAATAAATGCTGGAGTGCATTGAATAGAATTTAGAATCTTGCTGCAGAGTAGTTGGTTGATATACTCAGGAGTCAGGAGCTCATTTCTATCTGCCCACAACTTGCCACAGGGAACCTAAAGGATTTTCAAAGGATGTGTCAATGGACTGCAAACAAAAATGAAGGACCAGATTACAAGTGGTAGGCTAATTAACTCTCCCGCACAAGCGTTAACTGCGCTAGAAGTAAGATTTTCGCACTCGTCAGAGTTGAAAATAATGAGTTTTCGCTTCCACGCTAACCTGACAAGTGCAAATAGCCAGAGTTACAATATTGCGTGCATGTTCATGTATTCCCCCATAGAAGTCAATGGAGGGAAAAAAGCCCAAATATCCCACTCTAGTGCAAACCCGATCACATATTCTTATTTGCACTAACCCGACATAAAAATATGAATATTTCATATTCCAATATTCTTCACATACGAAAATGTTCTATTTATTCTTAAATAAATATATATATATATATATATATATATAAACATGTAGAGATAGGTGCACTCCCACTAACAAGCTTCATATATATATATATATATATATATATATATATATATATATATATATGTATATACACGTTGATTTATATATACGTATTCATTGCTCAATGCAATACTCTTGTTATTTTGATATCTATATCTATCTATCTATCTATCTATCTATCTATCTATACCTATATAAACACATATATATATATATATATATTATATATACATGTCCTACGGACTCTCAGCTCTCTTGGGCTCTGTGACACTGCCCTCTCCTGGATTCACTCTTATCTCTCTAACAGATCCTTCTCCGTCTCTTTTGCTGGTGACTCCTACTCTCTATTGTCTCTGTCTGTTGGAGTACCTTAAGGCTATGTCCTGGGTCCTCTACTCTTCACTATTTACACTTCTTCACTGGGTAAACATATCCACAGCTATGACTTCAGCTATCACCTCTATGCTGATGATACCCAGATCTACCTTTCCACCCCTGCACTCTCTCCTTGTGTCAATTCTCATATCAGCAACTGCTTATCTGGCATTTCCTCCTGGATGGCCTCTCACCCCCTAAAAATAAATATGTCCAAGACCAAACTACTTCTAATCCCCCCCTCTAACTCTACTCCAGTTTCTAATTTTTCCATCACTGTTGGTGGCACCACTATCTCCCGATCACCCCAAGTCCGCTGCCTTGGAGTCACACTTGACTCAAATCTGTCCTTCATTCCCTACATCCAATTGCTCTCTTCTTCCTGCCGCAACCACCTACACAATATCTCCAAAATGTGTCCATTTCTGAGTGCTGAAACCACTAAACAGCTAACCCACTCCCTGGTAATTTCCCGACTTGACTACTGTAATAACTTACTAACTGGCCTACCCTCTCCCGCCTCTCTCCCCTTCAATCCATCCTAAATGCATCTGCCAGGCTAATCCACCTCTCTCGACGCTCTGTTTCTGCTGCACCTCTCTGTGAGTCTCTTCACTGGCTCCCCATTCACAGCAGAGTTAAATTAAAAATTCTCACCCTGACCTACAAATCCCTCACCAATGCTGCCCCACCCTACCTGTCCTCACTCATCAACAAATACTCTAGCCCACCCCCTAAGATCCAACAATGACCTGCTCCTTGTGTCCTCTACCATCACCTCCTTCCATGCTAGACTACAGGACTTCTCTCGTGCGGCACCAACCCTCTGGAATGCACTTCCTTGAGCTGTCAGACTCTCCCCTAACCTCTCCTCCTTTAAACGTTCCCTAAAGACCTTTTTGTTCAGGGAAGCTTATCACCTGGCTCATTAACAAATGAACTTCACTAACCTAACAGCTGCCCTCATCGATCTCCTCACTAATATCATTCTCACCTTTGCAGCCCCCACCTCCTGTTTCTCATCCTCCTATCCACCTTGATTGTAAGTTCCCACGGGAATAGGGCCATCGATTCCCCCTGTATTTGTAAAATGTTGTCTTTTATTGTATTGTTTCTCCGTTGTACTTTTATCCTTGTACCCATGGGCAGCGCTGCGGAATCTGTTGGCGCTTTATAAATAAAGAATAATAATAATATAGGTATAGATATATACAGATATATGTAGGAATATCTATTTATAAATACATAGAACATATTCTGCTATGTACAGAACACATGTATACAGTAAATACATAGTTTAAACATTTATTATAAATGAATATTGCATAAACATGATCTTTCATGTTTTTATCTACTTAACTGCAAAGTGCTCCAGTGTACTTATATATATGTCTATGGGGTCTATTTAATAAGGGCTGAATGGCCCCTGTTCCCCTTGTTTCCACACGAGCCTTTAGGCTCGCTGGAAACAGGAGTTAAGAAGCAGCGGTCTTAAGACCGCTGCTCCTAATCACCTACGCCGCCTCTGAGGCGGCATATAGCAATCCACCCAATCATGTATGATCGGGCTGATTGACATCCCCTGAATCTGCAGAGGGCGGTATTGCACCAGCAGTTCACAAGAACTGCTGGTGCAATGATAAATGCAGACAGCGTATGCTGTTGGCATTTATCGATGTGCGGCGGACATAGTTCGCTATAGCGGATCATGTCTGTCCGCACATATATAAATAGACCACTAAATATGTATACATATGTATTTATGTATGTATAAAGAGGATTCCAATATTAGATAGAGGCGCTCAACTATAGGAAAAATATTAAGAATTCCTGAATCTTGTCTAAATGTACATGTGAAATTACATATAAAACCATAAGACAATGAGAGGTTGAAACTTGTATCGGGATGATAGTCTTCACAAAAGTTCAGTAAAGTAAGTTGTTACTGCTTACCAGCTGTTACCTCAATCTTATGAGGTAAGATGTGAGCCCGGTTTAAAGTTGGAACACTGTATGTTACTTTCCTGATGTTAATCCTGAAAAGGGTCCTCTCTCTGGAACTGTCAAACTTGTTCAAATGGAGATCCTGGACTCTCTTCGGTGAGATATGAGGATTCTGGACTCTCTTTGGTAAAGAGGCTGTAGACTGTAATCCGTCTCCGTATATTTTCTTTCTATGGTGGTAGGAATGTAGTATCCCCTCTGTGCCTTTGGATGGATAAACTTTCTCAGACAGTTCTATACCAGGCATCCAAGTGTTGTTTTTACAAGTGCGGCAATCCTCTTGCTGTATAGGAGTTTTACTCCGACTTCAGTCTTACCACACGTGACCGATGGTGTCTGACATCACAGCTAAGCACCGGTTCTGGGTTTATTTTTCTGTAGGTAATCACAGCTGTCAAATTTCAGTATTTGCAGACTTGCATCCCCGATGCTTTTTCTATGTGGTTTTATTTACAGGTCCTGCTCTTAGTGCATAGCACTCAGGAAGCTTGAAATTCTCGTATGGATTCTGCCTTCCCTCTCACTGACTGTTAGCTTCTCCCCATATGTATTTATGTGTTTATATCTGTATATCGTTCTGTAGATACATATATACACATATAAATACATTTGTATACATTTAGACATATATATATATATGGAAATCAGGAGACAGCACTCACTGGTCTTGACAATACTGGATTTATTCAGTGACGTTTCGGGGAATACACCCCTTCATCAGACCAAAGTACATAGAATGAAGCAAACATTTATACTGTTCCATAAGACCCTCCCCCAGTGTGAAAATGCACCAAAATTGTTGCCTTGGCAACCACCAAGTGTCAACAAACCCCATACAAATTAATTAAAAAACAAATTAAATATACCACAATATACCAAATAAGTGAACATTGCAACCATGTACATATACAGTGCAAGTGGGAATCATAATGCAAACGGTAGATACAATTAAAGATCAAACAGAATATCAATAGAAAAAAGTATTCAGCATAGATAGACATTATGTAACCAATGGGAAGCAGTTAACAGGAACAATGAGTAATGCATAGATTAAATGTTTCATTACAGGCTTATACTGAGCAAGCAATATATATATATATATATATATATATATATATATATACAGGGCATACTATCCCCATCATACAGGCAGGTAGAAAAGATAGCGGAACGACTATAAGTAGAAATCACACTGCAGGCATATATTAGCAGGGGGTGTCCAAGGTATATGTATAGGAACTTATCTCATTAGTGTCAATGTAGCGCTGGCAGGAAGAGGGGCTATCAAGGCACATGAACATGGAGTAATCAGTAAAACACTCTATGCATACAGATAAGGAGAAGATAAATACCTGATGGGTTTAGAGGGATATAGCTTTGCGGAGAGTTGTGTGTGTTACCGGAGATACAATAAGCTTGGAGTACTGCGCATGCGTATCGCAATCAAACAACTCCCCTAAGGCTATCGCTATGTGAAAGTTAATTGGTTAGAGGAGACAAGCCCCTATGTTGTCAACAGGCAACGAACAGCTAAAGACAGCAGCAAGAGCTGCTGGAAAAAGAGATCCCTGGATACGCATAGCCAGAGATTGTAAGGGACACCCTTACACGGTGTAAAAATTCATATGGGGAAAAATAACTGATCTGCTATATATAGCACAGACGCAGTCCCTAACACGGTCAAATGCAGGAATATTGAGCTAATCAATAGTTGGTAGATCCATTAGCACTGGATGGTAAACGGAAGAATTAATCAAGGGGGCATATTGTACAGAAGAGTACATGCACAGAATAGTATGTCAAAAAAGCAAATTGGATTTTAAAAAAAGGCAAATTTTGATTTTACAAAAAGCCAAATTTGATTAAAAAATAAAGAATTAACCTATTGTATTAAAACAAGGGTGGAAAAAGGCACACACAACACAACTCAAGGGCTCGCTATGTATACCCCAAATGCACAAAAAATACACAAAAGATATATATATATATAAGATATAGTATGCGGTTATATCCAAATGTCCAATGGCTAAATACACAATGTAAGGCAACCTCCGTTATATGACACACCAAATATTTTACAGGTATTCACATAGACAAACCCAATAGATTGCAGGTATACACATAGACATAGAATTCAATGTCCAATACCCACGTATGGGTCTTAAGGATGAAACCAGGTAATAAATGTCCACAATATCCAAAAGCCATGGAGAACATCAGAAAGTCAAGAAATAAGTCAAATAATAAGTAAACAACAATCGTTTCCGTGGACTAGCCACAGAGAGTAAACACAGTGTTTACAGGGAACAAAAAGGTGGTACCTGTGTCTTCTGATGTCACAAGAAGCAATGTCAGTCGATACACATATACAACTTTAGACATGTATATGTATGTAATACAGTATCTTTTAAAGCCATTAACAAGGTAATCATTTTAGCGTAAGTTTACTTTCAACTCGTAATACCATTGGTAAGCCCAACACGCGCAAACACTTGGGATAAACCCCTTATCGCTTGGGCGCAAACCTTTGCGCTCCACTCGTAATCTGGCCTTAAATTTTGCTAAGAAAATTACAGTTTTAAATACTTTTAAAAATATATCTTGTTTGCAGATCTTTTGCAATGCTTTCTTTATTGTGGGAGCTTCTATAAAAATGGCCACTAAAGGGTCAGTAAGCACCTTGTAATTACATTATGTTTCTGTAGTCACAATAAGGGCTAGATTACTAGTGGAGCAGTAATTATCGCTCACGCTTGCGTGCTTAATCCATTCAATTTTGATCAGATTTTTTTAAAATATATATCTATACCTAAATTCATATTTCTATATGTGTGTATATAACTATACCTACATATCTATTCCTATAGATATATAGGTATAGATATGTATTTTACATGAACAATATCAGATATATATAGAGATATATATTTAATAATAAAAAAGTAGCATAGGAATGTAAAATATGCTTTTTGCGCATCGCGTTTCTCAATTTATATCTTAACTCGGTCGCGTTAGCACACATCAGAGCATAAATATATATATAAATATAAATTATTAAAAAGTAACAAATATACTGTAAAACATATAGATATATTCTATAGATTATTTGACAGTAATTTTATAATTTTTTAATAATTTATATATTTATATATATACTGTATATATATTTTATATGTAACATTTCAATAACGCACCTTAAGAATACTAAGTTCTCATGTGTGCTAACGCGACCGCGTTAAGATATAAATTGAGAAACGCGATGCGCAAAACGCATATTTTACATTCCTATGCTCTTTACATAGAAAATAAGGTACTTTTTTTATTATTAAATATATATCTCTATATATATCTGATACTGTTCATGTAAAATACATATATATATACCTATATATCTATAGGAATAGATATGCAGGTATAGTTATATACACAAATATATAGAATTATGTGTTTAAGAAGAAAAAGGACATTGTCCTGTAAGTGAAGAAGATTGGAATGTTAAATATGTACAGTAAATATACAGTAACACACATAAATACATAAATACATCTGTACACACATATATACATATATAAATATATATATATATATATATATATATATACACACAAACACATAAATATACCTAGTTAGACATGTATATGTATGTATCTCTATATTAAAGCCCTTTGCAAACCTGAGACCTCATATCTTTGAGCCCTTCTAACTTTTTTATGCAAATTTTTTTTTAATTAAAAATTATTTTTTTAAACATCTTTTAGTAATTTTTATCAGACAGTGTTATTATGAGTGTAACTGTACTGTGTAAGTATAGTTAACCAGAGCTCAGAGGTCACGATAACCAGACGAGTGTTAAATTCAATTGCACTTGAGTGAACGAGTTTACTTTCAACTTGTAATATGCTCGCTACTTCCTAAGTGCGCAAACACCCGTGGTAAACCCGATATTGCTTGTGCGCAACAGTTAGCACACCACTTGTCATCTAGCCCTGAGTGTGAAAATGTAAATGCACTAACCGGCTTTTACTTTCATTATTTTTCAAGAACCAACTCCACCCAGCATTTGCTTAATTTGGAGGAGCCAATCAGAATTTGTTACTGTAGTAGACACAGCTAGCTGCTGCCACTTTGTTTTCAAAATTGTATCTCTGCAGAAGCTAATTAGTGACAGATATGTGGCAGGGATAAGTTTGTGAACCTTGCCATCTCTAATGCCAAACCTCAAAACTGAAAAATTCTGAATTTTCAGCGTTAAATTACTGGAAAGGAAATAAATACTGAGTATAGTGCAACATTTTTTAATTGCATATAATTAAAAGGACAGTAAAGTAAAAAATAAACGTTCATGATTTAGATAGGGCATGTAATTTTAAACTGCTTTCCAATTTACTTTTATCATCAAATTTGCTTTGTTCATTTGGTATTCTTAGTTGAAAGCTAACAGGTATGCTCAAATGATAATTTCTTAGCCCTTGAAGGCTGCCTCTTATCTGAATGCATTTGAAAGTTTTTCACAGCTAACAGGCTTTAGTTCATGTGTGCCATATAGATAACATTGTGCTCATGCCTGTGAAGTTACTTATGAGAGGGTTGTGATTGGCAAAAATGCAAGTCTGTCAAAATAACTGAAATAAGGGACAGTCTGCAGAGGCTTAGATACAAGGTAATCACAGAGGTAAAAAGTATAGTAAAATAACCATATTGGCTGTGCAAAACTGGGGAATGGTAAATAAAAGGATTATCTCTCTTTTTAAACAATAACATTTTTTGTGTTTTCTGTCCCTTTAAACATTTTATATTATAATCTCAAAATGTTTACTGTCCCTTTATGTGCCTAAAGGGACAGTCTAGTCCAAAATAAACTTTCATGATTCAGATAGAGAATGTAATTTTAAACAATTTTCCAATTTACTTTTATCACCAATTTTGCTTTGTTCTCTTGGTATTCTTAGTTGAAAGCTAAACCTAGGAGGTTCATATGCTAATTTCTAAGCCCTTGAAGGCCGCCTCTTCTCTCAGGGCATTTTGACACTTTTTCACCACTAGAGGGTGTTAGTTCACGTTTATCATATAGATTACACTGTGCTCACGCACGTGGAATTCCAGTGAGCAAGCTCTGATTGGCTAAAATGGATGTCTGTCAAAAGAACTGAAATAAGGGGGCAGTTTGCAGAGGCTTAGATACAAGGTAATCACAGAGGTAAAAAGTGTATTTATATAACTGTGTTGGTTATGCAAAACTAGGGAATGGGTAATAAAGGGATTATCTATATTTTCAAACAATAAAAATTCTGGTGTAGACTGTCCCTTTAAGGCACTTGATAGTTTTCATTTTCCCTTTCATTTTCAGATACTTTTGACATAGACTTTTATTAGTAGTTAGGTAGTTTCAGAGCCGGCATGAGCTGTACTTTATGTACTTTGAGAAACTTTATGCGTTTAAAATTGAAAATGAAATAAGAAAGAACTAAATGTAACAGACTTGTGTACTGGTCATACAATTAGGTAATTGTTTCTCAAGTGGAGCTATTATATTAAAGTACTTGATTTTTAGCCTTTCAGTGATGTAAGAAAACTGTATGAGTTGGTAGTTTGATGCCATTTTATCCATCTACTTCTGATCAAATTCATATTTGCAATTGCACAGCTTAAAAAAAGGCAGAACACAGTAGATAATTTCCTTTATAATGAGGTTTTGTTCCTGAAGGAACTGTTGCAAAAAATAAATAAATAAAAATGAAAACATATTTGTTGTCAAATGGACCAAATTAATAGGGATGTGCATTGGGACTGTTCGTTATGAAATGAATGCAGAATATGGCACCGCCAGCAGCATTAGGTTATTTGCGGTGCAAATCTTAGTGTGTTGCACTTTCAAAAAAAGAAATCTACTCTGAAAAGAGCTGAATGCTGCTAGTGGCGGCCGTAGTCCAAATGCACATTCCTACTAATTATATAATGTATGTTAATTAGATGCCAATGATTTGTGTCCCTGGCCTCTTCTAAAACTTAACATAAGTTATATAATATTATATTTAAATCTATGAGATGCATGCTATGAATGTAGAAAAACTAAATTCTGTAAAGAAATCTAAAACTATTAGCTATATAACTGTGCACACTAATAAACATTATGTGCCATCTCCCAAAACAATGAAGGCTTCATAGACAAGCTTCAGACACAGGCTGGGATCCCCTGTGGTTCAGTCTTGCAAATCATAAGTTAAAGGGACAGTATACACCAATTTTCACATAACTGCATGTAATAGACACTACTATAAAGAATAAGATGCACAGATACTGATATAAAAATCCAGTATAAAACCATTTAAAAACTTACTTAGAAGCTTCCAGATTAGCTCTGTTTAAAAGGTTACTGGAACACCTACTGCAAGTGGGAAATGGCAGACACTCCCCCTCCCCCTTCCTTTCCATATGAAATGAACTTTTACACAAACAAAAGCAAGCTGGAGTAAGGTATACGTCGGTATTCTCCTAAAACTTTGGGGCTTGGTTAGGAGTCTGAAAATCAATGCAAAGTTATTTATAAATAAGGAAAACTATAAATGGATCATCTACAAAACATTTATGCAAAGAAAAATCTAGTGTATAATGTCCCTTTAAGAAACAGTTGGCTAGATTGCGAGTTGTGCGTTAGGGTAAAAAAGCAACGTTAAGAGGTCCTAACGCTGCTTTTTTACGCCCGCTGGTATTACGAGTCTTGCAGGTTTAGGGACACCGCACATTTCTTTGGCCTTACCGCAAAACGAATTACGTAAACTTCGTAAAGTCTTTTTCTATAACTAAACTGATTGGAACAGCCAATAGAATGCGAGCTCAATCCTATTGGCTGATTGGATCAGCCAATAGAATTGAACTTCAATCCTATTGGCTGATTGCATCAGCCAATAGGATTTTTTCTACCTCAATTCCGATTGGCTGATAGAATTCTATCAGCCAATCGGAATCTAAGGGATGCCATCTTGGATGACGTCACTTAAAGGTACCTTCATTCAGTAAGAAGACTCCGGATGAAGAGGATGCTCCGCGTCGGATGTCTTGAAGATGGACCCGCTCCGCGCCGGATGGATGAAGATAGAAGATGCCGTCTGGATGAAGACTTCTGCCTGTCTGGAGGACCACTTCGCCCGGCTTAGATGAAGACTTCTCCAAGCTTCGTTGAGGACTTCGGCCCGGCTTGGATGAAGACCTCTCCCGGTAAGTCGATCTTCAGGGGGTTATTTTTAAGGGTGTATTGGGTGGGTTTTATTTTTAGGTTAGGGTTTGGGCGGCAAAAGAGCTAACTGCCCTTTTAAGGGCAATGCCCATCCAAAAGCCCTTTTCAGGGCAATAGGGAGCTTAGGTTTTTTTTAGATAATATTTTATTTGGGGGGTTGGTTGTGTGGGTGGTGGGTTTTACTGTTGGGGGGGTTGTTGTTTTTTTTACAGGTAAAAGAGCTGATTACTTTGGGGCAATGCCCCGCAAAAGGCCCTTTTAAGGGTTATTGGTAGTTTAGTTTAGGCTGGGGGGGGGGGTTATTTGGGGGGGGGGGCTTTTTATTTTAATAAGGCTATTAGATTAGGTGTAATTAGTTTAAATATCTGTAATTTGTTTATTATTTTCTGTAATTTAGTGGGGGGTTTTTGTACTTTAGCTAATTTAATTTAATTTAGGTAATTGTATTTAGTTAATTTAATTTAATTTATTTAATTATATTGTAGTGTTAGGTGCTAGTGTAACTTAGGTTAGGGTTTATTTTACAGGTAAATTTGTCTTTATTTTAACTAGGTAGTTATTAAATAGTTAATAACTATTTAATAACTATTGTACCTAGTTAAAATAAATACAAACTTGCCTGTAAAATAAAAATAAACCCTAAGATAGCAACAATGTAACTATTAGTATTGTAGCTAGCTTAGGGTTTATTTTATAGGTAAGTATTTAGTTTTAAATAGGAATAATTTAGTTAATGATAGGAATATTTATTTAGATTTATTTAAATTATATGTAAGTTAGTGGGTGTTAGGTTTAGGGTTAGACTTAGGTTTAGGGGTTAATAACTTTAATATAGTGGCGGCGACGTTGGGGGCGGCAGATTAGGGGTTAATAAATTTAGTTAGGTTGCGGCGACATTGAGGGCGGCTGATTAGGGGTTAATAAATATAATGTAGGTGTCGTCGATGTTGGGGGCAGCACATTAGGGGTTCATAAGTATAATGTAGGTAGGTTGCGGCGACATTGGGGCCGGCAGATTAAGGGTTAATAACTATCATATAGGTGTCGGCGATGTTGGGGCAGCAGATTAGAGGTTCATAAGTATAATGTAGGTGGCGGCAGTGTCCGGAGCGGCAGATTAGGGGTTAATAATATAATGTAGGTGTCGGCGATGTCGGGGGTGGCAGATTAGGGGTTAATAAGTGTAAGATTATGGGTGTTTAGACTCGGGGTTCATGTTAGAGTGTTAGGTGTAGACATAACTTTTATTTCCCCATAGGAATCAATGGGACTGCGTTACTGAGTTTTACGCTGCTTTTTTGCAGGTGTTAGACTTTTTTTCAGCCGGCTCTCCCCGTTGATTCCTATGGGGAAATGGTGCACGAGCACGTACGACCAGCTCACCGCTGACTTAAGCAGCGCTGGTATTGGAGTGCGATGATGAGCAAAATTTTGCTCAATGCTCACTTCTTGTCTTTTAACGACGGGTTTCTGAAAACTACTCGTTAGCACCGCATAGCCTCTAATACAAAACTCGTAATCTAGGTGAGTGATCTTTAGATTGCTGTAATCTAACCTCTTTGTTACCCCAGTGGTGCCAATACTTGAAGCCTGCTGGATTTATTTGTCTAGAGTAATTGACAAGCCTGACTCTTTCACAGTTGGCTGCATGAGAACAGTGGGTGGTGCTGTACAAGGGATTCCCTGATTGACAGGCCTCAAGCCAGAGTGGGCAGGTCCCCTGCCTGGGAAAATTCTCCACTCAGACTTTGATAAATGGGGGCATAAATGTTGAATTACTGTTCATTTTTTTTGTACAAAGTATCTTCAATTCCCTCACACATTTTTTTTTTTTTTAGATAATAATTTATTTGTGTTAATTTTATTTGATGGGGAGAGAGTTGACATAAAGTACAATATATTATTATTATTGTATATCCCATATTTATTATTTAATGCTAGTCTGCTCTTTTTTTTTTTTTTTTTTTAACAAGAACTTAGTTTGTAACTGATACACCAACTTTGTTGAGGGGGAAAATCTGCCTCTCCACTCTCCCATTCATGTGTTAAAATATCAAACAGACCAATCAAATAGCATCAAACTCACTCTTTAAATATTGAAACAAAGTACCCGTTTATTCTCAATTTTATAAATGTCACTCAGGTATGGGTAGATTCCCAGACGTGAAGCAAACCAATGCGTAAACATACGTGAATTAAACTGTAATACCTTAGCATAAACATGCATCACATTTCAAATACATATTTATTATATATCCCTTTAAGACCTTCTGCACATAACCTTTAGGCATGAATCAGTCATTCCATCTTAAAGATACAAGTGACCATTACGGCTTGTTATTACAGACAGTCATTCCTAATTTGTTCCTTGTGGATTGTCCATCCTGAACATTCTAGATAACTTTTAAACGTCCAAGAAGCCAAAATCCCCACATTTAGTGGTGCTCATAAACCTATAGAGCCGTGTTTAAACAAGCAACACTTTCTGTGGGAGACAAACTGTGCAGCAAACGACCGCTGTAAGAAACCGCACTCCAGATCAAGCCGCACTTACAAAACGTGTTCCAATTACCGGATCTGTTGCCACCTCTTATAGTCAGGAGCCGTCACTACTCTCACAGGCATACCACAGCTGCCATGAAGACTTCCCCTGCTTCTCTCACATGCAGGTTACTCCGGACCTTTGACGGATCTTTTCCCGGTGTGTGACGTAATCCTTTCGCTCTCTGCTACCAGGTGGGTTGTTTCCAAGTACTTTAAAGGGTAGGAGTGAACAGATGCTTAGGATAAATGATTTCCCACATCAACGGCTTAAACAAAGACTGTCAAGGATGTGCATCTTATGTGTCAGACATGCCAAAGATAGTGTCCTGGGGTCTTTTGTTTTCAGAACAAACAAACAAACAAAGCCAACGCCATGTACGTTTCACCCCTTTGCAAAAATCAAATGAGGCCTCATAAGGGCTGTATTGCTAAACATCTGTGTTTCTTATTTTATATACATTAAGCCCAACCCTTTTAACTCATTACATATTTTCCTCTCTTAAAAGGAGTTTCCAAACTTAAATATTTAAACCAACTCATCTCAAATATATGTTATGCCATTGGATTTTAAAGGCATATGTAATTATCCCATAATTTCCATTTGTTTCTTACAACTGCGACAAGAAAACTTAATTTCTGAAATCAAAAAAATTTCAATCAATTTGTACTTATTTACACACATGATTATTTACAAAAGCTGAATCTTTTAATCATATTATACAAAACAAGCAAAGTACATTTTATCATTCAGAGTCAGACCCAGTGGACGTCTTGACCTTAGCTTGAAAATCCAGCTTGCCTATTTCTGTAACAGTGTTCTGTCTAGGTCACCTCCCCTGCCATGGGGGTCTCCCTTATCAATTGCCACAAACTTCAGAGAAGCAGTCTCACTGTTATGAAAATAGGCAAAAAGTCTTGCAACATTTGTATCCCTTTTGTTTGTTACATCATCTCGATGCTCCTGTATTCTGTCCTTAGAAACCTTCTAGTTTTTCCTATGTAGCATTTGGGACAGGAACAATGCAGCATGTAGATAACCCCTGTAGAGTCACAGTTCATAAAAAATCTAATGTCATAAACCTTATGGCCATTACCCTGAAAGGTTTTACTTCTCTCCATGTAGGGACACTATACGCATTTACCACATGGATGGCTGCCTTTCACTCCTCTATCCTTTCCAACCCAGTCTGACATAGAGGGGCTCCTGGTGAATCTGCTTTGCACTAGCTTGTCCCTAAGGCTGGGAGCTTTTCTTTCTGTTAGCAAGGGAAATTTTCCCACAGCACTTTCCAATTTCTCTTCCAACTGCAAAATGTGCCAATTGTTTTTTAAAGTGAATTTAAATTTAGTTGATTAACCGCCCGGTTTTTAAAAAGCCGATTAAAAACAGGGTCACTTTAAATTGTCAAAATTTACATTTCACTCGTGCTGTGAAAATACTTACCTTTTAATCTTGACAGCCGCTCCAGCGATTCCCACGGTCGCCGCAAGCCTCTTCATACGTCAGAAATGATGGAACGGCCATCCTCCAATCATGGCTTTCACCCGGGGGAATCAGTGTCTTATTCAACGCCGTGATTGGAGGAAGCCGGATTCCTCATTTTAGACCCAGGAAGAGGCTTTGCGACGGACGGGGGAAGTGATGCAGCGGCTGTCAAGATTAACAGGTAAGTATTTTTGATGATTTAAAATGCCCCTGTTTTTAATCGGATTTTTAAAAACGGGGCACTTTATCATCTAAATTTACATTCACTTTAATACAAATCTTATATACCTAGCTTTATCATCTAAATTTACATTCATTTTAATACAAATCTTAAATCCTCCCATTGTTGTATGTAGTAATAAACCTAATTGTTCTCTCTTTATTTTGAGTTTTTTCACTATAGAGCAGGCTATCCCTACTTGTGTTTCTTGCTCTAGTCAGAGCTTTTTTCACACATTTTGTAGACTATCCTCTTTTATAGAATCTATCTTGCATACTTGTTGCATGTTTCTCAAACTTGGTTGTGGATGACAGTTTCTTTTAAGTCTCATAATACCTTTAATCAGTACAGATTGGTGTGAGCTAGAGGCCTCCAATATGCTGTTTGTAGCTGTCTGTTTTCGGTAGTTCTCTGTCATAATGACTCCTTCTTCGTTCCTGATTTTAATGTCTAGGAATGGAAGTTAAAAGAGTGTGAGACTGGTTTCTAAGGTCAGGAATATATTTTGTTCATTCTTATTGAGGTCATTAACAAACATTCTGAGTATCTCTTCTGGGCCCTCCCAGAGTACCAGAATATCATCCACATACTGCACCCAAATCAATACATACTGATCAAAGGCATAGCTATGTTTTTCAAAAACATTGGACATTTCCCAAGCACCCAGGTAAAGACACGCATAGGTTAGTGCACAAACCGACCTCCTAAGCTGTGCCTCTGATATGCCTATATATCCTATTATAAAAAGAGAAAACATTGTTTTCAAGAATAAACCTCAACAAACGGATTACAAAGTCAGTGTGCTTTTCAAATTTTGTATCTCTGGTATCCAAAAAGGACTTAATTGCATCGATACCTATATCATGGGGAACTGAAGAATAAAGACTTTCAACATCCAAAGATGCTATTATAGTGTTGTCTGAAACCTTTGTACCATCCAACTTTTTCAGCAAATCTGCTGTATCTTTGATTTATGCGGGAGGGTGGTAAGGAAGGGACGTAAGACAAAATCTACATATTGGCCTATTTTCTCTGTGGCACTCCCTGCGCCAGAGACTATGGGCCTACCTGGGGGTGTCCTCATATTTTTATGCAGTTTTGGAATGGTATAGAAAACTGGTACAGGGAAATTGGGATATAAATAATCATATTCTTGATTTGAAATCAACCCCTCACTTTTAGCTTTGCTAAGGATTTTAGATAATTCTCGTTGGATTCTAGCTATTGGATTACCTGCCATTTTTTCATATTGATCTATCATGCCAAGTTGGCATTTTATTTCTATGAGATAATTGGTTTCATCCATAAGCACTAAGTTCCCAGCCTTATCGGCTGGCTTGATTATCAGGTTTGTGGCCCTTGATAATTCATTGAGGGCCTTTCGTTCACTTTTTGCCAAATTATCCCCTGTCACAGTGTCAATTTGCATCATTTCTATTTCCTTTTCAGTAGCTTACACTAACAAACTGACAGCTGGCACCTGAGACAAAATTGGCATAAATGATGATTTCATTTTAAAAGGGGAATTAATCAGACTTGATATTTTAGTCCAAGAATCCTGTTCTATTCCTTCACTTAACAGTGTTTCTAAGACAGTTAATGTCTCTCTGTCCTTTTTATCTAGACCTTTATTCCCTTCATCAGTTCTGCCCATTATCTGAGAAAGTACAAATTTTGTAGCGAATAATTAGAGGTCTTTAATGACCTCAAACTTATCCATCTGATAAACTGGACAATATTACAAACCTATTTTTAAAAGTGAAACATGTGCTTGATTCAAGCTAAAAGAAGAAAGGTTGACTATCTGTAGTTCTTCATCTGCATGTTCCCCTAATATCTCCTGCAAAACCTCCTTCTTGACCTCCCTATGGGTAAGAATATGTTCTGCATCTGATATTTATTTCTCCCCCCTTGTTGTCTTGTGGGGTACCTCCTCTCTTCTGAGGATGTATTTGCTCTGTCTCTTCCTCTTTCTGCCCTATTTCCTCCTTCATCTTCTATATCTCCCTTCTGAAAATTTGTTTTCTGAGTTCTATTTATCCCTTCTGATTCGAAAGTGTCAGTCCCTGAGTCATATGACCCTCTCTGTGATCTATACATATATACTTTTTGTTGTTTGTGATCATCCTGGTCTCTATGTAATTTACAAATGTTTCGTGTTTTTATTTCGTGTTTTTATTACTGAAGTTGGTATCACTTTCAAACCTATTTACATCTTGTAGTGTTTTGTCAATATCCTCCTTTAGTTTTTCTAATCTTTTGTCATTCCTTTTGATTAACATCCCTATTAAGGCACATTTTGACAATTTTTCATTCCATTTACCTAAGAATGTTCCAACCTCCTCATCCACCTTTGTGCTAGGGCTCGGATCTAAAAGGAGTCTCAATCCCCTAGGTATCATCTCATTGTTAATATAATTAGTAAGACTAGAGTTCTCAGCTCTAATTTTAATCTGTCTAGTAAGATTATTTCTATATTTCTTAAAGACAGAAGACCGAAGAAGGGACCCCCATGGCAGGGGAGGTGACCTAGATAGAACACTGTTACAGAAAGAGGCAAGCTGGATTTTCAAGCTAAGGTCAAGATGTCCACTGGGTCTGAATGATAAAATGTACTTTGCATGTTTTGTATAATATGATTAAAAGTCTCAGCTTTTGTAAATAATCATGTGTGTAAATAATAAATTGATTGAAAAAAATGTTATTTCAGGAAGGACGTTTTCTTGTCCCAGTGGTAAGAAACAAATGGAAATTATGGGATATTTACATATGCCTTTAAAATCCAATGTTATAACATATATTTGAGATACGTTGGTTTAAATATTTGAGTTTGGAAACTCCCTTTAAGAGAAGAAAAGATGTAATGAGTTAAAAGGGTTGGGCTTAACGTACATAAAATAAGAAACACAGGTGTTTAGCAATACAGCCCTGATGAGACCCAATTTGATTTTTGCAAAGGGGTGAAACGTACATGGCGTTGGCTTTGTTTGTTTG
Organism: Bombina bombina; assembly: GCF_027579735.1. Taxonomy (NCBI): domain Eukaryota; kingdom Metazoa; phylum Chordata; class Amphibia; order Anura; family Bombinatoridae; genus Bombina; species Bombina bombina. Next base: position 1,118,754,244 of record NC_069501.1, on the reverse strand, counting down.
TTCTGAAAACAAAAAACCCAAGGACACTATCTTTGGCATGTGTGACACATAAGATGCACATCCTTGACAGTCTTTGTTTAAGCCGTTGATGTGGGAAATCATTTTTCATAAGCGTCTGTTCACTTATACGCTTTAAAGTACCTGGAAACAACCCACCTGGTAGCAGAGAGCGAAATGATGACGTCACACACCAGGTAAAGGTCCGTCAAAGGTCCTGAGTAACCTGCATGTGAGAGAAGCAGGGGAAGTCTCCATGGTGGCTGTGGTATGCCTGTGAGAGTAGTGACGGCTCCTGACTATAAGAGGTGGCAACAAATCTGGTAAGCGGAACACGTTTTGTAAGTGCAGCTTGACCTGGAGTGCGGTTTCTTACAGCGGTCGTTTTCTGCACAGTTTGTCTCCCACAGAAAGTGTTGCTTCTTTAAATATGGCTCTATAGGTTTATGAGCACCACTAAATGTGGGGATTTTGGCTTCTTGGAAGTTTAAAAGTTATCCAGAATGTTCAGGATGGACAATCCACAAGGAACAAATTAGGAATGACTGTAATAACAAGCCGTAATGGTCATTTGTATCTTTAAAGTGAAGGTAAACTTTGATTAATGAAACCCCTTTTTTTAAAAATACTATTAAAAACAGGGCACTTTCATTCATCAAAGTTTACAAAGCAGCCGTTTTGATTAAAAACTTACCTTTTTTTCTTTTCACAGGCAGAGCAGCTTCCCCTCCTGGAAATCCTCTCTTCACACGTCAGCAATGACTAATCCGGCTTCCTCCAATCACATCATGGCTTCAGGCAATGACTACCCTGTGGGGAAAGCCGTGATTGGAGGAAGCCGGATTAGTCATTGCTGACGTGTGAAGAGAGGATTTCCAGGAGGGGGAAGCTGCTCTGCCTGTGAAAAGAAAAAAAGGTACGTTTTTAATCATAACGGCTGCTTTGTAAACTTTGATGAATGAAAGTGCCCCTGTTTTTAATAGTATTTTTAAACAACAAGCTTTTATTCACCAAAGTTTACCTTCACTTTAAGATGGAATGTCTGATTCATGCCTAAAGGTTACGTGCAGAAGGTCTTAAAGGGATATATAATAAATATGTATTTGAAATGTGATGCATGTTTATGCTAAGGTATTACAGTTGAATTCACGTATGTTTACTCATTGGTTTGCTTCACGTGGGAATCTACCCATACCTGAGTGGTATTTATACAAATGAGAATAAACGGATACTTTGTTTCAATATTTAAAGAGTGCTGTATTCCCTTACTTTATGAAACAATTTGATTATTTTCCTTTTGTGTATAGTTCTCTCTTTTTACTTCTAATGAATTCATTTTTTAAGGGTCTTCACCAAGTAACTAAGATGATATGTGTATCAAACTAACTAATAAATATTATATATGTATTGTATTTTATGGATTAGATTTTGAAGATGAATCCTCTCCCCATCCTAATACTTTAATATATACATTTTGGGTTTCATTTCCCTTTAACAATGAAAAGAAATGAATATATAAACATTTTCCAGTGGAGAATTTTTGTTTTAAACTCCCATCTTCTCATCTGGTATTATTGAATGAATAGTTGGGAACCTCTAGCATCTTGTGCTCTGATCACAATAACAAGGAGTAAAAGGTTATTTAATAAGACTTAAAACACCTTGCAATATTTTTCTGCAGTCTTGCAATAAATGAGCACTGAGTGTGACCATTTTCTGAATGCATTAACACCTGCTGCAACTGTTTTCCAACAGCTAAATTCTTTCTAACTTCTTCCACTTGTCTTGAAGGAGCCAATCAGGATTTATTAGAGAAGACAAGATGCTGTCATTTGTTCTACAGTTCTTAATTTGATTAGTTCTGCTGAGGCCAGTTAGGGACAAATATTTTGCATGTTATGTCTTCTATGCGCGCTCCCAATTCTCAGATTTGAAAACTCACAGTTTTCAGAGAGAAATTGTAGGAAAGAAGGGCAAAATAAAAGTATATATATATATTTTAATACACATAATTTAACATTTATGTTACAATTTATAGTATTTCATGTCCCTTAAAATAGTCCCATGATTGGTGACTGATATATAAATGTGTAATGAAGAATGTTAGGGTATTATTATTACATTAAATCTACAACAGATTCCGCAATACTATACAGGGAGTACAATAACTAAAGAGAAGACGGGGAAGGTAGACTGGGACAGATTAGTTTGATCTTTAGTAATGATCTTTTTTTTTTTTTTTGCTTTGGTTGAGTCTTTAAGCTATTGGTAATAAAGATTGACATTTCTTATGTACTCGGGTTTATTTTCCTTCCCATTTTCAAACCATAAATGATTTTTCTGAGAAAAAACTTCCATAGCTCTGGGTTTCCCAGGCAGTTCAAGTTTGTGGCCATGTAAGTAGTGTATTCAAGATGAATGTATGGCATTAGCACGCAATACCAAAACTGATGAGATATATTTACAGTGGAGAAATTCTTGTATGGCTAAATTATGCTATATTTCAAAGACATATTGAGGACAAGCAACAATATGACTGTCACTGGGTGAGATAACAAATGTATCCAACAACATTTCAATAAGGTTTCACATGATGAGGCTAATTTGTCATTGATTTAAGTCATTTGTGTGACAGGTGTGTCGTTACGACGGGAAACAACTTTAATTTCACTCCGTTTTCCTTTTCAATAATTCAGTTATAGTAGAAAGCAATATAAATAAACTATAATCCTTCTCAGCTTTCATTTCATTTTCTTTGTTGTGTAAAAAGCTTTAGTAATGTATACTCTGTTTCATTATGGAGCATGGAATTGAATGTAGCATTTTTAGAACAATTAAAACTATTGGGCTAGAAAAAATATATGATTTTAGTGGTTACTTTTCCTTAAAAGGGACACTGAACCTAAATGTGTTCTTTTGTGATTCAGATAGAACATGCAATTTTAAGCAACTTTCTAATTTACTCCTATTATCAAATTTTCTTCATTCTCTTGGTTTCTTTATTTGAAAAGCAAGAATTTAAGTTTAGATGCCGGCCCATTTTTGGTGAACAACCTGGTTTGTTCTTGCTTATTGGTGGATAAATTCACCCACCAATAAACAAGTGCTGTCCAGGGTCTGAACCAAAAATTGTCTGGCTCCTTAGCTTAGATGCCTTCTTTTTCAAATAAAGATAGCAAGAGAACGAAGAAAAATTGATAATAGGAGTAAATTAGAAAGTTAATGGCCTTGACTACGGTATCCTTTCTAAAACAAATATTTGTACATTTTTTATGTAATGCTCAACCATCCTTAAAGGGACACTAAAGTCAAAATTAAACTTTCATGAATCAGATAGAGCAAGCCGTTTTAAGAAACTTTCCAGTTTACTTTTATTATCAAATTTTGCATAATCTTTTTCTATTCACACTTTCTGAGGCACAGGCTCCTACTGAGCATGTCCAGAAGCTCACAGGGTATATGTATACTATTCTGTGATTGGCTGATGTCTGTCACATGACACAGGGGACTGGCAAATGTGAGAAAAAATAAAATAAATTCAGAGTACGCTTTTTGCATTCTCTTTTGCAAATCTAGCCTTTTATTGGCCTCTGGGGACTGCGGTTTTGGAATATATATATATATATATATATATATATATACACACATACATACATATATATATATTAGTTTGGAAATCCTCATGCTAATCCTCAAATTCACATTTTCAGAATCCAGAATTTTTCAGAAATCCAGACATTTTATAAAAAATTAACGGCTAGGTCACGAGTTTGGCGTTAGCCTTAAAAAGCAGTGTTGAGAGGTCCCAACTCTGCTTTTTAAAGCCCGCTGGTATTACGAATCTGACAGGTACAGGTGTACCGCTCACTTTTCTTCTGCGACTCGAGGCTACCGCAAATCCTCTTACGTCAATTGCGTATACTATCTTTTTAATGGGACTTGCCTAACACCGGTATTACGAGTCTTGGAAGAAGTGAGCGGTAGACCCTCTCCTGTCCAGACTCCTACCGCATATAAAAGTCAGTAGTTAAGAGTTTTATGGGCTAACGCCGTAACATAAAGCTCTTAACTAAACTGCTACAAAGTACACTAATACCCATAAACTACCTATTAACCCCTAAACCGAGGCCCCCTCACATCGCAAACACTATAATACATTTTTTTAACCCCTAATCTGCCGACCGGACATCGCCGCCACCTACATTATACCTATGAACCCCTAATCTGCTGCCCCTAACATCGCCGACACCTACATTATATTTATTAACCCCTAATCTGCCGCCACCTGCCTACAATTATTAACCCCTAATCTGCCGACCGGACATCGCCGCCACTTTAATAAATGTATTAACCCCTAAACCGCCTCGCAAACACTAGTTAAATTGTATTTAGGAAAAATCTGACTGGTTGATTGGATCAGCCAATAGAATGCAAGGTCAATTTTATTGGCCGATTAAATCAACCAATCGGATTTTTCCTACCTTAATTCAGATTGGCTGATAGAATCCTATCAGCCAATAGGAATTCGAGGGACGCCATCTTCGATGACATAATTTAAAGGAACCCGTCATTCGTCGTTAGTCGTCGTGCTGGAAGGATGCTCCGCGCCGGATGTCTTCAAGATGGAGTCGCTCCTCGTCGGATGGATAAAGATAGAAGATGCCGCTTGGATGAAGCCTTCTCCCAGTCCGGATGTCCTCTTCTGCCCGGATAGGATGAAGCCTTCTCCCTGTCTGGATGTCCTCTTCTGCCCGGATCGGATGAAGACTTCTGGACGGATCGGATGACCACTTGTGCCCGGCTGGGTGAAGACGGCTCAAGGTAGGGTGATCTTCAATGGGGTAGTGTTAGGTTTTTTAAGGGGGTATTGGGTGGGTTTTAGAGTAGGGGTGTGTGGGTGGTGGGTTTTAATGTTGGGGGGTATTGTATTCTTTTTTTAAAGGTAAAAGAGCTGATTACTTTGGGGCAATGCCCCACAAAAGGCCTTTTTAAGGGCTATTTGTAATTTAGTATAGGGTAGGGCATTTTATTATTTGGGGGGGCTTTTTTATTTTATTAGGGGGCTTAGATTAGGTGTAATTAGTTTAAACTTCTTGTATTTTTTTTTTTCCTGTAATTTAGTGTTTGTTTTTTTCGTAATTTAGTTTATTGAATTTAATTGTAATTAATTGTAGGTAGTTTAGGTAATTTATTTAATTATAGTGTAGTTTTAGGTGTAATTGTAATTTAGGTTAGGATTTATTTTACAGGTAATTTTGTACTTATTTTAGCTAGGTAGTTATTAAATAGTTAACAACTATTTAATAACTATTGTACCTAGTTAAAATAAATACAAAGTTGCCTGTCAAATAAAAATAAATCATAAGTTAGCTACAATTGAACTATTAGTTATATTGTAGCTAGCTTAGGGTTTATTTTATAGGTAAGTATTTAGTTTTAAATAGGAATAATTTATTTAATTGTAGTTATTTTATTTAGATGTATTTAAATTATATTAAAATTAGGGGGGTGTTGGGGTTAGACTTAGGTTTAGGGGTTAATAACTTTATTATAGTGGCAGCGACATTGGCTGCGGCAGATTAGGGGTTAATAAATATAATATAGTTTCGGCGATGTTGGGGGGGCAGATTAGGGGTTAATAACTATAATGTAGGTAGCGGCGATGTTGGGGGCAGCAGATTAGGGGTTCATAGGTATAATGTAGGTGGCGGCGGTATCCGGAGTGGCAGATTAGGGGTTAATAGTATAATGCAGGTGTCGACGATGTTGGGGGCGGCAGATTAGGGGTTAATAAGTGTAAGATTAGGGGTATTTAGACTTGGGGTTCATGTTAGGGTGTTAGGTGCAGACATATTTTTTATTTTCCCATAGGAAACAATGGGGCTGCGTTAGGAGCTGAACGCTGCTTTTTTGCAGGTGTTAGGTTTTTTTTCAGCCGGCTCAGCCCCATTGTTTCCTATGGGGAAATCGTGCACGAGCACGTTTAGCCAGCTTACCGCTACCGTAAGCAGCGCTGGTATTGAGGTGAGATGTAGAGCTAAATTCTGCTCAACGCTCAGCTTTTTGCGCCAGGTTTAAAATAACCTGTAATACTAGCGTTGGCTTAAGGGAGCGGAAGAAAAAAAAGGAGCGTTAGCACCGCACTGCCTTACCGACAAAACTCATGATCTACCCGAAAATTAATAACAATTACACTATTTCCCTGCCAGTAAGTCAAAATCTTCTTCTTCTTTTTTTTTCTAAAATGCAAATGCAATTCTATATGTATTTAAAACAATAATTATTAGTGTTCTACTACCTTTACTAGCTTTCTGACGATACTATCAAAAGTATTAAAAATTATATAAAAGTTGTGCACCATCCCCTGTACAAATTGTCCCATTTTGCAGATATATAAATATTCCGAAATTCTAAATATTTTTTAATCCAAACTTTTTCCCTGGTCCCAAGCAGTTTGGATAAAGGGTTTTCTAACAGTACAGATAATGGCCTTGCTATAACAAAAACATGGACAAAAACTGACTTCAGCATCACAACGGAGGAATCATTTTTTTTACCCCCCTCTCTTCAAATGCGCAAGTTGCAATTCACTTGCCAGCATCTTATAATCTTTTACATCTCAGTGCATAGTATGAGTTTCATTGTGAAGGACACCAAAAATATGTTTAAAATGTTATAGAACAAAGGAATAAAAAAAACTCCTACTATAAAACAGTCCACAATGTTATATGGGGGAAAATCTAAAACAGTTATAGAGAAATAAAGGAATACAAAAAATAAACAACATTGTCAGCTTTGAAAAAGCAAGACACAACAAGACAGGATGCTTAGCTAGGGCAATAAAACCTTTATGAATTCCAATACTGGACATAAGTGCAGGTGAAAAAAGCCAACCACACCTCTATAACACCCATGGCCAGCCGCTTACTCATATCTGTGAGATCACCCAGACACGTTTATTTCTATCCAGTGAGACTACATTACCATAACAGCATAGATCTGCATATTTAACAATCTTGTAGAGGGAACATTTCCAATACTCATTGATCTATCACTTTTATCCCAGTGCCAGGTAGGGCTGTGTCACTTGTGCCTATGCATAAGGATACAATGCAGAGAAGGGTGCCTTGTTGCTTAATTAAGTGGTTAGACCATTATGATGTATACGTTACTGGTAGTTAAATGAGGTAGACAGTTAAATCATTGCCTCTTTATGGGAGGAACCAAAAGGTTGTCAGTTGTAGTTTTAGCACAGGGCTCAGTTAGCAAAGAGCTATCTCAGACTCCCTATTAAGCCTCTCCTGTGAGCTCCCTTTTTATGTACACTTGATTGTCATGCTGCTTTTCGGTTCTCAGAGCGCACAATGCTAACTGGCAATAGTGTGTTTTAGGCTCCAACACTATTTGTAATTGTGTAGCACACTTCTGTAGACTTCAGCAGTTAATTTGGCTTCCCACACTAATTCCCCCGCCTTCTCTGTGAGTGCACGTCTGCTGTAAGGGAGATTGTCTTGTATGGATCCCAGCTCCTGTGCTGCTATTACTTAAGAGTGTACCCGGAGGGGGTAAGATTACAAAATATCCAAGATTATTATGAATATATTATAGTTACATTGGTTTTACAAATTTGTTGTGGGCTGCTTATTCACTTTTATTTTGCTTAAAATTTGGATTTGGCGTTATTTCACAGTAAGATTCTCTATCTGCCTGTTACACCTCTCTGTTAATTCTTGAATTTTGCTATAAGATCCCTGAATTATTTGCTCTCTTCATACAGTTTAGAATGATCTGGGGTGTATAATTTTGTATATCTTGGAATTATCTGTCTTTTTTGCCTTGCTAAGATGGAGCATACTGGAACTGTCCCAAAATCTGTAATCATAGATCCTTTTGAAGGTAAAGCCACTGATTCATTCAGTTTAAATGTGCAAACTTGTTACTATTGTACCCCCAGCACAATTTTGCATGCCAATCAATTTAATGCTGCACTTGCCTCTAAAGGAGTCTTTGCTCTCTCTGTTTGCTCTTTACAAAGGAGTTCTTCAGATTTTGCTCCAGGATTCAAGGATTTTGTGCACTTTACCGTTTCTGAAATGTTGGTGACTATGCCTCCTCCAACAAAGTAGACAAAGCTATTTCCCCCTTGGAAAAGCGCACTACTATTCCTTTAAAGGATAGTACCTTGTTCAAGGATTCCATGGATATGACATTAGAGTCTTTTCAAAGGAAGGATTTTCAGCAAGCAGGTTTCTTATTTAGACCAGCTCTCTGTATAGCATGTGTGGCAGCAGCCTCTACTATATTGTGCAACAGTTTGTCTGATCAGATATCAGAGGTCTCTATCTATAGATGATGATTTTGAAAATCTTCTGAATTTGATTAGGTCTGACAATGCTTTAATTTGTTATGCAATTTTTGACATTATCAGGATTAATGTCAAGAATATGGCATTAGCTGTCCTAAATAGAAGGGCATTATGACTGAAATCATGGTCAGCTGACATGGTTTCTAAGACCAGACATTTGAATCTTTCTTTTCTAGGAAATATTTTATTTGGTCCTGGTCTGGATGCAATTATTTCTACTGTAACTGGAGGTTTTCTTCCTCAGGATAAAAAAAATAATGGGGAAAGGTAGAGTTTCTAATTGTTTTTGTTCCCTTAGTCAATCTAGGAACCAAAAAACCTTCTCTTCTTCTCAAAATGTACTCTTCCAGATCTACCTGGAGGTTCTCTTTAACCTGGAGCAAGTCTAAGCAGTCAAAAAAGCCTGTAACTTCTACCAAGTCGGCATGAAGATGTGGATACAGATATGGATCTACTTCTGGAAGAAAAGCCTGGGCTCAGTCTGTTTGAGATCCCTGGGTATTGAACAATGTTTCCCAGGGATAAAGAAAAGGCTTCAAATGCCTCTAATGCCTTCCAGTGGAAGGTTTCTGCTCTCCAACATTCTAAAGAATCCAGAAAAAACTCAAGCACTCTGGATTTGGAAATCATGGATGTGATCCTCAGTTCCTCTATCGTAACAGGGTCAGGGATTTTATTCCAGTCCTTTTATAGCTCCCAAGAGAGGAAACGTTCAGGCCCAATCTGGATCTAAAGTTTCTCAGTGTTCCGATCTTCAAGATGGAATCAATCAGGACTATCCTTCCTCTTGTCCAATAAGGCCTATTCATGTCCATTATAGATTTGAAGGATGTCTACTTCCATATCCCTGTTCACTAGGAGCATTATCAGTATCTCAGATTTGCCTTTTTGGACAAACATTTTCAGTTTACAGCCCTTCCGATTGGTCTGGCTATAGCTCAGAGAATTTTCACCAAAGTTCTGGGAAGCCTTTTGTCTCTAACCAGAGCTCAGGGTATTTTGGTAGCACAATACCTGGATGATATCTTGGTTCAGGATTGATCTTTACCTTTTGCAATCTCTCATACAAACAATCTTTAGTTGTTTTTTTGACAACATAGATGTAAAATCAATGTTCCAAAAAGCTCTCTGTCTCCTCAGACCAGGGTGTCTTTTCTGGGAGTCGTCATAGACTCTATTTCAATTAATCAATTAACTGTTAAGGAATTAATTCCTTAACAGTTCAGAGAAAGCTAAAGTTTCAGAGAATTTGTGCAAAACTTCAGTCAATTCACAATCCTATAGTAGCTCTCTGTATGGAAGTATTAGGTCTGATGATTGCTGCATCGAATGCCATTATGTTTGTTCGGTTTCAGATGAGACTTCTTCAACTTTGCATGTTGAGTCAATTGTGGAAATATTAAAATTAAATTTCCTTAGGAAATCTACTGGATTCTGTAGCAAGAAGATCTCTTTCATGGTGGATAAATCATCAGTCTATTTGTCAGGAAGCTTTCTTTCTACATCCAACTTTGACTATAATCACAACAGATACAAGCCTATCTGGTTTTGGCGTAGTATGAGGTTCAAGAAGAGTGCAGGGAGTTTGGTCTCCTCAGGAAGAGAGATTACCAATAAATATATTAGAACTCTGAGTGATCTTCAGAGCTTTTCTGAAGGAGGAGATTTATCTACGTTTTCAATCACAAAATTACACAGCAGTTGCATATACCAATCATCAAGGGGGACGTGCAGTTTTCTAATGATGAAGGCAGTCTCTTCAGTTCTATCTGTCACAGAGAGCAATTTCTGCTTTATTTCGGCCATCCATATTCTAGGCATGAACAATTGGGAAGCAGACTATCTCAATTTCCTATCCCTTCATCCAGGGGTATGGTTGCTTTATTTGAATATCTTTAATTGGCTAGTCAAGAAGTGGGGTCTCCCAGAGATACACCTGATGGCTTCTCATTTAAATAACAAGCTTCCCAAATATTTAGCTAGATCCAGGGATCCACAGGCAGAGGTGGTAAAGGCTCTAACAGTTCCTTGGTCTTTTCGTCTGGCATTTATTTTTCTTCTACTTTTCTGCTTGCAAGAGTGATAGCTTGAATCAATCAGGAGCTGTCATCTGTAATCCTGATTGCTCCAGCTTGGCCTTACAGAACTTGGTTTGCTTTCCTCCTTGGCCTCTTCTTCGTCTTCACAATCTATTGTCTCAAGGTCCTTTTTTTATCATTAAGATCTTGAGTCTCCCACTGTGGAGTTTGAACACAAAATTTTAAGCCATGCACAAAAACCTGTCACGAGGAAGATCTATAACCAGGTTTGGAAAATTTCTTTCCTGGTGTGAAATTCAAGGTTTTAATTTAATTACCAATAGGATTTCAGTAGCTCTCATCCTATTGGCTGATTTGAATTTGAAAAATCAAATCAGCCAATAGGAATGAAAGGTGCGCCATTTTGAAATGGCTACCTTGCATTCAACTTCAGTGTACGGCGACGACCGTATGAAGAGGACGCTTCGCGGAGAATGGCATCAGCTTCCAGGATGGCCCCGCTCTGTGCCACCGGGATGAAGATAGAAGACACCCCAAGGATGGATGAAGACCACCCCATCTGGATGAAGACTTCGCCACCTGGATGGAGATGGATGTCCGTACTTCAGAAACCATGAGTAGATCTTCTGGGGTTAGTGTTAGTTTTTTTTTTTTGGTGGGTTTTTTTTAGACTAGGACTTTGGTCTTGGAAAAAGAACTGAATGCCCTTTTAAGGTCAATGCCCATACAAATGCCCCTTTAGGGGCAATGGGTAGCTAGGTTTTTTTTAGAGTTAGGTTTTTTTATTTTGGGGGCTTGGTTGGGTGGTGGGTTTTACTGTTGGGGGGGACTTTGTATTTTGTTACAGGTAAAAGAGCTGATTTCTTTAGGGCAATGCCATACAAAAGGCCCTTTTAAGGGCTATTGGTAGTTTATTGTAGACTAGTGGGTGTTTTTATTTTTATAGGGCTATTCGATTAGGTGTTATTGTTTTTATTATTGATAATTTCTTTTTTTTTAATCTTAGTCGGCTAGATTACGAGTTTTGCAGTATGAGTGAAAAAGCAGTGTTAAGGCTCTTTTTCACTACGGCTGGTATTCCGAGTCTTGCAGGTTTAGGGGCACTGCACACTTTTTTGGCCGTAACGCAACGTAATTACCGCAGCTTTCAAAAAGTCCTTTTTCAATGGGACTTCCATAGTGCCGGTATTACGAGTCTGCCTGGGAGGCCAAAAAGTGAGCGGTACACCCTATACCTCCAAGATCCATACCGTAAACTGAAAGTCAGTAGTTATGAGTTTTACGCTACAAAGCTGTAACATAAAACTCATAACTAAAGTGCTAAAAAGTACACTAACACCCATAAACTATCTATTAACCCCCAAACCAAGGCCCTCCCGCATCGCAAAAACACTATATTAAAATTATTAACCCCTAATCTGCCGCTCCGGACATCGCCACCACTATAATAAACATATTAACCCCTAAACCGTCGCACTCCCGCATCACAAGCGCTAGTTAAATATTATTAACCCGTAATCTGCCGCCCCTAACATCGCCGCCACCTACCTACATTTATTAACCCCTAATCTTCTGCCCCCAACGTCGCCGACACTATACTAAAGTTACTAACCCCTAAACCTAACCCTAACACCCACTAACTTTAATGTAATTAAAATAAATCTAAATAAAACCTACTATTAATAACTAAATAATTCCTATTTAAAACTAAATATTTACCTGTAAAATAAACCCTAAGCTAGCTACAATATAACTAATAGTTGCATTGTAGCTAGCTTAGGTTTTATTTTTATTTCACAGGCAAGTTTGTATTTATTTTAACTAGGTAGACCAGTTAGTAAATAGTTATTAACTATTTACTAACTACCTAGCTAAAATAAATACAAACTTACCTGTAAAATAAAACCTAACCTGTCTTACACTAACACCTAACCTTACACTACAATTAAATCAATTACATAAATTGAATACATATAACTAAATTACAAAAAAACAAACACTAAATTACACAAAATAAAAAAAGAAATTATCAGATATTTAAACTAATTACCTCTAATCTAATAGCCCTATCAAAATAAAAAAGCCCCCCCTAAAATTGCCCCGAAGAAATCAGCTCTTTTACCTGTAAAAAAAAATACAAACAACCCCCCAAAAGTAAAACCCACCATCCACTCAACCAACCCCCAAATAAAATCCTAACTAAAAATTGAAAAGGGCATTTGGATGGGCATTGCCCTTAAAAGGGCATTTAGCTATTTTTCTGCCCAAAAGTCCTAATCTAAAAATAAAACCCACCCAATAAAGCCTTAACCCCTTAACGACCAAGGACGTACGCCACACGTCCTCAAAAAAAATACAGTTAATGACCGAGGACATGTGGCGTACGTCCTTGGTCTGGAAAGCAGCTGGAAGCGATCCTGCTCGCTTCCAGCTGCTTTCCGGTTATTGCAGTGATGCCTCGATATGGAGGCATCCTGCAATAACCCCCCTTGGCCATCCGATGCAGAGAGAGCCACTCTGTGGCCCTCTCTGCACCGGACATCGGTGGCCGGTATCGTTGGTGGGTGGGAGCTTACGTGGGAGGCGGGTGGGCGGCCATCGATGCTCTGTGTGGAGTGGAGGGGGGCGGGACCTACGGGAGCGTGCACGGGAGCGCGCGCGTGCACGGGGGGTGGTGGGCGGGCGCGTGCACGGGGCGGGAGCGGGTGGGAACTACTACACTACAGAAAAAAATAAACTTAAAAGTAAAAAAAAATAATAAAGTTTAAGGATTAAAAATGTAATCTAAGGGATCTGGAAGGGGTTGGGGGTTGGTCTTGGTGGGGGGGGGGGGAAAGCTACACTACAGAAAAGGGCATTTTTTTTTAAAAAAAGGCACATTTTTTACAAAACTGGGTACTGGCAGACAGCTGCCAGTACCCAAGATGGCGCCCATTAAGGCAGAGGGGAAGGGTTAGAGAGCTGTTTGGTGGGGGATCAGAGAGGTTGGTGTCTAAGGGGGGATCCTTCACATCAGCATATGTAAATATGCTTCTTCTTTTTTTTTTTTTTTTTTAAAAAAGGGCCAAATACCTTTTATTTTAGTACTGGCAGAGTTTCTGCCAGTACTTAAGATGGCGGGGACAATTGTGGGGTGGGGGAGGGAAGAGAGCTGTATGGGAGGGATCAGGGGGTCTGATGTTTCAGGTGAGAGGCTGAGCTCTACACTAAAGATAAAATTAACCCTGCAAGCTCCCTACAAGCTACATAATTAACCCCTTCACTGCTAGCCATAATACACGTGTGATGCGCAGCGGCATTTAGAGGCCTTCTAATTACCAAAAAGCAATGCCAAAGCCATATATGTCTGCTATTTCTGAACAAAGGGGATCCCAGAGAGGCATTTACAACCATTTGTGCCATAATTGCACAAGCTGTTTGTAAATAATTTCAGTGAGAAACCTCAAATTGAGAAAAATTTAACGTTTTTTTTAATTTGATCGCATTTGGCGGTGAAATGGTGGCATAAAATATACCAAAATTGGCCTAGATCAATACTTGGGGTTGTCTACTACACTACACTAAAGCTAAAACTACCCCAAAAAGCTCCCTACATGCTCCCTAATTAACCCCTTCACTGCTAGGCATAATACACATGTGGTGCGCAGTGGCATTTAGCGGCCTTCTAATTACCAAAAAGCAACGCCAAAGTCATATATGTCTGCTATTTCTGAACAAAGGGGATCCCAGAGAAGAATTTACAACCATTTATGCCATAATTGCACAAGCTGTTTGTAAATAATTTAAGTTAGAAACCAAATGTTTGTGAAAAAATTTGTCAAAAGTGAACGATTTTTTGTATTTGATTGCATTTGGCAGTGAAATGGTGGCATGAAATATACCAAAATGGGCCTATATCAATACTTTGGGTTGTCTACTAAAAAAAAATATATACATGTCAATGGATATTCAGAGATTCCTGAAAGATATCAGTGTTCTAATGTAACTAGCGCTAATTTTGAAAAGAAATGGTTTGTAAATAGCAAAGTGCTACTTGTATTTATGGCCCTATAGTTTACAAAAAAAGCAAAGAACATGTAAACATTGGGTATTTCTAAAATCAGGACAAAATTTAGAAACTAGTTAGCATGAGTGTTTTTTGGTGGTTGTAGATGTGTAACAGATTTTGGGGCTCAAAGTTAGAAAAAGTGTGTTTTTTTCCATTTTTTCCTCATATTTTATAATTTTTTATAGTAAATTATAAGATATGATGAAAATAATGGAATCTTTAGAAATTCCATTTAATGGCAAGAAAAACGGTATATAATATGTGTGGGTATAGTAAATGAGTAAGAGGAAAATTACAGCTAAACACAAACACCTCAAAAATGTAAAAATAGCCTTGGTCCCAAACGGACAGAAAATGGAAAAGTGCTGTGGTCATTAAGGGGTTAAACACTAAACCCCCGAAGATCTACTTACAGTTTTTGAAGACCCGACACCCATCCTCAACGAAGCTGGTAGAAGTCTTCAACGAAGCGGCAGAAGTCTTCATACAAACGGGCAGAAGTCTTCATCCAGACGGCATCTTCTATCTTCATCCATCCGGCGCGGAGCGGCTCCATCTTCAAGACATCCGGCGCGGATCATCCTCTTCATACGATGGCGACTGAAGAATGAAGGTTCCTTTAAGGGACGTCATCCAAGATGGTGTCCCTTGAATTCCGATTGGCTGATAGAATTCTATCAGCCAATCAGAATTAAAGGTGAAAAAAATCCTATTGGCTGATCCAATCAGCCAATAGGATTGAGCTCACATTCTATTGGCTGATTGGAACAGCCAATAGAATGCAAGCTCAATCATATTGGCTGATTGCATCAGCCAATAGGATTTTGTGTAATTTAGTGGGGTTTTTTTTTGTAATTTAGTTAATTGTATTTAATTTATGTAATTGATTTAATTGTAGTTTAAGGTTAGGTGTTAGTGTAAGACAGGTTAGGTTTTATTTTACAGGTAGGTTTGTATTTCTTTTCATAAAGTAAAGAAAATATAGGCAGCACCTCACTAGAGGGTTGCTTCGCGACCTTGGCGAAAAATGGCCACCATAGTGATCCTTGAGGATCTATGCCTAGATTACATAAGATCTTAAATACCTTGTTACCTTAATTAGCATAGTACCTTGTAATACCAGTTTTGACAAAATAAATAAGCACAAATAAGATCACAGCAACACCTTCACCAGAGGGTAGCTTCGCTGCCTAGGTGAAAAATGACTACTTTAGTGATCCTTGAGGATCAATGCTGGGATTAACACCAAACATAAAGGTACATATGAAACAACAGTGGTAAGCGTAAGTGATAAGGGGTGTGTACAACACCTATTTCAGAGGAAACCACTATAATTCAATAGTATTCGGCATCATGAAAACAAAATATTATATTAGAATCTATGTACACCCCCAGTTTAATCAAATCGCTACCAGTACAAGGCTGGATAAAGTATAAGCTGTTACAACATCTTTATATACTGCAATGAACATCAATAGCACTTAAAACATAGCGTTCCCAACTGACAAAATTTGTGGCTTAATAGTCCATCATAAGTTCACAAAAAGCTCAGCGTGATTAGCCTGTATGCTGCAGCTGTGGGAAGGTGCGTCTATAATTACCACCTCAAGTCCTCCATAGGGAACAGGGCTCTTGAATAGTTTTCCAGCAGGGGGGGGGGATGTCCGTGATATATCCGGAAAGTATTGGCGGTATCAAGCTGCCAAAGAACACTCATCAAAGCCAGCTATGTATAGGAACAAGTTGCAAGACCTCTGTATAGCTTAATCCAGGCGTAAAGGTAAGAGACCGAGTCGCCCCCTCTGGTGATGTCACTGCCAAAGTGTGTTTCACCCCCCATGTGACTACAACGTCCTTGGGGCTACCTCAAGGCAAACGTTCAATGGAGGAATGGATTCCAGCTTATTTAAAGGCCATGACAGAGCTTAATTCGCTCTTAATATTTCTATATCATCCAATTAAGTGATCTCCAGGATGCTCCCTTTTCCAGGATAGGTGACATTTTTGACAATAGCAATTTTACACTATGACAGAGGAAAAAAAAATGTCAATGATATAAAAAAACACACAATTTAACAGAAAAAGTGATGTTAGTTAAATCCCTACTACTAATTGTTCTCTTCATAAATTATTGTAACATTTAAAAATCGTTATTAAAAACAGTTCATTGTCTTTTTAGAAATCAAATAGGTAGTTTAATTATCAAAGAAAATTGGTTTGACAACTCTTGGTAATCTCTGCCACAACACTGTGCCAGCGGATAAATTGAAAGTGAAAAGCAATTTTTGTACTATAAATTCCTAAAAACTTATAAGGGTACCTCTTTCTAATGCAAATTTTTCTTTAAATTTAGAGAAATGCCGCGAACTCAAACTTTTCATTGAGCCCATTTGGGATTACAGTATTCAATTTTTTACATCCAGGCAATCTCATTTTTAAGGAGGATATCATCTATATTTCCTCCTCTTCCATAGAGTGAACAAACCTCTATTCTTATGACCTTAAGGTCATTTGTAGAGCAATTGTGGCTTCTTGCAAAATTCAAGGCAATTCCACTATTGATCTCACCATCCTTAGCACTCTTTATGTCGTCTCTATGCTCAGTGACCCTATTTTTTAACATCCGTCTAGTTTTTACGACATAGAGTAGTAGAGCAACTACAAGAGGATTTTAGACAATGCTTTAATCTGTTTGTTTATTACTCGGGTCCATGCAAGGACCACAGATGTTACTTTGGCTTCTTGGTTAAAACTCTTAATTCACAAGACTTACATGGAGGTGCGAAAGCCTCCTCCAAAACGCATTATGGCTCATTCTACCAGATCACTTCTTGGATTTTAAAAATAAGGTTTCTATTGAAAAAATTTGCAAGACAGGAACATGGTCATTCTTACATACCTTTTACTAAATTCTACCACTTTGATGTTTTTGCTTCTCCGGAAACAACTTTTGGTAGGAAAGTTCTCAAGGCTGCGGTGTCTGTAAATTAGGTGCCTGCCTTTTCAAAACATTTTATCCCGTCCTCATTACTCGTGGACTCTATGAGGCCTATTTATCAAGTTCCATACAGAGCTTGATGCCCCGTGTTTCTGGTGAGCCTTCTCTGAGGCCACGGACAGCAATCAACCCGATCAGATATGATCGGGTTGATTGACACCCCCTGCTAGTGGCCGATTTGCCACAAGTCTGCAGGGGGCGGCATTACACCAGCAGTTCACCAGAACTGCTGGTGCAATGCTGAATTCGGAGAGCATATGCTGTCCGCATTCAGCAATGTCTGTCGGACATGATCCGCTGATCGGATCATGCCAGACAGACATTTGATAAATAGGCCCCTATGGCTTGAGTATTAGTTCACAGAAGTAATTAACTTGTGGACTCTCACCACCTTATAAAAGAAAACAAAATTTAAGCTTAACTGCTAACTTTATTTCCTTTGAGGTGGTGAGTCCATGCGGCTATTTATTTTAATTGTTCAATTTTATGGTGACAGTTCTAATTTTGCTCCTCGTTTTCCTGTTCTGTTCTTTCCTACCTTTCTACTTTTTCTTAATTTGCTAAACGTAAGACCGGGTAATCAGTAAGGTGGGAGGGATAGAATACTCCTTGGAGTTTTTGGGAATCTTTGCCCCCTCCTAGCTGGCAGGAGTTGAATCTCAGAAGTTATTGAACTATCGCCACCTCCAAATACATGATTTTTTTCAAGTATGCATAAATTAATGTTTTTCTCTTATCCTGTCTGTATTCTCATTTTAACATTAGTATGCATCTCACTTCCCCTTTTTCTTTATTTTTTTTTTTTAAAAATTGGAAAATTAAAAACTGGCAAGTTTTTTAAGATTGTCTGTTCTATCTGAATCATGAAAGCAAAAATTGAGTTTTCATGTTCTTTTAATATTTGAGTGGGAGCTGGCATTTGTCACAGTTACCTTATTAAAAAGGGATTATAAAATATCAAAGAGACAGTACACACTGTATTGTAATATATTAGGTTACTCATTTTTTTATTATTATTATCATTATTAGTTCCAACAGATTTTGCATTGTTGGAAATAATAAGCATATACTTTTTTTTACTAACATAAAATGCTAATCAAAACTCTTTATTTTACAGGTCTTTCACCTTTAATCAAGACAATGTATGGAAAAGCATGATTACACTTTTTGCAGAAAAGAACAAAAGAGAACCTTAAACATCCCAGCCCGATTCCCAGGTAAACATTCTAGTGCACCATTTGTGTATCTTTATGATAATTTATGATCCTTTACTAATACAATACATTTGTGTAGCACTATATGTGGGAACATTATAAAACATTGGGTAATAAAAAATAAAATAAAGCAATTGCATGAACATAGTGCATAATAAAGAGAGGTCATCAAGCTGGAGGTCAAGTACAGAAGAGTGGAGATTACCCTAAAGGGTATTGTGGATACTAGAGGATGGATAAGTAAAACAAGAAACACTAGTTGAATGCTGTTTGAGGGGTACTGCAGTATGCTTTATGTGTGAGAATTACAGGCAATTGTTATTTCAGAGTGGTTTTATAAAAGTACACTAATTAGAGGTGGGGGAGGTGAAAGGGAGGGATGGAAGTAGGTTTGTGCTGTGGGAAGATGGAATTCTTACCTTTGCAGAAGGGAGAAATTCAGCTGAAGAATGAGTGTGAATCTGTAGGATACAATAGTACAATGTAAATTTTGGATTAAGGAGCAGAAAGAAGGGTGGAGGTGGTTCTAGATTCATTCATAAAGAGAAGGGTAAATTGCCAGATACATGATACACACAGAGGGCAAGATTACAAGTCGCGCGATATGAGCAATCACCTTTTACGCAACAATCCTTTCCGTGCTGAAAGAGCTGTAGTTAACAGTTTTCCACAACATAAAAGTTTCACAAAACACTTCAAAAATACATTACAAAGTACAGTTACACTAATGTTAACACTGTTTATTAAAAATGATTTAAATAAATATTGCACACAAAAGTTAGAAGGGCTCAAAGATAGGAGATCTCGGGTGTTAGAAAAAAAAAGCAGACAAAGGGATTTTACATTGACATACACACATACATAGAGAAACTTGCATTTTTATATATAGAGATATGTTTAACTATGGAGATAATAAAAAGATTTCACATTACAATCTTAAGCACATTAAACAAGATGGATTTTCAAAGAGATATTTGCATATAGATCTCGAGATATTTAGCCATATATTTTCATATACATATCTCGCTATAGATATATCTCTCAAAAAATCATAACATATATAGAGAAATATTTATTTATAAATTTATTCCATTAAGAAAACATTTATGCAATAAGACATATTCACATTTTCAAGCACACTTTTCGAGGAGAATACGTCATACATTTTGCACAATAGATTAGGGGGTTTTTTTTTGTTGTTTTTTTTCTATTTGTCTTCTCGATTGACTTCTAAGGGGGAATATGTGAACGCGCACAAAATCTGGCCTTTTTGATTAGGGGGGTTAATGCGCGCAACCCCAAATGCAAAAAAACATAATGGCCGCAGTGTTTTCACAATTGCAAAAAACAGATTTGCTGAGCGACTTGTAATCTTGCCCAGAGTAATTAAAGAAAATCACAAATGCAGACGTAATATACATATGTTTCTCCAATCCCTAGTTAAAGAGGGAATGATCTTCATACCTGTAGTTCTGGTGACTGAAAGTCTGGCCTGTGCAGGGGTGGTAGTGAGTCTGTTATTTGGTGTTAAAGCACATGAAACCCAAAACTTTTTTCTTTCCTAAGATATGGAGAGTCCACAACATCATTCCAATTACTAGTGGGAATATCATTCCTGGCCAGCAGGAGGAGTCAAAGAGCACCACAGCAAAGCTGTTAAGTGTCACTTCCCTACCCATAATCCCCAGTCATTCTCTTTGCCTCTGTCAATGGAGGAGGTGAAGTTTGGTGTCTGAAGAAATTAATTCCTTTTTTGGGTAGTTATCCTGCAAGCAAGGATTTGGGGTTTAGCTGAGTCCACATTAATCTCTTCAGTAGAGTAGTGCTGGCTTTAAAGCAGTTAGGAAGTTGAGAGGTAGTCCTTTGTTTCCTAACATATTGCTGCCCTAGTTATAGAAAGCCAGAGTGGGTTACTCTGTTTTTTTTCTTTTTCTACAGGTCTCTGTGAGGAGTACAGGGAGTGCAGAATTATTAGGCAAATTAGTATTTTGACCACATCATCCTCTTTATGCATGTTGTCTTACTCCAAGCTGTATAGGCTCGAAAGCCTACTACCAATTAAGCATATTAGGTGATGTGCATCTCTGTAATGAGAAGGGGTGTGGTCTAATGACATCAACACCCTATATCAGGTGTGCATAATTATTAGGCAACTTCCTTTCCTTTGGCAAAATGGGTCAAAAGAAGGACTTGACAGGCTCAGAAAAGTCAAAAATAGTGAGATATCTTGCAGAGCGATGCAGCAATCTTAAAATTGCAAAGCTTCTGAAGCGTGATCATCGAACAATCAAGCGTTTCATTCAAAATAGTCAACAGGGTCGCAAGAAGCGTGTGGAAAAACCAAGGCGCAAAATAACTGCCCATGAACTGAGAAAAGTCAAGCGTGCAGCTGCCAAGATGCCACTTGCCACCAGTTTGGCCATATTTCAGAGCTGCAACATCACTGGAGTGCCCAAAAGCACAAGGTGTGCAATACTCAGAGACATGGCCAAGGTAAGAAAGGCTGAAAGATGACCACCACTGAACAAGACACACAAGCTGAAACGTCAAGACTGGGCCAAGAAATATCTCAAGACTGATTTTTCTAAGGTTTTATGGACTGATGAAATGAGAGTGAGTCTTGATGGGCCAGATGGATGGGCCCGTGGCTGGATTGGTAAAGGGCAGAGAGCTCCAGTCCGACTCAGAAGCCAGCAAGGTGGAGGTGGAGTACTGGTTTGGGCTGGTATCATCAAAGATGAGCTTGTGGGGCCTTTTCGGGTTGAGGATGGATTCAAGCTCAACTCCCAGTCCTACTGCCAGTTTCTGGAAGACACCTTCTTCAAGCAGTGGTACAGGAAGAAGTCTGCATCCTTCAAGAAAAACATGATTTTCATGCAGGACAATGCTCCATCACACGCATCCAAGTACTCCACAGAGTGGCTGGCAAGAAAGGGTATAAAAGAAGAAAATCTAATGACATGGCCTCCTTGTTCACCTGATCTGAACCCCATTGAGAACCTGTGGTCCATCATCAAATGTGAGATTTACAAGGAGGGAAAACAGTACACCTCTCTGAACAGTGTCTGGGAGGCTGTGGTTGCTGCTGCACGCAATGTTGATGGTGAACAGATCAAAACACTGACAGAATCCATGGATGGCAGGCTTTTGAGTGTCCTTGCAAAGAAAGGTGGCTGTATTGGTCACTGATTTGTTTTTGTTTTGTTTTTGAATGTCAGAAATGTATATTTGTGAATGTTGAGATGTTATATTGGTTTCACTGGTAAAAATAAATAATTGAAATGGGTATATATTTGTTTTTTGTTAAGTTGCCTAATAATTATGCACAGTAATAGTCACCTGCACACACAGATATCCCCCTAAAATAGCTATAACTAAAAACAAACTAAAAACTACTTCCAAAACTATTCAGCTTTGATATTAATTAGTTTTTGGGTTCATTGAGAACATGGTTGTTGTTCAATAATAAAATTAATCCTCAAAAATACAACTTGCCTAATAATTCTGCACTCCCTGTATGTGTCCTCTATCACCTTGTAAGCGGTCGTCCTGCCTGACAGCTAGATTGCAGGTAAGTGCCTTTTTTGTCTTCTAGGTATTGGAGACTGTGCACTTAATAAAGGTTGAGCTGCAACTTTAATAAAATTGGAACATGTTATATCCTTTGTTTAGGATATTTATTGGCAGGATGCAGGCACTGGGTAATGTGACTTAGAGACTGCTAAAGTTTAGCCTTTATTTGTATTTGTGGCTCATTTATGGGGATATGTTTTGTGTATTTCAAACAACCCCACTTAGATATTGTTTAGAGGGCTTGCAGTGGCATTTTCTTCATTGAGCATGTAAATTGTGAAAATGCATTACGGTCACAAGATACAGAGTGTGTGTTGGTAACGATCGATTTTTTTCCTGTTATACTAATGCCAGTCTGTTTTCAGTACGCGCGCTTTCAATTTTAGCTGCGCCTTTACTTTGGCTGTATGGTTATGTGACCCGCTTTTCCGCTTTCAAATCTCTAAGTGGAGCGGCGTCATTTCTTTTCCGACATTGCCGATCTTGAGAGGGAGCCAGGAGGATGCAGGGTTGTCTCTCCTTGCTAGTTTGTTTTTTCCAGAGGTCAGGTGGGGCACCCCAGTGTATCTGGGGTGTAGAGGTTGCCTGTATTTGATTTTGTTTTCATTGCAATAGCACTCTGAGGTAAAAAAAAGAATCTCTTAAAGAGACACTAGTTTTTCAATATAAATAAAAAAAATTGATCTCAAATTATTTTTTGGATAATTCTTTTGCTCAATATGGATATGGATCAAGAATCAGTTGCTTGCGATAAATGTCTATTATGCCTAGAGCACAGATTGTTTTTCCTATGCAATTTTGTGCTGCTTGCCTAGCTAGAACTATAGAGTGTAAAAATAAGATTTTGCCCTCTGAGCCCAATGTCTCTGATGCTGTTCAGGCAATGCCATATCTTTCTCCTCAAACGTCCCAAGCCTCAGTGGCGTCACATACAGTGCCCTGCAGTTCCTCCTGGAGAAGTTTATTTGCCTGCAGATTATGCTGCACAGGTAACGTCTGCGGTATCTGCGGCATTATCTGCTTTTTCTATGCTGGGAAAACGCAAAACGAGGAAAATTAAAAATTCAGATAGTAAGGTTTCTGTCCACCTACTGCTATGCAGGTTGCCCTCCCTCATGAGTCTGATGAGGATGATATGTCGGTAGCCTTTGAGGGTGAAATCTCAGATTCAGACAGTATAATTCCTTCATCTGATACTGAAGAAGTTAACTTCAAATTTAAGCTTGAACACCTTTGTGTACTGTTAAAAGAGGTATTAGCTACTTTGGACTACTCTCATACTTCTGTCGTTGTCAACCCTAAGAAGTCTAGTAAACTTAATAAATACTGTGATGTTCCTTCCTCTCATGATGACCATAGATCTGAAGGATGTGTATCTTCATGTTCCCATCCACAGGGATCATAACAAGTTGCTGAGATTCGCCTTTCTAGACAAACACTTTCAGTTTGTGGCTCTTCCGTTTGGCCTTGCCACAGCTCCCAGAATTTTCTCAAAGGTTCTGGGGGCTCTCTTAGTAGTGATCAGGTCTCAGGGAATTGTAGTGGTGCTCTACCTGGATGACATATTGGTTCAGGTGTCATATTTTCAACAAGCAAACTCTCATACAGGGATCTTGTTGTCTTTTCTACGTTCCCACAGATGGAAATTGAATCTGGAAAAGAGTTCCCTTGTTCCAGCTACAAGGGTTGTTTTCTTAGGGACCATAATATATTCCCTATCTATGAAAAAATTTCTGACAGAGCTCAGAAAATCCAAAATTCGCTTCTCTTGCCTCTCTCTGTGGCTTACATCAACCACCAGGGAGGAACTCTGAATTCCTTAGCCATGAAGGAGGAGGCATGGATTATTCAGTGGGCGGAAGTTCGCAATTGTCTATGTGCTATCCACATTCCTGAAGTGGACAACTGGGAAAGGGAACGCCAAGCTTCCAAAGTACAGTTCAAGGTCAAGAGATCCGCAAGCCCCCCTAGTAGATGCTCTGGCGGTTCCTTGGGATTTCGGTCTAGCATACCTGTTTCCTCCGTTTGTGCTCCTTCCACGAGTCATTGCTCATATCAAACTGTAGAGAGCGTCAGTAATTCTAATAGCTCCTGCGTGGACTTGCAGGATCTGGTATGCAGATCTAGTGAAGATGTCATCTCTGCCACCTTGGAGGTTGCCTCTGAGGAAGGACCTTCTAACTCAGGGTCCATTCCTTCATCCAAATCTCGTTTCTCTGAAGCGGACTGCTTGGAGATTGAACGATTAGTTCTGTCTAAGCGTGGATTTTCTGAGTCGGTCATTGAAACTATGATCCAGGCTCGCAAGACTGTTACTCAAAATATTTACCATAAGGTATGGCGTAAATACCTTTATTGGTGTGAATCAAAGGGCTAGAATTCCTAGAATTTTGGCTTTTCTCCAGGAAGGTCTGGAGAAAGGATTGTCAGTCAGTTCTCTGAAAGGTCAGATTTCTGCATTATCTATTTTGTTACACAAGCGTCTAGCGGATGTGCCAGATGTTCAATCTTTTTGTCAGGCCCTGGTCTGAATCAGGCCTGTATTTAAACCTGTTGCTCCTCCTTGGAGCCTTAACCTTGTTCTTAAAGTTCTGCAGCAGGCTCCATTTGAGCCAATACATTACATAGATATTAAGTTGGTATCTTGGAAGGTTTAATTATTATTGCTATCTCTTCTGCTCTGAGAGTCTTGGAACTCTTGGCTTTGCAGTGTGATTCGCCTTACCTCATCTTTCATGCGGATAAGGTGGTTCTCCGTACTAAATCGGGGTTTCTTCCTAAAGTGGTTTCGGATAGAAATATTAATCAGGAAATTGTTGTTCCTTCTCTCTGTTCTAATCCTTTTTCTCATAAGGAACATCTATTAAACAACTTGGATGTTATTATTATTATTATTGGTTATTTGTAGAGCGCCAACAGATTCTGCAGCGCTAATTTGTGCATGCTCTAAAATTCTATCTACAGGCGACTAAGGATTTTCGCCAGTGTTCTGCCCTGTTTGTTTCTTTCTCAGGAAAACGTAAAGGTCAGAAGACTACTGCTACTTCTCTTTCCCTCTGGTTGAGAAATATACTTAGTTTTTCTTATGAGACTGCTGGTCAGCAACCTCCTGAGAGATTTAACAGCTCATTCCACTAGGGCTGCCTCCTCTTTTTGGGCTTTCAGAAATTAAGCTTCTGTGGAACAGTTTTGCAAGGCTGCGGCTTGGTCCTCTCTGCATACTTTTTCCAAATTCTACAAGTTTGATACTTTTGCCTTGGCTGAGGCTTCCTTTGGGAGAAAGGTTCTTTAAGTGGTGGTGCCTTCTGTTTAGGTCTGCCTGTCTTGTTCTCCCTCCCTGTTCATTTTGTGTCCTCTAGCTTGGGTATTGGTTCCCACTAGTAAGTGGAATGACGTTGTGGACTCTGCATATCTTAGGAAAGAAAACAAAATTTATATTTACCTGATAATTTTCTTTCTTTCTGGATATGGAGAGTCCACGACCCCAGCCTTAATTAAAACACTTATTTTTTACTAAACCTCAGGCACCTCTACACCTTTGTGTTATTCATTTTTCCATTTCCCTTTGGTCAAATGACTGGGGATTATGGGTAGGGGAGTGACACTTAACAACTTTGCTGTGGTGCTCTTTGCCTCCTCCTGCTGGCCAGGAGTGATATTCCCACTAGTAATTGGAATGACGTCGTGATCAGGTAAGCATACATTTTGCTTTTTCATGATTCAGATAAAGCATACAATTTAAAAAAATAATAATTCTGATTTGCCTCTATTGTTAAAATCATTCTTGTAAAACTTCTGTCCTATAGTGGTCCAGGCACACACATTCTCCCGAGCCTATCTATCTGCTTTCCAACAAAGGATATCAAGAGACATAAGCAAATTTGCTATTTATTATTATAATTTTTTAATGTGCACTTTATCTAAATCATCAGAGAACAATTTGGGGTTTCAAGTCCCTTTTATCAGAGGCGTTTGTTTTATATTTGGTATGTTAATGTCACCCAATTAATGAGTTCCATGGATGCTATTCTTTAAAATAAACTTAGATTTTCCAATTTCTGAAAATGTACCCTGCTGCGCAGGTTAAAGTGACAACTAAAATGCTTTGACAGATTCTTAACAGAATTTATTATCTTGTTCTTTCATGTTCTGCCATATATTTAATATCCACATAACAGAAATGTTAGTTTAAATTTGTATAAACCATGAATTATGCACAAAGTTAACATTTGCGCTCTTGCTTGACAGTCTTTGCATATATGCCAGTTAGTCATATTAGAACATTACATTAATGCATTTACATACAGAGCCTGTATAATGTATAAGAAATTATATATTTATGTATGAAGTAAATCACAAACATATTTTATGCATTTCTATATTGTGCCTACACTAGTCAGAAGAAAGTAATAAGAAACAATATATATCTGGTACAATATACAATTTTGAATAGAATGTGGTAAATAATAATCTATTAAAGAAAAAACAGCTTGCCCTCACATGTGATCCATTTATTATAAAAAAAGGCTTTTCTGACCTTATATATATATATATAAATATTTTATTTGTCCACTTGCAATCTGGCACTTTATTGTCTTTTATTAGTCATACACCAGTACAGCATACAATTAAAGTGACACCACACTTCCAATACAATTAGGTTCATTTCCATGGACAGTGTATCATAAATTTGGGAAATAGATTTAATTATTTAACAGTGGAAGTATACAGTACGTTCATACTAACTATTGGTGTAACTCACATACTGTGTAACATGCTTCATAATGATTTTATTGTTCTATGACTAGATAAATGAATGTGTATAGAAAATACATTGGTATGTTGCACAAGCACACGTGTGCCGTAGAGTATATATATATGGGACTACTGGTTTACTTTACCAGCAGAACTCACATGGGCCCCTGGACAAGGCAGTAAACAGGGGTAGGGGTTGTTGAATCCATTGAAGAAGAGGAAGGTATTGTGAGCAGTATAGGTGGAAAGACTAAGGGTTATATTGGTATATATTGGGAGCAGGGCTTGCTCAAGATATTGTGTTGCTCAATAACTGGGAAGGAATTTAGGGAGGTGATACACTTGTCCCACCTTGAATGTCGCCCCTGACCAGTTCTGTGTCATTGTGCATGTTAAGTTTATGCGGCTGGGAGCCTGCAACTTCCCACACGGAGACAGGAGAGGAGTGGTCTGGGTCGGACAGTGACTGACTCAGTCACTGAAGTGCTGCCTCTTGTCAAGTGGTCCCATGGTTGAACCGGCCCTTATTAAGAGAGTTAAAGGGATGTTCAGCCATTATCATTCTTTGAACATCCCTTACGCTTTTACTGCTATTACTTTTTAACACTTTTTTGTTATTATTTTTTCTTGTGATTTAGTTTTGTAGGAGGGGCACTAATCCTCTTCCTATCAAATCTTCTTACTGTGGCCAGATAATGCAGGTCAATAGTACCTTGAGAGGTGGCAGAGTACTTTGGCAGCTTTTTGAGTATGGGGTTCCATGGAGTGCTGGCTGATAATTGGTTAATGTTAGAGAAGGCTGGGTGGTATTAACTAAGGTAATTGATAATGGCTATACTATAGGAGAACACACTAATACCATTTGGAAAAACGAGAATCATTGCAAAAGTGGTTTTACAAAATTTAAAAAATGTAGCTAAATTTGCAAATCTTTACTATATTTGCTGCAACCATCGTCTCGCTTTATTAACAGTTACGGATATTTATAAGGATGTATGATGCTAGGATTAAGGCTTCACATTGCTTGAAAATTATGGGGTCACGGTTTGCACTTTGGGCATTTGTTAGGTCAGGAAACTAAAAACTGCTGTCTGAAGAAAATGATTACATAATCTGCATAGTGGTCTATATCCTTAGTTGTTCAGGCAATACCAACACATTGATATTTTATAATTTGTGAGCTGTTTCCACTTTTTTCACTAAGATGACCATAAAATAAGATGGACACAAAAGCACAACTAATAACTAACACCTAGATTACAAGTGTAGCTGAGAAATATTAGTACTATTGTGCATTAATATTGCTCAAGCACTATCAATAGTGCTTCTAGTTTTGAATTCGTAAATCCAGGATTATTTTCTATCATTTGATAGATGGATGCATGCTGGATAGTATGGGTGCCCTATAGCCTTCACATAATAGGCTTCTTTGGGGATTCACGGTAAAATTCATGATAGATATTACACAAGCTCTAAGCCAATGTTGCGCTAAGCATAGGGTGCGCAGTTAGTGCAGTTTTTCACATTGTTCTGTGCCATACTATTAATAATAATGGTTTACTTCAGGTCTTCAATGGACACTCAAGTCAAAATTAAACTTTCATGATGCAGATACAGCAGCAACTTTAAACAACTTTCTAATTTACTTTTATTAACAAAATGGGCACAGTATTTTTAAATTTACACTTTGTGCGTCTCCAGCACCTACTGAGCATGTGAAAGAATTTGCAGAATATATGCGTTTATATGTTTGTGGTTGGCTGATGGTCATCACATGATGCAGTAAGAGTGGAAATAAACATAACTTAAAAATGTGTCAGAAAAAATCTACTACTCATTTGAAGTTCAGAGTAAGTGCTATTGCATTGTCTTTTTATCATACATTTGTTGATTATGCAAATCTAGTGACGTGCAGTCACTGGAGGCAGGTGAGGCAGTGCCTCCCCTGGCCAATCCCCCCCTACCCCCCCACCCCTCCACCAAAATCAGGATTCTGTTTGTGTCAACACGTGTAAATTTTATTAATTATTATATAAATAAAGTCCATAATATACTTGTCATCAATACATTCATATTGCGCAAGACAAGGACAGCCGGCTGTCCTTGCATTGCGCAATATGAATGTATTGACTACTGTGGAAGTGTATGGGACGCTGAGAGACTGCCACCAAGAGGAGAAAAGGTGCTAATGCAGTGCTCTCCAATGCGCCCCATACGCTTCCACAGGAGGCTAGCCTCCGTCCTGGCCGCCTCTCAGTCTCACAGTAGTCTCAGCCAATCAGATTCAGAATTCAGAACTCGTCTGAATCTGACTGGGGCTGGCTGTCTCTGAGTGCCGGGCGGGAAAGAAATAGATCCTTCCGCGTGTCAGAGCAGCTCAACGCAGACAGACTAGAGTCAGAGGTGGGTGTCAGTCGATTGATCGAAGTGCTTATGATATTGCTTAGTCTATGTTACAGTAAGAGAGAGCAGAGTGCAGACTCAAGTAAGTAACATTGTTACTTACTTGAGTCTGCACTCTGCTCTCTCTTACTACTAGTACTGAACGACCGTTCGTTAACACTGCAGTCAGCAACCGGAGCGTAGAAGATTCAAGACTACTTGTTATCTATATTTGGCGCATCTTCTTTTTAGGTAGGTGTCCGTGGCGGTGGCGGGCCTCAGCCTGGCGGCAATGTGAGACAGACTTAACTAACTAAGTTGACTTGACTGTTGTTGTCGTGTTCATTCATTGATTCATTGGGGCGGACTGACAAGTCGGGCAAATCGGCCCTTGCCCGAGGGCCCGGCTTCTTAGGGGGCCCCTCCCCCATCCATGCATGATCATATGCTGAAGCTGTTTTTATTTATTTATTTATTATTTATATATATATGTAAAAAAAATATTTTGTTGGGGGGCTTTTAATTTTGTTCTGGGGGGGTGACTTAGTGCGTGTGACCACCATGGATACTTAGAGAAGGAAGGAGCTGCCGAGTCGGTAAGTAAGTGACAGGCTGTCTGACTGACTCACTAACTGTCACTGACAACACACAGAGGAGTCCGGATTTAAATGCTGGCTGCCCTGCTGCAAAATGTGGACCGGCCGGGTGTGTGCGCACTGCAGTGTGCATATATCCGGTCCAGGTCCACATATTATGATCCGGTCCACCTTGTCTCCTGGCTTCTCAGCTGAAGCTCCGCCTCCACTCACACCCGTGACCCGGCACGCTGTGCGCACACAATTTTAACTGTGCGCATTAGAGGCGGCAGCAACATTGCAGCAGGCTGAGCAGTTTGTGGCGGCACTGGCGAAAGGCGACGTCTCAGGCGGCAATTGAAGGAGCTAAGCACAGGCTGACGGACCGGAGGCAAGTCAAATCACTCACACAGTCATGTGACATTAAATGAAATGTGTCAGGCAGTCAGACTCAGTCCGTGTATATAAGGCTCTTCTACTTTACTTATTATATAAGTAGCTAAAGTAGAAGAGCCTTATACACTGACTGAGTCTGACTGTCTGACACTTTTCATTTGATGACTGTTGTTGAAGTGATCAAGTGAATAGTAAATTCTTCTAATTGTTAAGTGTAAAGTAAGTACTGCAGTCTGCTTGCTTGCATGATTTGCTAATACTAAAGCAAGCAAGCAAGCAGACTACAGTACTTACTAATTACATACTACTTACACAATCTATTTAAACTCTATTTGAATACAAATGCCGCCCTGACCTGACTCATACTCATTTATTGTGAACTGATGGGGAGGGGGGAGAAACTGCAGCCTGAATCTTAAAGGGTTAACTGCAACCTAGGTAAACTCCCTGTGATATCTGCTGTGCTGCTGAGCAATAAGAAACTTTCAGATCATTACATCATTTGCTTTTTCTGTTTCCACTTTCCAGACATGGCTATGGCTGAGCTGAGATACTAGCTAATGTGCAGCATGTGCTACAGTATATATATATATATATATATATTTACAGATCCTGTATGTGACACAGGAAAAATCTATAATATAAATATGTATAAGGAACTGGGGAGGGGTCTGTGTGTATGACAGAGGGGAACTGTATAATATAAATATGTATAAGGAACTGGGGAGGGGTCTGTGTGTATGACAGAGGGGAACTGTATAATATAAATATGTATAAGGAACTGGGGAGGGGTCTGTGTGTATGACAGAGGGGAACTGTATAATATAAATATGTATAAGGAACTGGGGAGGGGTCTGTGTGTATGACAGAGGGGAACTGTATAATATAAATATGTATAAGGAACTGGGGAGGGGTCTGTGTGTATGACAGAGGGGAACTGTATAATATAAATATGTATAAGGAACTGGGGAGGGGTCTGTGTGTATGACAGAGGGGAACTGTATAATATAAATATGTATAAGGAACTGGGGAGGGGTCTGTGTGTATGACAGAGGGGAACTGTATAATATAAATATGTATAAGGAACTGGGGAGGGGTCTGTGTGTATGACAGAGGGGAACTGTATAATATAAATCTGTATAAGGAACTGGGGAGGGGTCTGTGTGTATGACACAGGGGAACTGTATAATATAAATATGTATAAGGAACTGGGGAGGGGTCTGTGTGTATGACAGAGGGGAACTGTATAATATAAATATGTATAAGGAACTGGGGAGGGGTCTGTGTGTATGACAGAGGGGAACTGTATAATATAAATATGTATAAGGAACTGGGGAGGGGTCTGTGTGTATGACAGAGGGGAACTGTATAATATAAATATGTATAAGGAACTGGGGAGGGGTCTGTGTGTATGACAGAGGGGAACTGTATAATATAAATATGTATAAGGAACTGGGGAGGGGTCTGTGTGTATGACACAGGGGAACTCTATAATATAAATATGTATAAGGAACTGGGGAGGGGTCTGTGTGTATGACAGAGGGGAACTGTATAATATAAATATGTATAAGGAACTGGGGAGGGGTCTGTGTGTATGATAGAGGGGAACTGTATAATATAAATATGTATAAGGAACTGGGGAGGGGTCTGTGTGTATGACAGAGGGGAACTGTATAATATAAATATGTATAAGGAACTGGGGAGGGGTCTGTGTGTATAACAGAGGGGAACTCTATAATATAAATATGTATAAGGAACTGGGGAGGGGTCTGTGTGTATGACAGAGGGGAACTCTATAATATAAATATGTATAAGGAACTGGGGAGGGGTCTGTGTGTATGATAGAGGGGAACTCTATAATATAAATATGTATAAGGAACTGGGGAGGGGTCTGTGTGTATGATAGAGGGAACCTACATAATATAAATCTGTATGTAAAGAACTGTGGAGGGGTATGTGACAGAGGGAACCTCTATAATATAAATCTGTATATAAGGAACTGGGGAGGGGCTGTGTGTGACACAGAAGGAACTCTTTATATTAGTGTCTGTATATAAGGGACTGGGAAGGGGTCTGTGTGTGTGACAGAGGGAACCTCTCTATAATATTATATATCTGTATATAAGGCACTGGGGAGGGGCTGTGTGTGAGGCAGAGGGAACCTCTCTATAATATTATATATCTGTATATAAGGTACTGGGGAGGGGCTGTGTGTGTGTGAGGCATAGGGAACCTCTCTATAATATTATATATCTGTATATAAGGTACTGGGGAGGGGCTGTGTGTGAGGCAGAGAGAACCTCTCTATAATATTATATATCTGTATATAAGGCACTGGGGAGGGGCTGTGTCTGAGGCAGAGGGAACCTCTCTATAATATTATATATCTGTATATAAGGTACTGGGGAGGGGCTGTGTGTGAGGCAGAGGGAACCTCTCTATAATATTAAATATCTGTGTATAAGGTACTGGGGAGGGGCTGTGTGTGAGACACAGGGAACCTCTCTATAATATTATATAGCTGTATATAAAGTACTGGGTTGGAGCTGTGTGTGAGGCATAGGTAACCTCTACATTGTGTTATATGTGTATATATTCGGTTTTGGCGGGCGTTAGACCTCTCTATAGTACTGTATATCTCTACATGAGATGCTATAGGAGGGGAGCAGCAATTGTTCTACTGGGAGCTAGCTGAGCATGTCGGGTGAGCCAATAACAAGAGGCATATACAGTATGTGCATCCACCAATCTTCGGCTAGTAGGCCGTTGCTGCTTCTGAACCTACCCAGGTATGTTTTTCAACAAATGATAGGAAGTGAATTGAGCAACTTAGATAATAGAAGTAAATTGTAATGAATGGTGTTTAAAATTGTATGTTCAATCTGAATCATTAAAGGGACAGTAAAGTCATAATTAGACATTCATGATTTAGACAGAGCATATAATTTTAAACAACTTTCCAATTTACTTCTATTATTTAATTTGCTTCATTCTCTTGTTATCCATTGCTGAAAGGTCTAGGTAAGCTCAGGAGCAGCAAAGAACCTAGGTTCTAGATACTGATAGTGGCTGCATATATATACCAACTGTCATTGGCTCACCCATGTGTTCAGTTAGAAACCAGTAATGCATTGCTGCTCCTTCAACAAATGATACCAAGAGAATGAAGCAAATTTGACAATATAAGTAAACTGGAAAGTCGTTTAAAATTGTTCTGCCTAAATCATTCAAGAATTTTTTTGGATTTCATGTTCCTTTAAAGTTTAATTTTGACCATACTCTCCCTATAAAATTGATTTTTCTAAACCTGCCCTGGTTTCAGTGAAACTATTTAGTTTAGACGCATAGTTATAGCATCATGAAATATACAAATGAATGATTTTTAACTCTTTGCTGCCAGTAACAAGTGATTTTACCCCCTTGTCTGCCCCTCATTACTTTATGCTCCAAACTGTAGTGCATATAGGCGTGGGGATTATTTTTTTTTCTTGTTATATTTACAATATTTAGTTCTTATTAAAAATATTTAAGAAAAAAATTGTCTTTATATGGCAATTAAAAACATGCATATGAGGTGGGAGGGGCAAGGGAGGTGGGAGGGGCACATGAGATGGGGGGGCAATAGGGTAGAGGAGGGGCAGAGGTGGTAGGTAGGTGGAGCAAAGAGGGGGTGGGGGGCCCTGCCACACTTTTGCCCGGGGGCCCTAGTTGGTCTCAGTCCGCCCCTGTGATTGTGCAATGTGTTGATGACTTCAATGACTTAAAAAAAACAGGCGCTACAGCTTTTATAGTGACTGAGCCTGCTGGGGCCCTGGGCCAATCTTTTATTTTAGGCGGCACTAAGTTGAAGTTAGATAACTAAACTTGAGTTGAACTTGATATACATTTATTACAACGAACTTGCAGCATGCAATTTAGAAAGAGCATGCAATTTTAAATAACTTTCCAATTTACATCTAATATCTGATTTTTTTCATTCTTTTGATATCCTTTGTTGAAAAGCATATCTAAAAATGCTCAGAAGCTACTGAGCATATTTAGATATGAATTTCAACAAAGGATATCTGGTTTTCTTCATTCTTTTTATATCCTTTGTTGAAAAGCATATCTAAATATGCTTAGAAGCTACTGAGCATATTTAGATATGATTTTCAACAAAGGATATCTGGTTTCCTTCATTCTTTTGATATCCTTTGTTGAAAAGCATATCTAAATATGATCAGTAGCTAATGAGCATATTTAGATATGATTTTCAACAAAGGATATCTGATTTTCTTCATTCTTTTGATATCCTTTGTTGAAATTCATATCTAAATATGCTCAGTAGCTACTAAACATATTTATATATGCTTTTCAACAAAGAATATCAAAAGAATGAAGAAAATTAGATATCCTTTGTTGAAAATCATATCTAAATATGCTCATTAGCTACTGAGCATATTTAGATATGCTTTTCAACAAAGGATATCAAAAGAATGAAGGAAATCAGATATCCTTTGTTGAAATTCATATCTAAATATGCTCAGTAGCTTCTAAGCATATTTAGATATGCTTTTCAACAAAGGATATCAAAAGAATGAAGAAAACCAGATATCCTTTGTTGAAAATCATATCTAAATATGCTCAGTAGATACTGAATGGTGGCTGCATATAGATATTGGCTCGCCCATGTGCAATTGCTATTTCTTCAACAAAGGATATCTAAAGAATGAAGGCGTATCCGATTCCTAGACACTGCCTCACCAGCCTCTGAAGTCACCGCACATCACTGAAATCTACTGTATTTACTGGTCTTTAACTCTTTAGCGACCAGCACCATATGCCAGCCTGGACTGTTAGCGTGCCTGTCTTGCTCCTGTCGGCAAGCCCTCGCTATTTCTGCATGTCTCAGGAGTGACTGTTAGCGTGCCTGTCTTGCTCCTGTCGGCAAGCCCTTGCTATTTCTGCATGTCTCAGGAGTGACTGTTAGCGTGCCTGTCTTGCTCCTGTCGGCAAGCCCTCGCTATTTCTGCATGTCTCAGGAGTGACTGTTAGCGTGCCTGTCTTGCTCCTGTCGGCAAGCCCTCGCTATTTCTGCATGTCTCAGGAGTGACTGTTAGCGTGCCTGTCTTGCTCCTGTCGGCAAGCCCTCGCTATTTCTGCATGTCTCAGGAGTGACTGTTAGCGTGCCTGTCTTGCTCCTGTCGGCAAGCCCTCGCTATTTCAGCATGTCTCAGGAGTGACTGTTAGCGTGCCTGTCTTGCTCCTGTCGGCAAGCCCTCGCTATTTCTGCATGTCTCAGGAGTGACTGTTAGCGTGCCTGTCTTGCTCCTGTCGGCAAGCCCTTGCTATTTCTGCATGTCTCAGGAGTGACTGTTAGCGTGCCTGTCTTGCTCCTGTCGGCAAGCCCTCGCTATTTCTGCATGTCTCAGGAGTGACTGTTAGCGTGCCTGTCTTGCTCCTGTCGGCAAGCCCTCGCTATTTCTGCATGTCTCAGGAGTGACTGTTAGCGTGCCTGTCTTGCTCCTGTCGGCAAGCCCTCGCTATTTCTGCATGTCTCAGGAGTGACTATTAGCGTGCCTGTCTTGCTCCTGTCGGCAAGCCCTCGCTATTTCTGCATGTCTCAGGAGTGACTGTTAGTGTGCCTGTCTTGCTCCTGTCGGCAAGCCCTCGCTATTTCTGCATGTCTCAGGAGTGACTGTTAGCGTGCCTGTCTTGCTCCTGTCGGCAAGCCCTTGCTATTTAGCCCTCGCTATTTCTGCATGTCTCAGGAGTGACTGTTAGCGTGCCTGTCTTGCTCCTGTCAGCAAGCCCTCGCTATTTCTGCATGTCTCAGGAGTGACTGTTAGCGTGCCTGTCTTGCTCCTGTCGGCAAGCCCTCGCTATTTCTGCATGTCTCAGGAGTGACTGTTAGCGTGCCTGTCTTGCTCCTGTCGGCAAGCCCTCGCTATTTCTGCATGTCTCAGGAGTGACTGTTAGCGTGCCTGTCTTGTTCCTGTCGGCAAGCCCTCGCTATTTCTGCATGTCTCAGGAGTGACTGTTAGCGTGCCTGTCTTGCTCCTGTCGGCAAGCCCTCGCTATTTCTGCATGTCTCAGGAGTGACTGTTAGCGTGCCTGTCTTGCTCCTGACGGCAAGCCCTCGCTATTTCTGCATGTCTCAGGAGTGACTGTTAGCGTGCCTGTCTTGCTCCTGTCGGCAAGCCCTCGCTATTTCTGCATGTCTCAGGAGTGACTGTTAGCGTGCCTGTCTTGCTCCTGTCGGCAAGCCCTTGCTATTTCTGCATGTCTCAGGAGTGACTGTTAGCGTGCCTGTCTTGCTCCTGTCGGCAAGCCCTTGCTATTTCTGCATGTCTCAGGAGTGACTGTTAGCGTGCCTGTCTTGCTCCTGACGGCAAGCCCTCGCTATTTCTGCATGTCTCAGGAGTGACTGTTAGCGTGCCTGTCTTGCTCCTGTCGGCAAGCCCTCGCTATTTCTGCATGTCTCAGGAGTGACTGTTAGCGTGCCTGTCTTGCTCCTGTCGGCAAGCCCTCGCTATTTCTGCATGTCTCAGGAGTGACTGTTAGCGTGCCTGTCTTGCTCCTGTCGGCAAGCCCTCGCTATTTCTGCATGTCTCAGGAGTGACTGTTAGCGTGCCTGTCTTGCTCCTGTCGGCAAGCCCTCGCTATTTCTGCATGTCTCAGGAGTGACTGTTAGCGTGCCTGTCTTGCTCCTGTCGGCAAGCCCTCGCTATTTCTGCATGTCTCAGGAGTGACTGTTAGCGTGCCTGTCTTGCTCCTGTCGGCAAGCCCTCGCTATTTCTGCATGTCTCAGGAGTGACTGTTAGCGTGCCTGTCTTGCTCCTGTCGGCAAGCCCTCGCTATTTCTGCATGTCTCAGGAGTGACTGTTAGCGTGCCTGTCTTGCTCCTGTCGGCAAGCCCTCGCTATTTCTGCATGTCTCAGGAGTGACTGTTAGCGTGCCTGTCTTGCTCCTGTCGGCAAGCCCTCGCTATTTCTGCATGTCTCAGGAGTGACTGTTAGCGTGCCTGTCTTGCTCCTGTCGGCAAGCCCTCGCTATTTCTGCATGTCTCAGGAGTGACTGTTAGCGTGCCTGTCTTGCTCCTGTCGGCAAGCCCTCGCTATTTCTGCATGTCTCAGGAGTGACTGTTAGCGTGCCTGTCTTGCTCCTGTCGGCAAGCCCTCGCTATTTCTGCATGTCTCAGGAGTGACTGTTAGAGTGCCTGTCTTGATCTGTCGGCAAGCCCTCGCTATTTCTGCATGTCTCAGGAGTGACTGTTAGCGTGCCTGTCTTGCTCCTGTCGGCAAGCCCTCGCTATTTCTGCATGTCTCAGGAGTGACTGTTAGCGTGCCTGTCTTGCTCTTGTCGGCAAGCCCTCGCTATTTCTGCATGTCTCAGGAGTGACTGTTAGCGTGCCTGTCTTGCTCCCGTCGGCAAGCCCTCGCTATTTCTGCATGTCTCAGGAGTGACTGTTAGCGTGCCTGTCTTGCTCCTGTCGGCAAGCCCTCGCTATTTCTGCATGTCTCAGGAGTGACTGTTAGCGTGCCTGTCTTGCTCCTGTCGGCAAGCCCTCGCTATTTCTGCATGTCTCAGGAGTGACTGTTAGCGTGCCTGTCTTGCTCCTGTCGGCAAGCCCTCGCTATTTCTGCATGTCTCAGGAGTGACTGTTAGCGTGCCTGTCTTGCTCCTGTCGGCAAGCCCTCGCTATTTCTGCATGTCTCAGGAGTGACTGTTAGCGTGCCTGTCTTGCTCCTGTCGGCAAGCCCTCGCTATTTCTGCATGTCTCAGGAGTGACTGTTAGCGTGCCTGTCTTGCTCCTGTCGGCAAGCCCTCGCTATTTCTGCATGTCTCAGGAGTGACTGTTAGCGTGCCTGTCTTGCTCCTGTCGGCAAGCCCTCGCTATTTCTGCATGTCTCAGGAGTGACTGTTAGCGTGCCTGTCTTGCTCCTGTCGGCAAGCCCTCGCTATTTCTGCATGTCTCAGGAGTGACTGTTAGCGTGCCTGTCTTGCTCCTGTCGGCAAGCCCTCGCTATTTCTGCATGTCTCAGGAGTGACTGTTAGCGTGCCTGTCTTGCTCCTGTCGGCAAGCCCTCGCTATTTCTGCATGTCTCAGGAGTGACTGTTAGCGTGCCTGTCTTGCTCCTGTCGGCAAGCCCTCGCTATTTCTGCATGTCTCAGGAGTGACTGTTAGCGTGCCTGTCTTGCTCCTGTCGGCAAGCCCTCGCTATTTCTGCATGTCTCAGGAGTGACTGTTAGCGTGCCTGTCTTGCTCCTGTCGGCAAGCCCTCGCTATTTCTGCATGTCTCAGGAGTGACTGTTAGCGTGCCTGTCTTGCTCCTGTCGGCAAGCCCTCGCTATTTCTGCATGTCTCAGGAGTGACTGTTAGCGTGCCTGTCTTGCTCCTGTCGGCAAGCCCTCGCTATTTCTGCATGTCTCAGGAGTGACTGTTAGCGTGCCTGTCTTGCTCCTGTCGGCAAGCCCTCGCTATTTCTGCATGTCTCAGGAGTGACTGTTAGCGTGCCTGTCTTGCTCCTGTCGGCAAGCCCTCGCTATTTCTGCATGTCTCAGGAGTGACTGTTAGCGTGCCTGTCTTGCTCCTGTCGGCAAGCCCTCGCTATTTCTGCATGTCTCAGGAGTGACTGTTAGCGTGCCTGTCTTGCTCCTGTCGGCAAGCCCTCGCTATTTCTGCATGTCTCAGGAGTGACTGTTAGCGTGCCTGTCTTGCTCCTGTCGGCAAGCCCTCGCTATTTCTGCATGTCTCAGGAGTGACTGTTAGCGTGCCTGTCTTGCTCCTGTCGGCAAGCCCTCGCTATTTCTGCATGTCTCAGGAGTGACTGTTAGCGTGCCTGTCTTGCTCCTGTCGGCAAGCCCTCGCTATTTCTGCATGTCTCAGGAGTGACTGTTAGCGTGCCTGTCTTGCTCCTGTCGGCAAGCCCTCGCTATTTCTGCATGTCTCAGGAGTGACTGTTAGCGTGCCTGTCTTGCTCCTGTCGGCAAGCCCTCGCTATTTCTGCATGTCTCAGGAGTGACTGTTAGCGTGCCTGTCTTGCTCCTGTCGGCAAGCCCTCGCTATTTCTGCATGTCTCAGGAGTGACTGTTAGCGTGCCTGTCTTGCTCCTGTCGGCAAGCCCTCGCTATTTCTGCATGTCTCAGGAGTGACTGTTAGCGTGCCTGTCTTGCTCCTGTCGGCAAGCCCTCGCTATTTCTGCATGTCTCAGGAGTGACTGTTAGCGTGCCTGTCTTGCTCCTGTCGGCAAGCCCTCGCTATTTCTGCATGTCTCAGGAGTGACTGTTAGCGTGCCTGTCTTGCTCCTGTCGGCAAGCCCTCGCTATTTCAGCATGTCTCAGGAGTGACTGTTAGCGTGCCTGTCTTGCTCCTGTCGGCAAGCCCTCGCTATTTCTGCATGTCTCAGGAGTGACTGTTAGCGTGCCTGTCTTGCTCCTGTCGGCAAGCCCTCGCTATTTCTGCATGTCTCAGGAGTGACTGTTAGCGTGCCTGTCTTGCTCCTGTCGGCAAGCCCTCGCTATTTCTGCATGTCTCAGGAGTGACTGTTAGCGTGCCTGTCTTGCTCCTGTCGGCAAGCCCTCGCTATTTCTGCATGTCTCAGGAGTGACTGTTAGCGTGCCTGTCTTGCTCCTGTCGGCAAGCCCTCGCTATTTCTGCATGTCTCAGGAGTGACTGTTAGCGTGCCTGTCTTGTTCCTGTCGGCAAGCCCTCGCTATTTCTGCATGTCTCAGGAGTGACTGTTAGCGTGCCTGTCTTGCTCCTGTCGGCAAGCCCTCGCTATTTCTGCATGTCTCAGGAGTGACTGTTAGCGTGCCTGTCTTGCTCCTGTCGGCAAGCCCTCGCTATTTCTGCATGTCTCAGGAGTGACTGTTAGCGTGCCTGTCTTGCTCCTGTCGGCAAGCCCTCGCTATTTCTGCATGTCTCAGGAGTGACTGTTAGCGTGCCTGTCTTGCTCCTGTCGACAAGCCCTCGCTATTTCTGCATGTCTCAGGAGTGACTGTTAGCGTGCCTGTCTTGCTCCTGTCGGCAAGCCCTCGCTATTTCTGCATGTCTCAGGAGTTACTGTTAGCGTGCCTGTCTTGCTCCTGTCGGCAAGCCCTCGCTATTTCTGCAGTGCCTCAGGAGTGACTGTTAGCGTGCCTGTCTTGCTCCTGTCGGCAAGCCCTCGCTATTTCTGCATGTCTCAGGAGTGACTGTTAGCGTGCCTGTCTTGCTCCTGTCGGCAAGCCCTCGCTATTTCTGCATGTCTCAGGAGTGACTGTTAGCGTGCCTGTCTTGCTCCTGTCGGCAAGCCCTCGCTATTTCTGCATGTCTCAGGAGTGACTGTTAGCGTGCCTGTCTTGCTCCTGTCGGCAAGCCCTCGCTATTTCTGCATGTCTCAGGAGTGACTGTTAGCGTGCCTGTCTTGCTCCTGTCGGCAAGCCCTCGCTATTTCTGCATGTCTCAGGAGTGACTGTTAGCGTGCCTGTCTTGCTCCTGTCGGCAAGCCCTCGCTATTTCTGCATGTCTCAGGAGTGACTGTTAGCGTGCCTGTCTTGCTCCTGTCGGCAAGCCCTCGCTATTTCTGCATGTCTCAGGAGTGACTGTTAGCGTGCCTGTCTTGCTCCTGTCGGCAAGCCCTCGCTATTTCTGCATGTCTCAGGAGTGACTGTTAGCGTGCCTGTCTTGCTCCTGTCGGCAAGCCCTCGCTATTTCTGCATGTCTCAGGAGTGACTGTTAGCGTGCCTGTCTTGCTCCTGTCGGCAAGCCCTCGCTATTTCTGCATGTCTCAGGAGTGACTGTTAGCGTGCCTGTCTTGCTCCTGTCGGCAAGCCCTCGCTATTTCTGCATGTCTCAGGAGTGAGGCAGTGCAGCAGTATTGTAATGGAGGGAACAAGCTGTACCTTTGTTCCCATGCCTGTCAGTGATGTGCCTCTATTCATAGGACACATAGGATGCTGCAACCAACATGTATCTCATGTTGCTGCTGGAAGCCTTTATGTGAGGCTAGCCAGCTGCAGTACAGTTACTGTGTTAGAACATTTGTGTCTAAACTTTTCACAAGTTCTTTTTCAACTTGGAGAATTCAAAGACAAGTTTTAGAAACAGTATAAATCAAAATACACAACCACACTCGCACACACACAAACTCCTGTATATATGCACGCATGCGCACACCTTTACCCACACAAACACCTGCACACACAGGCAAAATCCCATACACATGCAAGCACACATGTGCACCCCTGTACACACAAAACACACACCTGCTTGTGCACATACACGCTCACACACACACACTCCTGTATATATGCACGCATGCGCACACCTTTACCCACACAAACACCTGCACACACAGGCAAAATCCCATACACATGCAAGCACACATGTGCACCCCTGTACACACAAAACACACACCTGATTGTGCACATACACGCTCACACACACAAACTCCTGTGCACACACAAACACCCACCACACATACCATGTTCACACATACACGTGCACACATCCACACAAACTCCCGTACACATGAATGCACATATGCGCACTCCTGTATACACACAAACACACGCACACACATCTGTACACACAAAAGACACTCCCACGTGCACATATACACATGCACACAAACTCCTGTACACATGCCTGTACACACACAAACACACACAACACCCACATGCACACATGTACGCACATGCACCAACTCCCGTACACATTCATGTGCGCAAGCACACACTAACGCCCGCACACACACATAAACGCGCACACATCTGCACACATAAATACAAACATTTTTAGCAAGAACAGAGATTCTCTTGTTTATCCATGTCTATGTGTGCTTAGATATATAGTACCAATGTTTTGCAGACAACATGAAACAGTAATGCACTTGTGTTATTACCAGAAAAACATACATACAGAATTTAATATATCATATATACCTCTACTAGTTTAAATTAACAAAATTTGCATTGTATTGCAGTACAGGGACAGACCCCTTGAAAAGTCTCTTGAGAGCTATTTTTCTAACCTCCTTTACTATGGCCAATTAGAGAGACATATAAATGCTCTGCATCAATCACTGTGCAGTATGTGGCAGGGTCAGGATTCTAAATCTTTAATTTTAGATTAAATATTAATTTTCAAGGGGGCGGAGCCGGAAGCTGCCATGAGAGCAGTGTAAAACCGGAGCTCCGTGCATTATGCCCTGAAATGTTAAGTTTATTCTAGGTGGATATTTGAAAAACTTCAAAAGAAGAAAAGAAGAAGCAATCTAAACATCTAGGCTTAAAGATGAGCCCCTTTGCAACAAGATATGACACGCTGGTGGATGTTTAGAAGATCTATCTAGATGCACTTCAAAAGTAACTGCGCCATAGCGGAAGTGGAATTGAAGCGCCACCAGAGGCCTACTCTTGAGCCCGCAGCGTAGCGAGCAGCACTGACAAACCAAGAACCCCAATAGAACGGCCACATTAACAGATGAACCAGGAAGCTGACAGGCTATCGCTATATAGAACGGAACATGTGGCAAAGGTGAGCCCTTCTAATACCGGTGGCTGGTAACATAGTGCAGGCAAAACAGTTAACCGCTACGATATACATATCACTATCTCTGCTAAAAAGACTGAAAGACCCGCTAGCTGCTAAGCACTTAAACACACATATATGCAGCGGGTATTATACGAGAGAAAGGCACATAAAGGGAGAATATCACTGACAAAGTTGGGGAAATGAAAACAGCATGAAAGGAAGTAAAAGTAAAGAAAGGTTTCCCTGAAGCACGAATCTTTGCATCTGGGGTGTTAAGTATAGAAGTATAGACGCATCAGCGGTAGAGATTTGCAGTTATTTACAACTATAAATATTATTCTGGACATAGCAAATAGTGATATAGCGTGACAGAACTCTGCAGTGCATACAGTAATAGAAATACTTCCTGAGAATCCTCAGTATTAAACATGGCGGCAAGACGCAACATTTGAACTGATAAGACAACTAAGCAGACACCCATGAAAACTCTCACCATGACCTCATACTTGCAGGCTGCAGACGCAATGGAACCATTACATAGTGAAGCCAACCCAGGAGCACAATCACCTACACCTTCCCAAAGCTCCCAACCCAAAACTATGATGATAACTCCTGAGCCACAAATGCAAGCATCTTTCTTAAGTAATCTACCATCAAAGCAGGATATAGCAGACATAGTCCGTACGTGTATTAGGGAAGAACTGGCTACCTTATCTCAAGACATCCACACTCTTGGTTTTCAAGTCGAATCACTAGAAAGCAACCATGACCAATTGAGGGAAGAAGTCCAAGTCTTAACTGAACAGGTCAATACTCAGCAAGATGTCATTCAAACCCTCCAAGAAAAAATGGAGGACATGGAAAACCGCAGTAGGCGGAAAAACATTAGAATTAGAGGAGTACCAGAGGAAGTCTTACCACGAGATTTACCAGTCTATCTACAAGCTTTGTTTCAGCATGTAAAAGAATCTTCACACACAACGGACATACAATGGGTGAGAGCACACCGATCACTTCGCCCCAAACCTCCCAGTACAGCACCTCCCAGGGACATTATCATCAGGTTCAAGAATTTTCTAGAGAAAGAAATGATCTTAAACCAGACACGCAAAAACCAACCAATCCGCTTTAGAGGTACTGTATTGCAGTTCTATCAAGACTTGTCATATGAGACCTTGCAGAAAAGAAAAGCATTCTCCCCTCTGACCACAGCATTAAGAAACAAGAAGATCCCCTATCGCTGGGGTTTTCCAGCACAGATTTGGGTCATTCAGGATAATATCAGACTGATCTGCAAAACGCCAGATGAAATTGCGTCTTTTTGTTCATCTCTGGATATTGAACCTATAAAGCCAACATCAGAAAATGGCGCCACTCAGTCCTCTGCCAAAAGACCTAGTGACAGAATCCCGAATTGGCAGACTGTTACCACTAAAAAAGGGAAAACTTTGATTCCCATACCACCTAGATCGCCTGTTGCTAATCTGACTGTTTCCGCAGAAGTGTCTTGAATTCTAGACAATATTTACTTTCAGGGCCTTATACCAAGATAGCGTATTATTAGTATTGCTTTTCTGTTTGAAATTGTTTATTTACCAGAATGAAGAAGATTCTGTTAGATGAGACCTAGGGGCTTGCAACACCAATTCCCCCATGTATCCTCTCAATATACCCTATGTTAGGAAGAGAGACTTGTATTGTAATCCATATACTAAAATTTCAGTATATATGTTTGTTTGTTATGTGTTTGCACTAATGTACAACTTAGTTCTTGCTGTTAATATTTTGTTTTGCAGAAATACCTGTGTTCAAATTCTCCTCTCGAACCCAGAGCAATGTACAATGCAGCATTCCTGATCAAGTTCTACCAAGTATAGGTAAAGATGTCGAGACACACAAATAAACGCACACATCATCTGACTTTACTAACGCAGAATGCTAAAGGACTGAATTCACCTCACAAGCGTAGCAAAGCACTATCAGACCTAGCTAAGCGACATGCAGACATAATATTTTTGCA
Source organism: Bombina bombina (assembly GCF_027579735.1). Classification (NCBI taxonomy): domain Eukaryota; kingdom Metazoa; phylum Chordata; class Amphibia; order Anura; family Bombinatoridae; genus Bombina; species Bombina bombina. Next base: position 1,118,709,383 of record NC_069501.1, on the reverse strand, counting down.
GGAGACTCATTTTCAACATCAAAGAGAACCAAAATATTTAGGGAAGACGTACACCACACATTACCATAGCTCAGGACCCCATAAGAAAGCAGGAGTCAGTATCTTAATCAAGAAAGACCTCCCGTTCACGACTTCACATATCAGTAAAGACAAGGAAGGTAGATTTTTAGGCCTCACTGGATTATTGTATGGAAGACCCATAACGTTAGTGAATGTATACGCGCCAAATATCAAGCAAAATTCTTTCTTCCACGCTATGTTTAAGAAAAAAATTAGATTTGGTAGTGGGTCCAGTGTTTCTAGCAGGAGATCTGAATTTTCCCCTCCAGCCCTATAAAGATAGTTCCAATCCTAAAATAATGGTATCCAAAAAAACTACTACAACATTGTGGAGAAACCTAAAAGACCTTAATCTATATGACCTTTGGCGTCTTATTCACCCAGATTCAAAGGATTACACTTTTTATTCTAGCCCCAACAAGACACATAGCAGATTAGACTATATTTTCACTAATCAGAAAGGCCTCCCTAATGTGCATAGTTGTGATATTTCCCCAACAGCATGGTCAGACCATTCGGCAGTAAAATTTAAATTTTCTTGGCCAGAAACGCAGTCAGATGCGTTTCTTTGGAAGTTAGATGACACTTTACTGAATGACCCAGACATCCAATCGAAGATATCAGCACTGATCACAGAATATTTTACACACAATGTAAATTCTATAAATAATAACTATATGATTTGGGAGGCACATAAAAGTGTATTGCGAGGGGAACTGATAAAATTAAAAGCCCAGAGACAGCGTCATATGAGGCAACAATATAAAGACTTGGCAGATGAATTTTCTCGATTAGACCTGGCAATAAAACAAGATCCAAATAATTTAGAAATATTTCAGAAATATCAAACAGCCCGTGCAGCCCTAGACAGTTTTTTAGATATAGAGTACCATAACCTACAACGGAAAACAAATAGCATGTTTTATTATGAGAGCAATAGAGCAGGCAAACTGCTAGCGAGGGCACTAAAAAAGAAGCGGTTTAAGTCATATATTTACGAGATTTGAAAACCACAACTCAGAGTCCTCTTACCACAACAAAAGAAATTCTAGATAGTTTTAGGGAATATTATATTAATCTATATAACATCTCCAAAACGCTTCCCTCAGAGGAACATCTCACAAATCTCACGTCATATGTAGCAAAGTGTAATATTCCCAAAATCACACTAGACCAATTGCAAGATTTAAAGAAATCTATCACGGCGCATGAAATACAGCATGCGATTAGCACATTACAAAATGGGAAGAGCCCGGGCCCAGATGGCTTCTCATCAAAATATTATAAGCTCTTCTCCCAAAACCTAATACCCCACCTAACACCCCTCTTTAATGAGGTTACAGGCAATAACCCGTTTCCTCCCTCTATGCTAGAGGCACAAATCTCAGTAATCCCTAAACCAGGGAAGTCTCCAGACACCCCAGCAAATTTCCGTCCAATCTCATTGCTGAACGTGGACATAAAATTATATGCCAAAATATTAACAGCACGTATTAATAAAGTCCTCCCCCAAATAGTCCACATTAATCAGGCCGGTTTCACACCGACACGAGAGACACGAGACAACACTACTAAACTTTTGGCGATAATGGAACATGCTCACCGTATGCACACACCCTCCGCATTCATTTCAATGGATGCGGAGAAAGCCTTTGACAGGCTCAGTTGGAACTTTTTAAAGCAGGTTTTATCTAAATTTGGGTTTGATCAAGAATTAATTGGGAAGATATTTTCATTATATAATACCCCTCAAGCAAAAGTTAAACTCAATGACTCAGTCTCAGACCCCTTCCAAATAACAAATGGTACGAGGCAAGGCTGCCCCCTATCCCCACTACTTTTTGTGTTATCCATGGAAGTATTAGCCTCATATGTTAGGGATAACGAACACATAACAGGGCATCGGATAGGGCAGTCGGAATAAAAAATTACAATGTATGCAGATGACATATTTACCACACTAACATACCCTAGCAAGTCAGTCCCCGCCCTTATTCATTTGATACAGGAGTATGGCCTCTACTCCAATTTCAGCATAAATATCTCTAAATCTGAATTGCTGAGTATTAACTTAGAGCCAGCAGCAGTAAAAACCCTGCAACAGCAATTTCAATTCAGAATCCAAGATAAAGCGATCAAGTACCTTGGGGTACATATCTCTCCTAATGTCCCTGATATTCTACTACTTAACTATAACTCACTTAAACTACATGTGTCCTCATTGCTAAGAGCTTGGAATAATAAATTCCTTTCTTGGCTTGGTAGACTTAACGCGATCAAAATGGTCATATTACCCAAAATTTTGTATTATATGCAAACCTTGCCCATTCCCCTCCCTGAACAAACAATTTATCAGATACAAAAAATGCTAACCAAGTTTATATGGGCAAATAAACGCCCACGAATAGCAACAGCAACGCTTTATCGTCCAAGAGAATTGGGAGGTATGGGGGCTCCGAATTTACAACACTACAGGCAGGCAACCTTTCTGACCAGAATTGTTGACTGGTGTAAGAACGCAGTCAATAAAGAATGGGTCCAGCTAGAACATCAGTTAGCTAACAATGCTCCACTAGGAGGCTTCTGCTGGCTCCCTCCCAGTCAAAGAGCACTTCCAAAAACTGTAGCCACATCGACATGGGAAACTTACAGATGTTGGGACAAGATTATTAAGAAACATTCACACATTTCCTCAACATATTCCCCACTGACCCCACTAGTGGGGAATGCTCTCCATCCACTTAATCTCATAAAGAGAGGGGAATATCCCTTAAGTATACGAGAATCTCTCCCTGTTTGTGAATTCTACACAGCAGGAAAACCGAAATCGCAAGAAGAAATTATTGCTAAACACAGCCCTAGATTTCAAGATTGGCTTGCGTATTTACAAATATCCCACTTTCTCACCACACACCCGTTCAAAGCACATCTAACTCGATCTCTCACCCCATTCGAGAATATATGTATCAACCCTCTACCAAATCGGGGAATATTGTCCCTCACGCATAAACAAATCTTAGCTACATACTCTAAAATGCTGCCATCTTATGTCAGTGCATGGGAGAAGGAATCAGAAAGCTCGATGTCTAGACAGACATGGTGTGACATATTCACACGTATGAGTAAAGCTTCTTCATCCATCTCTATCCAAGAGATGAATTTGAAACTGATGTGCAGGTGGTATTATACACCAGTACGCCTACGCCAAATTTTTCCCACAGTTTCAGATATGTGCTGGAGGGGTTGTCAGGAAAGGGGCACACCATATCATATCTGGTGGCAATGCCCAATAGCAAAAGATTATTGGGAGGCAATCAAAAGAGAAATTGAGAGAGTTTTGCAATTGCCCTTACCACTAAACATCTGGACTCTTCTTTTTAACTCATTCCCTAAAGTAACTTGTAAATTTAGACTAACGCTTTTGACAATTATGGTTAATTCAGGGAAAAAATTGATACCTTTAAACTGGAAGAAGCCAGACCTTCCTTCAGTGGAGGTATGGAAAGCTGCAGTAACACATGCACTTACATTAGAGAAATACCACTTTAAGCTGACCAACCGAATAGACGACTTAGACTCAATACAATTTATATGGGACGAGTACAGGAATACCTGTCTAGACACATAGTGAGAGTGGTAGCCTAGAACCTCAGTGACCACAGTAGGGTAATTTGTAGTCTCAGATACCAGCTTAGAAATGGAATGCAAAAATTTCAATTAACCATTCAAACACAAGTACATATGCGCTCTGGGTTCTCCTTTCCCCTTTTTTTTAAATCTTGATCACCAGGAATTCTTTTCTGCAGTTTATTTGTTAATAATGTGTTAAAAGTATAAGTAGATAATGTGAAGCAAAGCTATAACTGTATACCTCGTTATTGAATACTGTATGCTTCTGAACCTTTCAATAAAAAGTTTAAATAAAAAAAAAAAAAATTAATTTTCAGATTAAATTACAGAAAAATGTGGCAACTTTTTGATAAGCATAACTTAACATTTTATGGCAGTGTCAGTTTTGAGTTTATTTTAATGCCCCTAATATTTTTTATTTAAGGCTGAAATCTTGAGTGCAAAATTGATAACTTTAGAATAACTAGTCATTTTAATTTTTAAAAAGTTTAAATATAGTATGAACACAAAGCAGGTTGCAGTTTTATTTTTATAAGAAAGAAATATTTATTTTAAAAGGGTCTTCTCTATACAAAATGTAAATATCACTCAAACTGCTTTCTATACTCTTTCCCTTTAGGTCTTCTCTGATTACCTATTGTATTCCGTCTTCTTGCTTTGTCTGCACAAAATTCCCAATAATACAGTGCATACTGTCAGACTTCCCCCAGCTCGAATACCATTAAATCTCTTGCAGAATCAAAGAAACCTATATTCCATGTTTCATCACCAGTTCTTATTGTAAATAGGTACAGACTTAAAAGTGAACCAATTATCTATAAATAGTTATTTTCAGGCTTGATTTGATTTAAATCAAATTAATTTAAATCATATATATCAATAGATATTAGATAATTGAAATTAATTAAATTATTGGGAGGTGAACCCTCTCAAATTTAATTGGTAAATCATTCATATTTGAACAACTTTTCAGCTGTACTTTATTGGAAGAAGAAAAATAATCATTAAATCAATAATAACAATTTAAAAAGTTTTATTTAACTAAAGAAAAATAACATTACCTTTAATAATAATTGAATTAGTTTTATTTAACTAAAGCAATAAGATTATATTTCCTTTTTAATGCTTGCCCCTCCCTCCTCACACTTAGGTCCTTGTGCAAATCTATTCCACTCCAAATAATTTCTATTCAGTAAACTTCTTGAAACTTAGTGTGGGTTGATTCTGTGTACATAGATTGCAGGGGAGCAATGCCATTAAAGGTAAAGTCAAGTCAAAATTATACTTTTTTGATTCAGAAACAACATGCAATTTTTAACAATATTCCAATTTACTTCCCTTATCTAATTTGCTTTGTACTCTTGGTATCCATTGTTGAAAAGCATACATAGGTAGGCTCAGAAGCAATGCAGTACTGTGAACTAGCTGCTTTTCACTTTCTCACTCAATGTGTTCAGCTAGGCCCCAGTAGAGCATTGCGCTCCTTCAACAAAGGATATGAAGAATATTAACCAAATTTGATAACAGAAGGAAATCTAAAATTGTATCTTCTGTCTGAAACCCAAATGTTTTCTTTCATGATTATGTTCCTTTAAGGTATCTGTATGTTTATTTTATAAAATGTTGCTGTGAAGAAGGTGCATGTTATTTCTGCAGACACAAATTCACAGTTTTGAGAACTACAAAACCAATAATATGTGATGACAATATCTTCAAGATAGAAAAAATGCACAAAATAATAATAATTATTATTTTATTATTATACTTTATTTATGAAGCGCCAACATATTCCACAACGCTGTCTATGGATACAATTAATTTAAATAAAACAATACAAGACTTGTAAGAGACAGGACAAAATTTACAAACACATACAAGAGGGATTGAGGGCCCTATTCCCGTGGGAATTTACAATCTAGAAGGGTAGGAGGTTGAAAAACAGGAGGTGAGGACTGCAAGATTGAGAAAGATGTTAATACAGAGTTAGATGAGGGAAATGTTAGGTAAGTGAAATGAATGTATTATTTAGTTGGGTGGTAGGCTTCTCTGAACAGAAAAGTCTTCAGGGAACATTTAAAGGAAGAAAGATTAGGGCAAAGTCTGACAGCACGAGGGAGAGTGTTCCAGAGGGTAGGTGCTGCACGACAGAAGACCTGCAGTCTAGCATGAGAGGAGGTGATAGTCATGGATGCAAGGAGCAGGTCATTGTTGGATCTTAGTGGGCGGGCTGGAGTATACTTGTGTATTAGAGAGGATAGGTAGAGGGGAGCGGCATTGGTCAGAGCTTTGTATGTAAGGGTGAGAATTTTGAATTTAATTCTGCTGTGAATGGGGAGCCAATGAAGGGACTCGCAGAGAGGTACAGCAGATACAGAGCAACGGGAAAGGTGGATCAGCCTGGCAGTGGGATTTAGGATGGATTGAAGGGGAGAGAGGCAGAAAAGAGGAAGGCTGGTGAGTAGGTTATTGCAGTAGTCAAGTCGGGAAATAACAAGGGAGTGGATTATTTGCTTTGTGGTGTCAGCGCTCAGAAAAGGGTGAATCTTGGAACTATTGCATAGATGGTTGCGGCAGGATGTAGAAAGCGATAGGATATGGGGGACGAAGGATAGATTTGAGTCAAGTGTAACTCCGAGGCAGTGGTCTTGGGGCGATGGGGAAATGGTGATGTCGTCAACAGGGATAGAGAAGTCAGAAGTCGGCGTAGAGCTTGAGAGGGGGATAAGAAGGAGCTCAGTCTTGAACATGTTAATCTTTAGGTGGTGAGAGGCCATCCAGGAAGTAATACAATATAAGCAGTCGCTGACATGAGAAAGGACAGATGGAGAGAGAGCAGGGGTGGAGAGGTAGATCTGGGTGTCATCAGCATAGTTGTGATATTTGAAGCCATAACTGTTGATAAGCTTACCCAGCAACGAAGTATAGCTGGAGAAGAGTAGAGGACCCAAAAAAGATCCTTGAGGTACTCCAACAGACAGAGGCATAGGAGAGGAGGAGTCACAGGCAAATGACACAGAAAAAGACCCGTGAGAAAGATAGGAGTGAATCCAGGAAAGAGCAGTGTCACAGAGGCCAAAAGAGCTAAGGGTCTGTAGGAGGAGGGGGTGGTCAACTGTGTCGAGGGCAGCTGAGAGGTCAAGTAAGATGAGTATAGAGTAGTGGCCAATATTTTTTGCAGAGAGAAGATCGTTAGTAAACTTGTTAAGGGCAGTCTAAGTTGAGTGTTTGTGGTGGAATCCAGATTGCAGGGGGTCAAGCAAAGAGTTGGTGGACAGGAAGTGGGTTAGGCGATTGTAAACTAGTTTTTCAAGGAGTTTTGATGTTAGTGGAAGCAGTGATATGGGACGGTAGCTTTCAGGAGAATTGGGGTCGAGGGAGGGTTTTTTGAGTATGGGAGTGACTTTTGCGTGTTTGAATGAAGATGGGAATGAGCCAGTAGAGAGAGATAGGTTGAAGATGTGAGTAAGAGCAGGAGTGAGGGTGGAAGACAGGGAGGGTATTAGATGCAAAGGGATAGGGTCGAACGGGTAGGTAGTGAGGTGTGAGAAAGATAGTAAGGAAGAAACTTCATTCTTAGTAGCTGGATGGAAGATCTGACAGAAACTTGTGAGAGAGCATGACATTGTGAATGGATTAATGGAATTAATTTGCCAAAAAAAATAATCTATATTTCAGCATGAATAACCTTTTGATTACATCCTGTTTAAAAAAAAACAACCTTATTTAAATCAAAAACATGCGATTTGTTTTTTTAAATATTTTTTCATCTAAATTGAGATATTTTTAAATTACCTTTTTGACATTTCTGTCTTGAATGAGTCTTTTCCATATAAGATGGAGTCGTTCTTATCAACCAATGACCAGTGGATGCATTCCAATGAGATTGTAAAAACTCATAGGGATTTTCTTTTATATATATATATTGTCAGTCATCTCATGCAGTGATTGTGCACTACTGCATAGCTTTACAGCATGTACTGGGCTTTATAAATAACAAATATAATAAAGTGTTTGCTGAATGAGTAGAGCATACAAGCAGCAAAGCTAAATGTAAGGCTCATTTTAATACACTGGAATTAGGGCACAAAGCCTGATGAATTCCCTTTGCAAATTATACTGTAATTGCATAGGTTAAAAGACGGTTTTCTCAATTTTTTATCTTCCTTTGAAAATATATTTTTTTTATTTCTCATGTTTTTAGTGAGTCATGGTATGTGCTAGAAGTCACTCCCTCCAGAGACGAAATCCAGCAAAGCTGGTGTATACCGTATATAGTTATCCAACTGAAAGCAATAGAAGTAGACGTTATATACCAGCTCAATCCCTAGCGAGCTGTTCTTAGATGATATCATATTCATTAGACATTTACTTGCAGACACTTTATGAACAAGATAAGAATGGCAAATTCCAATCCTTTTTCTTAGACATAGTATTCAGAAATAAGTAGGATTGATGATAATTAATGCTGATGAGAACAGTGGATTTAGAGAACCAACAAAATATGTAGAACCAGAGCTAATATATTGAACCAGAGCTCTCAGATTTTGTAAACAAAATTCCCCACCCCCAGTAACCTGCTTCACAAGAATTCAGAAGGGAAAAAAATAAAATCATTCAAGGTTAATTTCAGATGTGATTATTAGTGACGCTCGGTTTGTCTTATAACTTGGAAAGAGCCAGATGCAACCAATTAAAGAAATTCGCTCCATCCTAATAGATATTATACATTTCTCAAAGATTAAATCTTAAGTCCGTAAAAACTATTTATTTTTTTAATACATTTTTCTTATATGTATATTGTACTTCCTAGTTGTATAGTTGGTACCAGTGTTATAGAGATTTATCCCTACTTGCAGCTACTTTGACAGCAATAAAAATGAAGAACAGCATACATGTCCCCCAGACCACTATTAACCCCTAACAACAAATGTGCCCCCACCACAGATAAACTAAATAGTGCTGTCCTGATGCCCCAGCATTGTTCACCCTGACAGCCCACTAAACTCTCAATGCTACTACCCTAACCATTTCCTTTCCCTCCTCATAAATACCCCAACAAGGATGTCCCAATCCTCCCTATCTCAACTGATCATTACCACCCCAATGCAAATACCTCTAATGGCTGCACAACCTTCCCACCACTATTATCGTAACCACAATCCTTCATCATAACCCTCTTCCTATCAAAAGTACTTCCCTTATAAGATTCTCCATCTGTAAACCCATTCTAAATCTAGCCCCCATGAAAAACCCAAATCCATAAGCCTCTCCTATGAAATCCCTTCAGCTATAACGAATAAATTGCACAAAAATAAAATATAATTTGGTTAAAATGAGACCTTAGTTTGAAGAGTTTGAAGCATAAAGTCACATGCTACAGGTATAGATAAAAACAATGGGGCCTATCTATCAAGCTCTGAATGGAGCTTGAGGGCCTGTGTTTCTGGCGAGGCTGCAGGCTCACCAGAAACAGCAGTTATGAAGCCGCGAGTCTGCAGGGGGCGGTGTTGCACCAGTAGCTCACAAGAGCTGCTAGTGCAATGCTGAATACAGAGAGCGTATTTCTCTCTGCATTCAGTGAGGTATGTCGGACCTGATCCGCACTGTCGGATCAGGTCCGACATACCTTTGATAAATATCCACCCATGAGTAAATACAGACAAGCATGAGTTAAAACAAATTAATGCCAGTGGTGCAGAACTCTTTAGCAGATCGGGGCTTCCACATAACAATGGAATATTGACCAGAAAAAAAGGTGGTGACAGAGTAATCAGCAGCTTAATTTGCAGACAATGAAGCAATGAGGAAAAGAGGCAGTAATGGCTGTCAGAAAGTAGCAGCAGAGGTAGATATTAATGTAGTAGCACAGGCAGTGATGGTCAGTAGGAATACAGGTAGTGATGAAAGTAGGAGCACAGGAAGTAATGAAAGTAGGAATACAGGTAGTAATGGTCAGTAGGAACACAGGTATTGATGAAAGTAGGAACACAGCCAGTGATGGTCAGCAGGAGCACAGGTAGATATTAATGTAGGCGCAAATGTAGTAATGGTCAGCAGGAGCACAGGTAGATACTAATGTAGGAATACAGGCAGTAATGGTCAGTAGAAACACAGGTAGATACTAATGTAGGAATACAGGCAGTAATGGTCAGTAGAAAAACAGGTAGATACTAATGTAGGAATACAGTCAGTAATGGTAAGCAGGAGCACAGGTAAATATTAATGTAGGAACACAGGTAGATACTAATGTAGGAATACAGGCAGTAATGGTCAGTAGGAACACAGGTAGATACTAATGTAGGAACACAGGTAGATACTAATGTAGGAATACAGGCAGTAATGGTCAGCAGGAGCACAGGTAGATACTAATGTAGGAATACAGGCAGTAATGGTCAGTAGGAACACAGGTAGATACTAATGTAGGAATACAGGCAGTAATGGTCAGCAGGAGCACAGGTAGATACTAATGTAGTAATACAGGTAGTAAATGTAATTGTAAAGAGTAGACAAGCTTCTTTTACTCTACCCTCAGGGCCGTCTTTAGTATTGACTGGACCCTGGGCGAAAATTTTCTTGGGCCCCCCCCCCCATGCAATTTCGCTCTCCCCCCCAACATCCCAAAAAACAACTAAATCAATTTTTTTTAATTATTAGCCCAGCAGTGGATTATCTACTGCTGAGTTAATCATTTAAAAAAAATGAAATAAATTGCAATATGTGAAACTGGACCTAAGCAGTACTAATAAGTAAATAAATATATAAATTCCTCCACTGTGGATTCATTTAATATTCTATTGAATGTGATTCTGGTGTGAGGTTAGCTGGTTAAAGAGATTTAGGGCAGCCAACAGGAGCAAAGCAAGGTAAAGACTGAGGAGGAAGCATGGAGGTGCAGTATAAGTTTACTGACTGGAACAGCAGAACTACTATGGGAAGCTGTAAAATCTGAGACAGAGAGAAAACAAAAACTATAAAAATAAACCTTACATTAATGTGTGAAGTATCAGCATGACACTATACATCAGCCACAGCAGCACATGTCACTTCTTTGCTAGGAACAAGTTCCCTCTCACCTTGCACTAGACAATGCTGCATGGGGAGGAGTGTGTGTGCACTCACTTATTCTTCAAACTGACACCTTTCTACAAAGCACTGTTCCCCTAACAAACTTCAGTTAGTTGATCTTAGGGCTACAGCAGAAAGAGCAGGGCTAAGGGGACCAGCAGACTGGATGCTGTCTGACCAAGGCTGCATGGATACAGTGTGAGATGTGTCATACAGCCTCAAGACTGAAGAGAGCAGTGTATGCAGCTGCACAGATGCTCAAATCCTCACTTGCTTGCCGCTCCAGCTTTCTGCTGCATGCGCCTACAGTCAGCCCTACCCAGAAACAATCCCTACCACCAGAGCAGTTACCTGGGTAACAGTGGTAACCCCAGTAGGACCTTTTATGATGCAGTGGGAATGGCTGGATGCCGAGTTAGGGCTTTGCATTCAGTGCTGCACAGTGCACATCTAAAACAGCACATGGCAATAGCTTGGCATATCACATGACACCGGCACGGTCTGGCACAGTTTTAAAATATTGCCCTGTGTTAAAGACGGTCCTGTCTACCCTAAAGAAGCTTGTCTACCCTTTATTCAGCCTTTACTCGACGTTACTAAAGGATAAACTGACGCTCATTTGTGTCTCTTTATTCCATTAACTTCTGCCTTGTACAGAATGTTTGCCTTTTTGTAAGCTTTAAACCGTAAGCTTTAAACCAATGTTGACAACAAAGTAATGACAAATAAAATAAACTGCCAGCATTTCTTGCCATCTTACCATGCATGAGATATCTACTTAGTGTTAAAGAACAAACCCAAACCTACTACTTCATTGTTTAAATCTATTACACATTGCAGTAAAACAGATAAATGAATTAAATAAAGTAGCAGAAACTGATATGCTGCCATCTTGATAATAGTAGTTGCGGCTGCTAAATATTATTAACATGGACAGGCTATTAAAGGTAAATCATTAACTGAGTGGAGTATAACTGAAGTATATTTTAATTAGAAAAATGTCATCTTATTAAGTAGTACGAGAGCCATCTGATTAGTCATAGTTATGTCAGCGTATAAAAGTGAATTGCTGGATAATCCTTTAAGGCATTTTATTATAGGCTTCAAGTTGATACTCATTTTGTCTCACACAGATTGTTATTTAATCAGCTGCATTGACTAAGTTTCCAGTATCTCTGAAAATAAACCTGTTTGTCATAACTTAAAACTGTATATATGTTGAAATATCAAAATAATTGTATGCTGGGATCAAAATGCTACATTATAAAATAATTTAAAATTATTGCTTGTGTCGTCTTAGTTATGGATTTTATTTAGTTAAAGGGACATTAAACACTAAGGGCCAGATTACACGTGGAGTTGTGTTTAATGCTGCGCTTCGCGCTAACTCTGCTAGAAGTAAGCTTTTATTGCGCTTCGAGTAGCGCTCATATTACAAGTTTCAAGTTAAAAGTTTGAACCAGATGCGAGCAAAAAAGCCAAACTTCGATTATTGGGATCGTGTTAAAGTATTCACCCCATAGAAGTCAATTAAGCAAAAAAAGTGGGAAAAAATCTTACAACCTACTTATGGGCAAACCCGATAGCATATTCTCAAGTGCGCTAACCTGACATGAGAATATTAATATTTTACAATCCAATGTTCTTCACATAGCAGAATACGTCCTAAATATTCATAAATACATTTTTCTACATATATCTGATGGTACTTTGGTAAATATATATCTATACCTATATATATATATATATATATATATATATATATATATATATATATATATATATATATATATATATATATATATATACATATATACACATATACATATATATATATATATATATATATATATATATATATACTGTACTGTATATATACATGATTATATAGGTATAGATATGTATAAATGCATAGAACATATTCTGCTATTTGCAGGACATTAGAATGTAAAATATTTACAGTAAATACACTGTATAATAACACAATATTAAATATAATTGAATATTGCATAAATATACTTTTTCATGTTTTCATCTACTGCAAAGGGTTCCAATGCACTTATGTCTATATATGTATACATATGTATGTATGTGTTTTTTATTTGTCAGTAAATACTAGACGTGTTTCGTTCTGAATTGAAATTCAGACAAATTCGCCAAATTCAGAGATTCGAAACGATTCGAATTTCCGAATTACCCTAGCAACGAAACTAAACTAATCCAAATGCATTTGTAACAAATAAATCCGAATGACTATGGACTAATCACAATTCAGTATAAAAATTAAATTTAGTGAGATTTAGTGAACGCAGTAAAATAATTCAGTTTTTGTAACTTGGAACCATCTGAATCAACATAACACATACCAAACTTTCGAATACATCTGAATTTATTTGAATCTGAATGAATCCGAAAACGAATACATTCAAATATATTCGAATCGATCCGAAACGAAATTCGAAAAAATCTGAATCTGTCCAAAATGAAACAAAACACATTTTTTCGCTGTGCACATGTCTAGTAAATACATATATACACATAAATACATATGTACATATATATATACTATATATATATAGTATATATACAATCATGGTCAAAAATATTGGCACCCCTGCATTTTTATCAGATAATGCACCACTTCGCCCAGAAAATTGTTGTAATTACAAATGTTTAGGCATTCTCATGTTTATTTCTTTTGTTTGTATTGGTATGACACTAAAAAGTTTAGAAAAAAAGCCAAATCTGACACATTCCACGCAAACTCCAAAAATGGACTGGACAAAATTATTGGCACCCTCAATGTAATATTTGGTAGCACACCCCTTGGAGAAAATAACTTAAATCAATTTCTTCCTGTTACCATCAATGAGTTTCTTACACCTCTCTACTGGAATTTTGAACCACTCTTCTTTTGCCAACTGCTCCAGGTCTCTAAGATTGGAAGGGTTCCTTTTCCCAACTGCTGTTTTGAGATCTCTCCACAGGTACTCTATGGGATTGAGATCTGGACTCATTGCTGGCCAGTTCAGTACTCTCCAGCGCTTTGTCTTAAACCATTTCTGGGTGCTTTTTGATGTGTGTTTTGGGTCATTGTCCTGCTGTAAGACCCATGACCTCTGACGTAGATCCAACTTTCTGACACAGGGCCCTACATTGCACCACAGAATTATTTTGAAGTCTTCAGATTTTATAATGCTATGCACACAGTCAAGACATCCAGTGCCTGAAGCAGTGAAGCAACTCCAAAACATCAGTGAACCTTCACCATGTTTGACTGTAGGGACTGTATTCTTTTCTTTAAAAGCCTCATTTCTTTTTCTGAAAACAGTTGAATGATGGGCTTTACCAAAAGCTGTAATTTTGTTTTGTTTGTCCACAGCACATTCTCCCAAAATTATTTTGGCTTCCTCAGGTAAGTTTTGGCAAATTTCAATCTGACTTTTTTACGTTTCTGTGTCAGCAGTGGGGTCCTCCAGGGTCTCCTACCATAGCGTCCCTTTTCATTCAGATGGCGACTTATAATGCCAGCAGACACATTTGTACCCTGTGCCTGAAGGTCAGCTTAAATTTGTATGGAAGTTGATTGAGGTTCTTTATCCACCATTCGAACAATCATTTGTTGCAATCTTTGATCAATTTTTCTCTTTGTCCACGTCCAGGGAGATTAGCTACAGTGGCATGGGCTGTAAACTTTTTGACAATGTTGCACACAGTGGACACAGAAATATTAAGATCTCCGGAGATGGACTTGTAACCTTGAGATTATCCATGCTTTTCCACAATTTTTGTTCTCAAATCCTGAGACTATTCTTTGATGCTCTTTCTCTTCTCCATGCTCAGTGTGGCACACAGAGACACACAACAGAAAGGTTGAGTCAATTTTTGACCATTTTAACTGGTTGCCGGTGTGATTTCTATATTGTCAGTACCTGATAATTGATACAGGTGAGTTTAATTACAAATTACAGGAGCATCACAAACTTGGAATGCAATTATTTCTTACAATTTTTAGAAGGTGCCAATAATTTTGTCCAGTCCATTTTTGGAGTTTTGCGTTTAATGTGTCAGATTTGGCTTTTTTTACTCCACTTTTTTGTGTCAAACCAATACAAACAAAATAAATAAACATAAGAATGCCTGCCTAAACATTTGTAATTGCAATAATTTTCTGGACAAAGTGGTGCATTATCTGACAGAAATACAACCCTCACATTTTTGTAAATTTTTTGTTATATATTTTCATGCGACAACACTGAAGAAATGACACTTTGCTACAATGTAAAGTAGTGAGTGTACATCTTGTATAAAAGTGTAAATTAGCTGTCCCCTCAAAATAACTCAGCACACAGCCATTGATATCTAAACCGTTGGCAACAAAAGTGAGTACACCCCTAAGTGGAAATGTCCAAATTGGGCCCAATTAGACATTTTCCCTCCCCGTTGTCATATGACTCATTAGTGTTACAAGGTCTCAGGTGTGAATAGGAAGCAGGTGTGTTAACTTTTGGTGTTATCGCTCTCACACTCTCTCATACTGGTCACTGGAAGTTCAACATGGTACCTCATGGCAATGAACTCTCTGAGTATCTGAAAAAACTGAAAAAAAGAATTGTTGCTCTACATAAAGATGGCCTATGCTATAAGAAGATTGCCAAGACACTGAAACTGAGCTGCAGCACGATGGGCAAGACCATACAGCGGTTTCACAGGAAAGGTTCCACTCAGTGTCATATCCAGAGGTTGTCTTTGGGAAATAGACGTATGAGTGCTGCCAGCATTGCTGCATAGTTTGAAAGAGTGGGGGTCAGCCTATCAGTGCTCAGACCATACACCACACAGTGCATCAAATTGGTCTGAATGGCTGTTGTCCCAGAAGGAAGCCTCTTTTAAAGATGATGCACAAGAAAGCCTGCAAACAGTTTGCTGAAGACAAGCAGACTAAGGACAAGGATTACTGGAACCATGTCCTGTGGTCCGATGAAACCAAGATAAACTTATTCGTTTCAGATGGTGTCAAGCGTGTGTGGTGACAACCAGGTGAGCAGTACTACAGTCAAAAATAGTGGTGGGAGTGTCATGGTCTGGACCTGCATGAGTGCTGCCGGCACTGGGGAGCTACAGTTCATTAAGGGAACCATGAATGCCAACATTTACTGTGAAATACTGAAGCAGAGCATGATCCCCTCCCTTCGGAGGCTGGGTTGCAGGGCAGTATTCCAACATGATAACAATCCCAAACATACCTCCAAGACGACCACTGCCTTGCTAAAGAAGCTTAGGGTAAAAGTGATGGACTGGCCAAGCATGTCTCCAGACCTTAACCCTATTGAGCATCTGTGGGGCATTCTCAAATGGAAGGTGGGGGAGCGCAAGGTCTCTAACATCCACCAGCTCTGTGATGTCGTCATGGAGATGTGGAAAAGGACTCCAGTGGCAACCTGTGAAGCTCTGGTGAACTCCATGCCTAAGAGGGTTAAGGCAGTGCTGGAAAACAATGGTGGCCACACAAAATATTGACACTTTGGGCCCAATTTGGACATTTCCACTAAGGGGTGTACTCACTTTTGTTGCCAACTGTTTAGACATTAATGGCTGTGTGTTGAGTTATTTTGAGAGGACAGCACATTTATATTGTTATATAGGCTGCACACACTACTTTACATTGTAGCAAAGTGTAATTTATTCATTGTTGTCACATGAAAAGATATAAAATATTTACAAAAATGTGAGGGGTGTACTCACCTTAGTGAAATACTGTGTGTGTGTGTGTATATATATATATATATATATATATATATATATACTGTATATACAGTATATATATATATATATATATACATACACAGTATATATATATATATATATATATATATATATATATATATATATACACACACACACACACACAAATATATAAAAAAAATTACATTCATTTTTAATTTACCTTAGGGGAGTTTTATGTAGAAGGGACAAAAAGTACCTTGTAATTATTATTTTTTTGTGCAATGTCGCAATATATTAAAGGGAGAGGAAACCCAAAATGTTATTTAATGATTCAGACAGAGCTTACCATTTTAAACTACTTTCTAATTTACTTATATGATAAAATTTGCTTTGTTCTCTTGGTATCCTTTGTTGAACGGGCACTACTGGGAGGTAGCTGAACACATTTCACTAGCCTATAACAAGACACATATATGTGCAGTTAAATAATAAAAGTAAATTGGAATTTTGTTTAAAATTGCATGTTCTATCTAAATCATGCAAGTGTAAATTTAATATTATTGTCCATTTAATATACAGATTAAGTGTGATAGCTTTATGAATAAATTAATATTCTGGTTGCTGCGAATGTTTTTCAATGGCCAAACTTCCCCAACCACTTGCCTTATTTGGAGCAGTTAATCTTACCTTGTTGCTGGAGTAGACAAGGCTTGCCACTGTCATGTTTTAGTGTTGTTTTGCAGTATCTAATATAATCCCCCTGTTGAGGCCAATTAGAGTATGTGAGGCAGGGTAAGGCTTGTGAAGTCTGCAGTGTGCACTTACAAGTCTCAGAATTAGAAAACCCAATTTTCACAAAATTAAATGGAAAAGGGTCAAAATAAATAATTCTGTGCTCATATTACAGTCCAAAAACAAAATCCATTGAAGTAGTAGAGATCTTCATTAATTCTGTGCTATCATTTTGAAGTTTAATGATTTTAGTTGATTTTTTTTATTGTTTTTATCCTCAAAAAAACACAGAACAAAGCATACAATTACAAGTCACGATCACAATCCAGTATATACAGCAAAGATACCAATCAAGTATTTTAGACAAGAGTCAACGATGCGTACCAAGTAGGGTATCAATGCCCATGCTCATATAATTTGAACCTCATTCAAGGTGATATACATAATGCGTTTAACTG
Organism: Bombina bombina; assembly: GCF_027579735.1. Taxonomy (NCBI): domain Eukaryota; kingdom Metazoa; phylum Chordata; class Amphibia; order Anura; family Bombinatoridae; genus Bombina; species Bombina bombina. The sequence goes on along the minus strand of NC_069501.1, from coordinate 1,118,691,711 downwards.
ACACTCTATAAAATGAATGAACCCTGTGGCAGGTAATAACGGTTGAGAGCAGATGTGGTATTATTTCCCTGGTAAATACTCTAAGCATAAGATTTAAACCCTCAGTCTAAGCTGAAATTTTATGATTTTAAAGGGACATCAAACCAATTTTTTTTGTGATTCAGATAAAACATACAATTTTAAACAACTTTCCAATTTACTTCTATTATGTAATTTGTGTAATCCTCTTGGTATCCTTTGTTGACGAAACAGCAATGCACATTAGAGCTGTGCAAGGGGAACATTTTTGTTTCATTAAAAATAAAATTATTTTTTTAGTTAATTTTCATTCATGCCTGGTAAACCAGTGGATTGGTGCTGCATAAGGTTAGTGACTTAACACAACACACACACAGCCCATAGGCTATTTGTAGGTACTCTGACACAGTTACAGCATAGCCAGGGGACTTAGCTTGCTCTCCTCATGATACCCTATTCTTATCATGGACATAGCCAGGTAATACTGTTGCCCTTCCAGGCTGTCTGGCAGATCTGGGGAAATATGTATGGAACTTTTTAGAAAATAGGTGCCTGGCCCTTTAAGAAAACCGCTAACTGCTCAGTGCAGTTACCTGATCAATAGAGGAAACTCTGGTTAGGCAGGGGAGCATGTTTTTATGAGGGAAACATATTTATTATGCTTGGGGCACATTATATTATTTTATTACAAACAAATCAAAACAAGGCTGCACTAGGAAGGCACAAGTGTAAAAGCCAAAACAAGGCTTTATTTGCACATATTTAAAACATAGGGCAAGAGGCAACAAAGGCTCCTTATTCGTTTTGTGCCACCACAGGGCACTTAATCATCGGAATGAAGATCGTATCTGAACATTCCCTTAAAGGGAGATTGAACCCAAATTTTTTCTTTCATGATTCAGATAGAGCATGCACTTTTAAGCAACTTTCTAATTTACTTCTATTATCAATTATTCTTCCTTCTCTTGCCAGCAAATGTTTGGTTTCAGAACCATGGACAGCACTGGTTTTTTGGTGCTGTCCAATCAGCAAAGACAACCCAGGTTGTTCACCAAAAATGGGCCGGCATCTAAACTTACATTCTTGCTTTTCAAATAAACATACCAAGAGAATGAAGAAAAATTGATAATAGGAGTAAATTAGAAAGTTGCTTAAAATTACATGCTCTATCTGAATCACAAAAGAAAAAATTTGGGTACAGTGCCCCTTTAATAAAGGGTAAACTATCCAATCCGATTCACAAACAGTTTAAAAAGACATACATATAAAACATGCCTGTTAGGCAGTAAGGTTACACATACACGCCTTGGCAGGAAGAAAACAACCTTAATAGAGTAAGCAATTAAACATTTAAGTATTGTTGTTCTTAAAACGTGAAAGAGACAAATACAAAAAATATACACATCAAATACAAAAAATGTATATGTAAAATATATATTTGTGTACTTAAAGATTGTTAAACATGGCTTAAACATCACATGCAACATGCAATATATGAATTTGCACATTTGAATCAGAAGCTGGAAATCAGGTAATATGACTGTGAGTTATAAAAGACTGCAAGGTAAAAAAAAAGAGTGTATAATTATGATATTCACTAAATGACAAACTATTCCACAAAGCCAATGATTCTAATTCTATTGCACTAATTGTCACTTTTTAGAGCATAATTTCAACACAAATGATACAAAGTATATACATTGTATGCACATAGATTCTAGTTGTTGAACTTACTCAATTAGTGGAAAAGTAAAAGACACATTTTTGATATATAATACTTTGTGAACAGACTTATATCCCATTCCCTATTAATCTCCCTAGGGGTAACTGTTCTTAATTTATAAATCCAATACATTTCTTGTTTTAATAAAAGTTTGTTCCTACCTCCACCCCTTATTGGGTTATTTATTATGTCAATGACTTTAACTTTCATATTGAATTTATTAGTCATATGTATGGAATAGTGATGATGTCTAGCAATTGCTGAGTCCTTGTTATAGTTTTTGTATCCCTGATATGTTTTCTCATTCTGGATCTGAGCTGTCTGGAGGTCTGACCTATATATTGCTGATTACAAATACTGCACTCGAAAAGATATACCACAAATTCAGTTCTGCAGTTGGCATACAATTAAATCTCAAATATTTATTGAGTGACAGACCTTGTAAATGTATTAACTGAGCTAATGATGTCACATGTAAGGCAGGGGTCTGTACCACATCTAAATGTTCCCTTTCTGTTTAACCAGTTTCTACTAGAAGTTTTTACTGGTGCCTACAAGACTAGGTGAAAGCTTGTTGGATAAGGTTGGAGCCTTCTTGGATACAAACTTATAGTTGTCTACTACTCCGCTGAGTATTTCATCTTGTCTCAAGATGTATAAGTTCATTTTCAGAATGGCAAACCTTATTAAACTGGTCAGAATACTCAGTTGAAAAGACTACTGAGTTCTTAAATTCCCTGTCTTTTTTCTTTGGTCTGCTGATCAGGTCTTTCTGAGTATAATTGCCTACCATAGATATTGCTTCAACTCATGATTCCTCTAATGAAACTTGGGCAGCATACACAATTAGATTTTAAGGATCTTGTAACTCTAAATCAACTTAGGGATCTAGAAATCAGGGAGTTTGGCCCAGGTGACCATGATATAAGAATGCCAGTTAGAAAATCATCTCATTTTTATCCAGTTCATTGTAGAGGATGTGCCCTTAATAACTTTCAGAAATGAGTTGAGAAAGGGGTTTTGGAATTGGAATTGTCTAGGACAGTGAAAACAAAACACAATTTACCAACACAAGAGAGAGAGGCTTTGAGGTCCCTACAACAAAATGAGAACATTACCATCAGGTCCTCTGATAAAGGAGGTAAGGTGGTGATACTAAATAGGAAAGATTATGGGGCATATGTATCAAGCCCCATGTTTCTGGTGAGCCTTCAGGCATGCCAAAAACACAAGTTATGAAGCAGAGGTCTAAAGAACGCCGGAAATCAACCCGATCCAATATGATCGGGTTGATTGACACCCCCTGCTAGCAGCCGATTGTGAACTGCTGGTGCAACGATAAATACAGACAGCGTATGCTGTCGGCATTTATTGTTGTGCATCGGACATGATCTGCAATATCGGATCATGTCCGCTCGCTCCTTATTAAATAGGCCCCTATGTGTTAAAGGCTAAAAAGAAGTTAAATGACACCAACACATGTGAATTAAAAAAACAATTGCTCAGGTTATTAGACCAGGCTACTGCTCTAGGGGTTTTAACCAAAAAAGAGATCAGTATTTTAGTCCATTCGATACCCATTTTCCATAATAATATCACTTCACCCCCTGGCCGTCCGATTATTTCCAGCATAGGCTCATTGTTTGAGCCTCTTTCCGATTGTATTGACTCTATATTACAACCAATAGTTGGTAAACTCAATAATTATCTTAGAGATTCCACACATCTTATTGGGGTTTTACAAAAAGTCAATTGGAAACAGGAATATCGATGGATAGTTGCGGATGTTACCTATTATATTCTTGCATACCGCATTCTCTGGGTGTAAAAGCAATCAGATATTTTCTTGATTTAGAAACAAGCTTCTCAGAGGAGGTAAATATATTACTATGTGAAATAAATGAATTTTTTACTGAAGCATAATTTCTGCATGTGTGATGATGAGTTCTACCTTCAAATATGCTGTACCGCAAAGGGTGCAAAATTTGCACCTTCCTTCGCCAACCTATATGTAGGTTGGTGGGAGAACCACCTAATTTATAGCGGAACTAATCCATTTGTAGAACACATCTTAATGTACATGAGATTTATTGATGACCTTATTTTTGTTGTAGATGAATCTCTTAATTTTGACACATTTATAGAATATCTTAATGATAATGGTCTAAATTTAAAATTTGTTGGGGAATACCAACAGGATGTGATACATTTTCTGGATCTCAGTCTAATGGGAGATGTTATTTCAGGTAGGGTATTAACAGACACTTATCGCAAACCAATAGCTGGTAACACAATCTTACATGCTGGTTCATGCCACCCACCACACCTGATACGCTCAATTCCTAGGTATCAATTTTTGCGCCTGAGAAGAAACACAAACTCTGATGAGCACTTCAATAGACAGGCAATGGCTCTTACAGAAAGGTTAAAAACCAGAGGCTATAGTGAAAAAATTGTTAAGTGACAACCTTGAGGAGGTAGGCAATTATACTCAGAAAGACCTGATTAGCAACCCAAAGAAAAAAGACAGGGAACTTAAGAACTCAGTAGTCTTTTCAATTGAGTATTCTGACCAGTTTAGTAAGGTTTGCGCCATTGTGAAAAAGAACTTGTACATCTTGAGACAAGATGAAAAACTCAGCGGAGTAGTAGACAACTGTAAGTTCGTAACTAAGAAGGCTCCAACCTTATCCAACATGCTGTCACCTAGCCTTGTAGGCACCAGAAAAACTTCTAGTAGAAACTGGTTACACAAAAAGGGAACATTTAGATGTGGTACAGGCCCCTGTATTACATGTGACATCATTAGCTCAGGTAATACCTTTACAAGTTATGTCACTCAAGAAATATTTGAGATTAAATTTTATGTAACTGTAGAACTGAATTTTGGGTATATCTTCACGAGTGCAGTATTTGTAATCAGAAATATATTGGTCAGACCTCCAGACAGCTCAGATCCAGAATGAGAGAGCATATCAGGGATACAAAAATATAAGGACTTAGCAATAGCCAGACATCACTATTCCATACATATGACTAATAAATTCATTATAAAAGTTAAAGTCATTGACATAATAAATAACCCTATAAGGGGAGGAGATAGGAACTTTTATTAAAACAAGAAATGTATTGGATTTATAAATTAAGGACAGTTACCCCTAGGGGGATTAATAGGGAATGGGATATAAGTCTGTTCACAAAGTATTATACGCAAAAATGTGTCTTTTACTTTTCCACTAAATGAGTAAGTTCAACAACTAGAATCTATGTGCATACAATGTATATACTTTGTATTTTTTTGTTTTGAAATTGTGCTCTAAAAAGTGACAATTAGTGCAATAGAATTAGAATCATTGGCTTTGTGGAATAGTTTGTCATTTAGTGAATATCATAATTATACACTCTTTTTTTTTACCTTGCAGTCTTTTATTTAGTATAACACTTTATAACTCACAGTCTTATTACCTGATTTCCAGCTTCTGATTCAAATATGCAAATTCATATATTGCATGTTGCATGTGATGTCTAAGCCCTGTTTAGCAACCTTAAAGTACACACATATATGTTTTACATATACATTTTTGTATTTGATGTGCAATACAAACTAGGTTTTTCTCATTCACGTTTTAAGAACAATATACTTAAAAGTTTAATTGCTTACTTTATTAAGGTTGTTTCATTCCTGCCAATGCATGTATGTGTAACCTTAATGCCTAACAGGCATGTTTTATACATGTCTTTTTAAACTGTGTTTGTAAATCAGATTGGACAGTTTACCCTTAATGAAGGGGATGTTCAGATATGATCTTCATTCCTATGATTAAGTGCCCCGTGGCGGCACAAAACGTGTAAGGAGACTTTGTTGCCTCTTGCCCTGTGTTTTAAATATGTTCAACTAAAGCCTTGTTTTAGCTTTTGCACTTGTACCTTCCTAGTGCAGCCGTTTTTTTTATTTTTTTGGTCTATTCGGTGGCCGGCTCAGCTGCGCTTAGCCTGCACCTCTCGGGGCTGTGTGTTACACTTCACTTCCGGTGGTATCTGGCTCACTCTCTCACACACGGAGAAACTAGAGTGGCTTGTTTGTTTGTGTCCATAATTTTATTACACTCAAAATGGATTTGACGTCTTCTCTGAGGCACTGGCTGCTCTCCCGTGGTAGCCCCGCCCCTCAGATTCCCAGGCTTTCCTATTTACCCAGGAGCTGTTACTTGGCAGAAAACAGCTCAGGAATTTTTGGGGCAGTATTTTCCACAGCTCTTAAAGAGTTATTCATTTTTCTAAGCAGGAGTTGCCAAGGAGTTATTTGGTCTAGAGTCTGGAGTCTGTGAGCATGTAATGCAGTTCCATTAAACATGTCAAATGAGTTATTAAGCTTAGTGTAAAGTGTTCTCTACCAATTGTATTGTTTATGTGTATGTCTGGTGTCTCTATTTACTCTGCCACTATAGAACAAAATGAATTTGTCCCCACTAATATAAATGTTAGCACATTAGATGAATCATTTACTGATAACCCTCCCTGTACATAAATTACATGTGTTTTACAAGCTTGTTCCACTATGTCAAGTCAATACACTCTTTGAGAGCTATTTACCTTAAATTGAGCAAGCAATTCAGCCACAGCTTTTTACTTCCTCTAAGGAATTATGCACTGTCTATGTTCCTCAGTACCTATTCACTTTACCCCGAGTATAAAAATAGTTAACAATGCTATGGCAGCATATTTTGTGGCTTTTATTATTGATATTTATACTCTTATTAAACTCTCTGCTGATAAAGCACTACATGCTGTATATACACGGAGGAGTAATCACTTAATCCTAAGGTTCAAATTTGATAACATCCTCTTTGCAGGTGTTTTTGCAAAGACCTTTAGGCAGCTGTACACATGAGCACATTCTTATGTGATCTACAGTGTACCCAATTTACTATAATATGTGCAATTATATATTGTACTGAACATAATGACATATGGGGGGTAGTTATCAACGTGTCAATTTTCCTGCCTTCGCCGGCCCAATACGCCCGCCTAAGCTCACCTCACATCGCCGCCACAGACCTGAAAAAATTTGCCTAAGTTATCAAATAAAGCTGTCAAAAAGCGGCGGGGCGATGAGCATCGGACTGTGAGAGTTATCACTCATCCGATCTCGCGGCTCTTCGGCTTTTTCCCAGCTTTATTGCTAGCCTGTCACTAAGCACTCACACTAAACTGCACTGTTCTACCCCCTATACCGGCGCCCCCGCAACTAAATAAAGTTACTAACCCCTAAACCGCCGCTCCTAGACCCTGCCGCAACTCTGATAAATGTATTAACCCCTAAACCGCCGCTCCTAGACCCTGCCGCAACTCTGATAAATGTATTAACCCCTAAACCGCCGCTCCTAGACCCTGCCGCAACTCTGATAAATGTATTAACCCCTAAACCGCCGCTCCCGGACACCGCTGCCACCTACATTATACCTATTAACCCCTATCCTGCCCCCCCTACACCGTCGCCACCTATAATAAATTTATTAACCCCTATCCTGCCCCCCACTACACCGCCACCACTGTAATAAATTTATTAACCCCTAAACCTAAGTCTAACACTAACCCTAACACCCCCCTAACTTAAATATTAATTAAATAAATCTAAATAATATTTCTATTATGAACTAAATTAATCCTATTTAAAACTAAATACTTACCTTTAAAATAAACCCTAATATAGCTACAATATAAATAATAATTATATTGTAGCTATCTTAGAATTTATTTTTATTTTACAGGTACCTTTCAATTTATTTTAACTAGGTACAAAAGCTATTAAATAGTTATTAACTATTTAATAGCTTACCTAGCTAAAATAAAGAGAAATGTACCTGTAAAATAAAAACTAACCTAAGTTACAATTAAACCTAACACTACACTATCATTAAATTAATTAAATAAATTACCTACAAATAACTACAATTAAATACAATTACATAAACTAACTAAAGTACAAAAAATAAAAAAGCTAAGTTACAAAAAATAAAAAAAATAGGTTACAAACATTTTAAAAATATTACAACAATTTTAAGCTACTTACACCTAATCTAAGCCCCCTAATAAAATAACAAACCCCCCCAAAATAAAAAAATGCCCTACCCTATTCTAAATTAAAAAAGTTCAAAGCTCTTTTACCTTACCAGCCCTTAAAAGGGCCTTTTGTGGGGGCATGCCCCAAAGAGTTCAGCTCTTTTGCCTGTAAAAGAAAAATACAACCCCCCCAACATTAAAACCCACCACCCACATACCCCTAATCTAACCCAAACCCCCCTTAAAAAAACCTAACACTAATCCCCTGAAGATCATCCTACCTTTAGTCGTCTTCACTCAGCCGAGCCACCGATGGAACTGAAGAGGAGACCCGGACCGGCAGAAGTGATCCTCCAAGCGGCGCTGAAGAAGTCTTCTATCCGGGTGAGGTCATCTTCCAAGAGGCGCTGAAGAAGTCTTCTATCCGGGGGATGTCATCTTCCAAGCCGGGTCTTGAATCTTCATCCCGCCGACGCGGAACATCCTTCTTTACCGACGGACTACCGACGAATGAAGGCTCCTTTTAAGGGACTTCATCCAAGATGGCGTCCCTTCAATTCCGATTGGCTGATAGGATTCTATCAACCAATCGGAATTAAGGTAGGAAATATCTGATTGGCTGATTGAATCAGCCAATCAGATTCAAGTTCAATCCAATTGGCTGATCCAATCAGCCAATCAGATTGAGTTCGCATTCTATTGGCTGTTTTGATCAGCCAATAGAATGCAAGCTCAATCTGATTGGCTGATTGGATCAGCCAATCGGATTGAACTTGAATCTGATTGGCTGATTCAATCAGCCAATCAGATTTTTCCTACCTTAATTCCGATTGGCTGATAGAATCCTATCAGCCAATCGGAATTGAAGGGATGCCATCTTGGATGACGTCCCTTAAAGGAGCCTTCATTCATCGGTAGTCCGTCGGTAAAGAAGGATGTTCCGCGTCGGCGGGATGAAGATTCAAGACCCGGCTTGGAAGATGACATCCCCCGGATAGAAGACTTCTTCAGCGCCTCTTGGAAGATGACCTCGCCCGGATAGAAGACTTCTTCAGCGCCTCTTGGAAGATGACCTCGCCCGGATGGAAGATTTCTTCAGCGCCGCTTGGAGGATCGCTTCTGCCGGTCCGGGTCTCCTCTTCAGTTCCATCGGTGGCTCGGCTGAGTGAAGATGACTAAAGGTAGGATGATCTTCAGGGGATTAGTGTTAGGTTTTTTTAAGGGGGGTTTGGGTTAGATTAGGGGTATGTGGGTGGTGGGTTTTAATGTTGGGGGGGGTTGTATTTTTCTTTTACAGGCAAAAGAGCTGAACTCTTTGGGGCATGCCCCCACAAAAGGCCCTTTTAAGGGCTGGTAAGGTAAAAGAGCTTTGAACTTTTTTAATTTAGAATAGGGTAGGGCATTTTTTTATTTTGGGGGGTTTGTTATTTTATTAGGGGGCTTAGATTAGGTGTAAGTAGCTTAAAATTGTTGTAATATTTTTAAAATGTTTGTAACTTATTTTTTTTATTTTTTGTAACTTAGCTTTTTTATTTTTTGTACTTTAGTTAGTTTATGTAATTGTATTTAATTGTAGTTATTTGTAGGTAATTTATTTAATTAATTTAATGATAGTGTAGTGTTAGGTTTAATTGTAACTTAGGTTAGGATTTATTTTACAGGTAATTTTGTATTTTTTTTTAGCTAGGTAGATATTAAATAGTTAATAACTATTTAATAACTATTCTAACTAGCTAAAATAAATACAAAGTTACCTGTAAAATAAATATAAATCCTAAAATAGCTATAATGTAATTATTAATTACATTGTAGCTATCTTAGGGTTTATTTTACAGGTAAGTATTTAGTTTTAAATAGGAATAATTTATTAAAGTGTAGTGTTAGGTGTAATTGTAACTTAGGTTAGTTTTTATTTTACAGGTACATTTCTCTTTATTTTAGCTAGGTAAGCTATTAAATAGTTAATAACTATTTAATAGCTATTGTACCTAGTTAAAATAAATTGAAAGGTACCTGTAAAATAAAAATAAATCCTAACATAGCTACAATATAATTATTATTTATATTGTAGCTATATTAGGGTTTATTTTAAATGTAAGTATTTAGCTTTAAATAGGATTAACTTAGTTCATAATAGAAATATTATTTAGATTTATTTAATTAATATTTAAGTTAGGGGGTGTTAGGGTTAGTGTTAGACTTAGGTTTAGGGGTTAATAATTTTATTACAGTGGCGGCGGTTTAGTGGGGGGCAGGATAGGGGTTAATAAATTTATTATTGGTGGCGACGGTGTAGGGGGGGCAGATTAGGGGTTAATAAATTTAATATAGGTTGCGGCAGGGTCAGGGAGCAGAGGTTTAGGGGTTAATATATATATTATAGCTGCGGTGGGCTCCGGGAGTGGCGGTTTAGGGGTTAATATGTATAGAGTAGCTTGCGGTGGGCTCCGGGAGTGGCGGTTTAGGGGTTAATACATTTATTATAGTTGCGGTGGGCTCCGAGAGCGGCGGTTTAGGGGCTAATAACTTTATTTAGTTGCGGCGGTGTAGGGGGGACAGATTAGTGGTGTTTAGACTCGGGGTACATGTTAGGGTGTTAGGTGCAGACATCTCCCATAGAAATCAATGGGATGTCTGTCAGCAGCGAACTTGTATTTCGTTATGGTCAGACTCCCATTGATTCCTATGGGATCCGCCGCCTCCAGGGTGGCGTTTTGAAAACCAGGTAAGCTGGGCCGTAAAAGTGCCGAGCGTACCTGCTAGTTTTTTGATAACTAGCAAAAGTAGTCAGATTGTGCCGCACTTGTGTGCGGAACATCTGGAGTGACGTAAGAATCGATCTGTGTCGGACTGAGTCCGGCGGATCGAAGCTTACGTCACAAAATTCTACTTTTGCCGGTATCTAGCCTTTGATAACTAAAGCGAATCAGCCTCGCCACAAATACGCTGCGGAATTCCAGCGTATTTGAGGTTGACGGCTTGATAAATACCCCCCATGGTGCCATTATCATTTATTAAAACGATATGCGCTATTAATACTTATAATAATAAAGCAGTGTACTCCCTTCATTGACAGGGGATCAGGGGATGTAAACAGATAGTTTGTTGTTTTGTTTTTATGTCAGTCTGCATTTTATATACTGTTATACATTGTATGCTCTTTGGAATATTATTTGCAGTAATGTACTTCATGTACAGTTTTGTACACTATTATTATATGCAAATATTTAGAAGCTGTTTATGTTTATTGCATGTGCAGCAGCACACATAATGATTTTTACACCTTTGCTAGAGTGGTTACTGCGCTTGCAGTAAACCTTTTGTGCTCATCGGGTTGTGATAGTATTGCGAGTTGAAAGTAAAAAGTTATCACTCCAGCAATAACCCGATGAGCTCATAAATCCGACCTTTATTGTGCACGTGATAATCTATTCACCCATAGAATTCAATAGAGAAAGAAAGTGGAAACCCTACTCATGCGCTAACCTGAATTCCCATAAACCCCTACTCTCATAACCCCTAAACCACCACATTGCCCGCCCACTATTAACCCCTAAACCGTGACCCCGCCCACATCACAAATTACCCCTCTAAACTATTAACCCCATAAACGCCAGCCCCCCAAAGCAAAGTAAACCACTTCACTATTAACCCCTAAACCGCCAGCCCCCAATGCAAAATAACCCACTAACATCTAAACCTCCTAACCTAAAACCCCCTAAGCTAACCCAAAATAGACTAACCCTACCTTTATAAAAAAAAACTACTACTTTTAAAAAAATAAAAACTTACCTGTGAAATTTAAAAAAAATCTAATCTTAGCTTTTAAAAACATAAAAACCTACCCTTACTATTAAACTAAATAAACCTACCATTACTATAAAAATAAAAAAGATAAACTATCTTTACCAAAAAAAAAACACCTTATATTACTAAAAAAAAACAACCCTAACATTATTTAAAAGAAAAAACCCTAACATTACAAAAAAACAACAAACCCTACCATTACAAAAAATAAAAAAACAAATTACCAATAATAAAAAAAAAGAGTTATGCCTATTCTAAAACCCCAAAATAAAAAATAAAAAAAAACTATTCTAAAACTAAACTACAAATAGCCCTTAAAATGTTTTTTTTTTGTAGGACATTGCCCTAAAGTGATCAGGCTCTTTTAGTGAAAAAACCTTACACCTGCTAACATTAACCCCCAAAAAATTTTGGTTGGCATTGCCCTTAAAAGGACATTTAGCTTTTTTGCTGACCAAAGGAGAAAAAATAAAAATCCCTAATCTTAAAAAACAAAAACAAACAAAAAAACTTAACACTAAACCCCAAGATGGTACTCACCAAAGATGATGGCGGTGGCACTCTATCTTCATCCTGGTCCATCTTCTTACCGATGCCGGTGTTCTTCATCCATCTTAAGAGCTTCAACACCAAGGTCCTCTTCATGGGGTCACCAGTCGCAGACTAAATTTTGAATGCGAGGTACACCTTTTTCATGTTCAAATTCATATCAGCCAATAGAAAAAGCGTTCATTCTATTGGCTGATTTAAATTTGAACATGAAAATCAGCCAATAGGAATGCAAGAGAATTGGGGTGTATATATATATATATATATATATATATATATGTATGTATGTATATATATAGATAGATAGATAGATAGATAGATAGATAGATAGATAGATAGATAGATAGATAGATAGATAGATACACTCACTTCCAATTCTGTGTTGAATGCCTGGGTGTTTCTTCTATTATTTATTATTCCACAGTAATTTCTCAGGCAGGTCTTTTAAAAAATCTTTCCTTTATTATCACTGCTTAACCCCTTAAGGACAAGGCCATTTTTCAATTTCCTTCCCTTAAGAACCAGGGCAATTTTTACATTTCTGCGGTGTTTGTGTTTAGCTGTAATTTTCCTCTTACTTATTTACTGTACCCACACATATTATATACAATTTTTCTCGCCATTAAATGGACTTTCTGAAGATATCATTAGTTTCATCATATCTTATAATTTATTATAAAAAATATATAAAATATGATGAAAAAAATGAAAAAAAAAAATACTTTTTCTAACTTTGACCACCCAAATATGTTACACATCTACAGCCACCAAAAATACCCATAAATAGTTTCTAAATTTTGTCCTGAGTTTAGAAATACCCAATGTTTACATTTTCTTTATTTTTTTTTGCAAATTATAGGGCAATAAGTACAAATAGCACTTTGCTATTTCCAAACCATTTTTTTTTTCATAATTTGCGATAGTTACATTGGAACACTGATATTTGTCAGGAATCCCTGAATGAACCTTCACATGTATGTATTTTGTTTTAATAGACAACCCAAAGTATTGATCTAGGCCCATTTTGGTATATTTCATGCCACAATTTCACCGCCAAAAGCAATGAAATAAAAAAAAAATCGTTAACTTTTTCAGAATTTTAGGTTTCTCACTGAAATTATTTACAAACAGCTTGTGCAATCATGGCACAAATGGTTGTAAATTCTTCTCTGTGATCGCCTTTGTTCAGAAATAGCAGACATATATGGCTTTGGCATTGCTTTTTGGTAATTAGAAGGCCGCTATTTGCCGCTGCGCACCACACGTGTATTATGCCCAGCAGTAAAGGGGTTAATTAGGGAGCTTGTAGGCTTAATTTTAACTTTAGTGTAGAGATCAGCCTACTACCTGACATATCCCACCCCTGATCCCTTCCAAACAGCTCTCTTCCCTCCCCCCACAATTGTCTGCCATCTTAAGTACTGGCAGAAAGTCTGCCAGTACTAAAATAAAATGGTATTTTTATTTTTATTTTTTAATTTAAAAATAAAATAAAAAATTCTGCCTTGTAGGATCCCCCTAAGTCCCCATCCTCCCTGATCCCCCCCCTAAACAGCTCTCTAAGCCTCCCCCCCCTTGAGCTATTGGCCTCCATCTTAGGTACTGGCAGCTGTCTGCCAGTACCCCTTTTCCTAACAATTTTCCCCTTTTTTTAATTAATAAATAGAATCCCCCTATTTTCTGTAGTGTAGCTTCCCCCCCCCCAATACCCTCCCCCTCCCGGATCCCTTTTTCAAAACATTTTCCCACTCACAAGTCTCACCCCCCGGACAGGATCCTGGTGCAGCAACAGTGATGGGCCGCCCACCCGCCTCCCTGCTAAGGCTCCCACCCACCAACGATCAGCACCACCAACGTTGGTCATTAAGGGGTTAAAATCCTATATTACATGATCAATTAGTGAATAATTAAAGTCTTTGTCAAGACTATTGTTTATCAGCAGAAGGTTATGTGGTCTGTTGATGTAATTGTATTAAACCAGTTTGCTTGCCTAATAACCTTTTTATTTGCAATCCAGAAATAATGTGAGCTTTGAAAAAACATCAGGCTCCATTTAAGAAGCTGTGAAAGCACTTAAATCTAATGTTAGAGTAAGTACTTTTTTCATTACTGTTTCTAGTTAAATGAAAAAGGGGGTTAGGTAATGCCCCACTGTTGATTGGTGGCTATGTGTGACTGACTCTCCTGATTGGCTTACAAGCCATATTCTGTTTGGGAACTAAAATGCCAGTGAGCCAATCATAAGAGCAGTAACACATGGCTGACAATCACAGATTTCTGCTTGATTACTTAGCTAGGATAAATAATGTAAAAAATAAAACCTAAATGCAGAATGTTCCTGATCTAGGTGAAGCTGTTGGCTGCTGTACCCAGCGCACGAGTGTGCAACATCGTACAGAACATCCGGGCTCACTGTGATTAGAAAGCAAACCCATTTTTTAAAATAACTACATTTACAAATGCATCGTTTTACTTTCTTTGAAACTTATTACCGGTTTCCATCCAACAAAATGAACAAGCAGAATAATCAAAAGCATTAAAAAATGGCTGGTATGTTATTTTTCTGGTAACTGAGCAAAAAAGTCTAGAATTGCTTACTCAAATTTAATTTATAGGAAACGTTCTTTAAATGAAAAAAGTAAATATAAAGTCTTAGTATTCCAAGACTTATAGAAGAAAGAGAATATAAAATCAATTATGATTTGCTTTCCTTGATGAATATATGTTATCTTGAATTCGTTTGACCTAATTAGATTATCCCAGGAGATTAGGTCACAGGAAGATAACTTGTGCCGCAAGGAATCTTTGATCAGAAAATGAGGTTAAAGCCAAAATAGCTGAAATGAATATGATTATCTTTAGGAAGAAGTAAAATTATAATAAACATTTTTTCTGTCCTTTCTGCAGTGTATAATTAGCCAAAGTTAATGTTTTTTTTTTTGACTGTACTAATGCAAGGCAAAAATAGTCACTTTAAATGTTGAAAATTGAATTCATATAAATAATAATTAAATTACCTTCTTTGGGTCATAACCAATCTGCTCATTAATTATTTTCTGTACACAATAAACCCTCAAGCAATTGACTTTTATCAGGAATGTATTATGCATTTCAGATATGTTTTATTGTTTACAAATCTACAAAAAAAAAAAAAAAAACTTGTTTCAGGATGCGCTTTTTTTTAAATTTATTTTTTTAAAGCAAATGCAATGTTTAAAGAGAAATTTAACTGCTGGGTATAACTACAATAGAATGGTTACTACAAACCATACTGTTATTTTTCTCTTGTGCTTGCACCTCTCTTAAAAAACATTCTCAATTTTAAGTTACAATTAGGGAAACTCCACATCTTCACACTGAGCACTGCCATCTTGAAGCTTAAAGGGATATGAAACTATTTTTTCTTTCATGATTTAGAAAGAGAATGTAATTTTAAACATGTTTACTTCTATTATCTAATTTGCTTCATTTTCTTGATATCCTTTGCTGAAAAAGAACATCTAAATAGGCTCAGTATCTGCTGATTGGTGGCTGCATATAGATGCCTTGTGGGATTGGCTCGCCCATGTGCATCTCTATTTCTTCAACAAAGGATATCTAAATAATTAAGCAAATTAGATAATAGAACTACATTGGAATGTTGTTTAATATCGTATTCTCTATCTAAATCATGAAAGAAACATTTTAAGTTTCATGTCCCTTTAAGTATTTTCTTGTAACCTTTGGTGGAAGCCCTGCAAATTCACAGATTAATGACATTGCTGTCTTTTTGAAAAGCCATTTTATGCACTTCATTAGTGATCACAGTACATTTTTGCAGTGGCTTCATTGCTCTATATCACTGGTTTTCAAACCTGTCCTCAGGCCTCCCCAATGGTCCAAGTTTTCTGGATTAGCTTTGATGAGAGTAGCCCTGGATGAGAGCAGGTAAAATAACCAGGTTTACTAATCAGCTGATTATTTCCCCTGTGCTCTAGTTCAGAAAACCTCAAAATGCTGCCTGTTAGGGAGGTCTGATGACAGGTTGGAAAACCAGTGCTCTATATTATCCCTGAGGGTTTTTTTTAAAATATTTTTTTAAGTAAGTTATAAAGGGCTAGGTTACAAGTGGCACGCTACTATTTGCACATGAGCGATATTGGGTTTTCTTCATAATAAAATGAAAATTCTGCGTGGCATAGATTCAACAGTGTTGGAAACATTCCTCAGACATTTTGGTCCATATTGACATGATAGCAATCACGCAGTTGCTGCTAATTTGTCGGCTGCAGATCCATGATACAAATCTACTGTTCCACCACATCCCAAAGGAGCTCTATTGGATTGAGATCTGGTGTGTAGGCCATTGGGGTACAGTGAACTCATTGTCATGTTCAAGAAACCAGTTTGAGATTATTTGAGCTTTGAGACATGGTGCATTATCTTGCTGGAAATAGCCATCAGAAGATGGGTACACTGTAGTCATAAAGGGATGGACATGGTCAGCAACAACTCAGGTAGGCTGTGGCATTTAAACGATGCTCAATTGGTACTAAGGGGCCCAAAGTGTGCTAAGAAAATATCCCCTACACCATTACACCACCACCACCAGCCTGAACCGTTGATACAAGCCAGTATGGATCCATGCTTTCATGTTGTTTACGCCAAATTCTGACCCTACCATCTAAATGTTGCAGCTGAAATCGAGACTCATCAGACCAGGCAATGTTTTTCCAATCTTCTATTGTCCAATTTTGATGAGCCTGTGCAAATTTTAGCCTTAGTTTCCTGTTTTTAGCTGACAGGAGTTGCACCTGGTGTGTGATCTTCTGCTGCTGTAGCCCTCTGCTTCAAGGTTTGATGTGTAGTGCCTTCAGAGATGGTATTCTGCATAACTCGGTTGTTACAAGTGGTTATTTGAGTTACTGATGCCTTTCTATCATCTTCAACCAGTCTGCCCATTCTCCTCTAACCTCTGACAAGGTATTTACGTCCACACAACTGTCGCTTACTGGATATTTTTTTTTTAACTATTCTCTATAAACCCTAGAGATGGTTGTGCATGAAAATCCCAGTAGATTAGCAGTTTTTTAAATACTCAGACCAGCCCGTCTGGCACCAACAACCATGCCACGTTCAAAGTCACTTAAATCCCCTTTCTTCCCCATTCTGATGCTCGGTTTGAACTTCAGCCGTCTTCACCACGTCTAGATGCCTAAATGCATTGAGTTGCTGCCATGTGATTGGCTGATTAGCAATTTGTGTTACCAAGCAATTGAACAGGTGTACCTAATAAAGTGGCCGGTGATTGTATGTATATATGTATATATATATATATGTGTATATATATATATATATATATATATATATAGTTTCAACTGTGGTGAAGCACTCCTGGTTAGTTTTTCAGAAGGCCATAGAAGCCTGTAGTGCCCAGGGTGCACTTCAAATACACAATACAGTCCAATTCGATAGAATGCACTCTCTGGGTCTTAATTCACATCATTTCCTTTAATTGTAATGTTTCAGGGTCACGTTGTTTGAGAACGGGGATGACCCTGAAACGTCACAACTAAAGGAAATTATGTGAATTAAGACCCTGTGAGTGCCTTCTATCTGTTGGAACTATATATATATATATATATATATATATTAATTAGAGTATATATAATAATTTATTAATTAATTGTTTTTAATATCTTAGATGTAATATTTCAATAACGTGATGTAAGATTAGTAATTCTTCATGTGCATTTACCCGTCAACACAATAGACCTTAATCAGCAAACACAAGCGCTCAGATGACACAGACGACTGTTGGTGCAGGGTGCAGCAGAAAGAGCAATACAAGTCAAAAAAGGAGAGTGCACTCAATGGGTCATTTTTGCAATTTTAATGTGCAATTGTGAATGTTTTCAGCACTTCCTCAGACATACATCAAAGCAGACAAAAAAGAAATTACCCAAATACCAGCCTCCATTCCTCCATTTAAAAGCAATGACCGCTGTGTCCCACAATCTCCCGGGTAGGGGTGCCACCCACTGGTGACGCCATCATCCCGGGCAACACAGGATTACGGCTGTGTGCACAAACATAAAAAATATGTAAAAATAGTTAAAAACACATAACGGATAACATTGGATCAGGAACAATTAGGTAATATATACAACCAAAACCATCTAGCCTGAAAGCTCCACTGTGAAAACTCAGAGACACCCATATACAAGTCTCCTAGTTGGCGATATGCGCATATTGTATACTTGCTGGTTGCCATAGCAACCATCCTAACAAATCAGCCTAATAATCAATGGGGAAGCAAGCTATCTAAACAGGCATTGAGTACACTAGGACATGATTATTTAGAGAGCTAACCCTGTTAATAATGCACTCATGAACAGTACTAAATTTAATAAACATAATAAACATCCCTGCTAAATAGTCAGTGCTAGCAGAGAACGGTTACAAAGGGGAACAAAACTAATGAACTATAAAAATATACTAATGTTCCTATGTATAGTGGCTAGCTATGGAAAAGCCCAATCCAAAGGGCTAATGCCCTAGTACTAATCCATATAGCAGTTTAGTATTTGATAGTAAATATTTAAGTATTAGTGTGGAAACTAAGGGTACTAGAGGCAAAAAAATATAAACATATATGCAAATGAAACTGTCATCTGTGGAAGAAACATTGATTAATATTATCACAGACACACTTGCCAATCCAAATGGGTATTAAGCTCCTTTGGAACTAGAGTGTCCAGAATGAATGTCCAGCATGCCTCCATTTTCAGCAGCAGTTTGTTCCTGTCACCACCCCTGGGTGGTGGGGGGACGTGGTCAATAATCGTATATTTCAGGTCTTTGACCGTATGGTTTGCTTCCACAAAGTGGCGTGCCACAGGTTGGTCAGAGGATCTCAGAAGTTTTCGCCACATAAAATAATCCACAGATGCAGTGAAACAAATACACAATGAGGTTGTTTTGCAAGTCATCCGATGTTTATGGTAGAACTTTTGTCACTTGTGGGGATGAGTGAAGTAGTGTCCAGTTATAAGGCCGCTGTATGTTGTGCAACCTATGCAGCAAAAGCAGCCTTGCTTCTCCACATTTAACCAGGAGCTCCTGTTGTAACTTTTCTGTGGGTCAGTATTGACCAGAATATCCCGAAGGGATCTAAACCACTTGAAACCAACTATAGGTGGTGGCATGTGTTGAAAAGCAAGGATTTGTCAGTTTTAAGTATGTGCCAATTTTCTTGCAGGTGTTTGCTGATGGTTCTTTTGTCACCCTTATAAGACATGACAAAGGTCAATCTATTCTCAGTCCCATCTCTGTGTCAAATGTGGCCCCATTATACACCAACCTTTATATGGCCATGTTTAAAACATTGAGTAGTAAGTACTACCCTGTTCAAGAACCAGCGGATCAAATACTACAAATGATACATTGATGACTTGATTTTAATATGGAATGGAAAAGAACAGGAACTGATCCAGTGGTGCAACCAGCTAAACATGGCAAACCCTGCGTTGATTTTCAAAATTCAATTTGACACCAAGAGGATTGAATTTTTGGATGTATGTTTATACAAAGAAGAAGGGAGAATACACTTTAGTATGACAAATAGTAAGGGCGCTAGATGCTAAAGATATCAACAATCTCTACGTATAAACCTATTAATTAGCAAACTTGCAAGGATGAAATTAATCGAGATTTATATATAAAAATGCTTTATTGCAAATCCTTGTATTTGTATGTAATAGTATTAAAAATATTGCAGATCATAGTATTGGTATATCAATCTAAAAATATTGCAGATCATAGTATTGGTATATCAATCTAAAAATATTGGGACGTCTCCCTTATAAACATATATGTGCACAATCTCCTGATTAGAAAAAGCAATAGCCACCGTAATATACTTAGTTATAAAAATAGCAGTGTAAGATAACAATGTTAATAAAAGAAAAAATAATAAAAAAATAACAGTCTCGTTACTATGTAACAATACAACAGCAGAACTTGTAGCAGTCTTGGTACAGAGCTCAATAGGAAATGTCCAAAGTGGCAGAAAATATTCAAAAAGCAACTGATAGGTATACACTATCAGAAACACATGGATGTCCAGTGCAAGTAATATTTTTCAGTATACCACCTTCGATCAATTTTGTCAATATTTCGGTGTCAATACTTTGGAATAGATTACCTTTAATCGTGTGATCCAATTATACAGTCTCTGCATTAAAGGGATGGTAAAGTGTATTATTAATGTAATTTGGCAAATGCTTTATGTCATGTTGCAGAAGCAAACCACATTTACATTTTTTTTTAAATCTTACTTTAGTATATAATTCATTTTTCTTTTTATCTTATTCTTGTCAATCATTTTATTTGCTCCGCCCCAGTGTCTTCTCAGCAGTTTAGAGATGTGTACAGCAGTCCCGCCCACTGAATACGTTATTATAGGTAGAGCAATCCCATCAACTTTAATCCTTTTCTTTTAGGCTTTTCAATCAATTTACAGGTTTCCATCAACTGTACCCTTTTCAATATATTAGCATGTGCGCTATTAAACAGTATAGTTACACATACAGCAGACCATTCCCATCAACTAAACGCTTTCTTATACCTTCTGAATTATATTATTTGCTCCGCCCCTCCAAAATGTATTCCTTCAGAAGTGCAGTGACGTGAACAGCAGTTCCGCCCGCTGTACACTTCACTATGGGTAGAGCGTTCACGGCTACTGAACACTTGTCACTATGCTAGCGTGTACGCTTTTTTTTTTAATTGCACATACGTAGTCCATTCAGCTCTACCCTAAAATGACTGAAGCATTTCTGACCAACTAATCACCTGTTACTATATGGAGCGATCAAGCTAGTAACAGATGTTCACAAGTGCCTTATATTCTACCCGTTCTGCAAAGTAAACAGAGGATTAGAAGATTATCTGTTTACTTTGCAGAACGGGTAGAATATAAGGCGCTTGTGAAGCGAGCGGGTGACGTTACTGATCAGTAATCAGTGATAAAAAGAACATTTATTGTGAAGTAAAATTTTAAAAAAAATTATGCTTTGCTCATGAAAAAAATAAATAAAGCTTTTGCAAAAAATATATATAGAGAGAGAGATAAATCCATAGTTGTGATTCAATGTTTACTTAAGGCAAATAAGAAATCTCCTTTCTTGTGCCACTTGTGCACAAGAATAATAAGCACACAATTTGTGACTACAAGCACTGACAGACTGTGGCTACTATGCATGCTTGTTATGTAATACATATCATTTAATGGACCAGATGGCCAAGCTTTTGATTGGGCAGAAAACAGTGAGAAAAAAAACAGAGCAAGGGGGCCGGCAGGGGAGCATAATCTATAAAATAATAGATGAATAAAAATGTTTAATTTCATAGAAGTATTAAAAAATAAGAGGTTTTTAGAGAAATTATGGCATGAACTTTATTTTTTTTTAAAAGTCATATTGAAGAGTTTACCATCCCTTTAAGGCTCATACCTGGGCTCTTGTGCCGTTAGAGAGTTCAGAGGGTATTTTTCGGTTAGTTGGTTTTCCTTACATCCGCGAGTTCACCCCACGTGACCAATAGCGTCTGACGTCACGGGTGACACTCGAGGGGCTCACTTACTATGGAAAGGCCG
Source organism: Bombina bombina (assembly GCF_027579735.1). Lineage (NCBI taxonomy): Eukaryota > Metazoa > Chordata > Amphibia > Anura > Bombinatoridae > Bombina > Bombina bombina. The sequence continues at coordinate 1,118,669,914 of NC_069501.1, read as the reverse complement.
TATTGGTTCCTGTGTCCATGTAGATGCTGAATGTAGAAACAGTGACAGAACACACCTCTCTGTAGAGATGTTACAATGCTTCACCTGCACTTAGTGCTGCGCACGCAGGCCGTATTCAGAGATGAAATATAAAAGTAGTTAACGCGGGTTAAAAAGTCTCTTTTGTAAAATAATGAAACAGTCTCCAAAGCATAAGCCACAGCATAAGCCACAGCCCTTGTTCAGGGCTTTAAACTCCTGGTTACATTATACATCCTGTCATCCTCTAGCGCTCAAGAGTGCATTGCCAAAATCAAAACTCCAAACGGTGATTCGTAACAACACAAACGATTGCAACAGAGAAAATCAGCTTCTCGAAATGAAAGACCGATTTCTGCAGAGGGGATACCCACCCAAGTTGTTACAGGCACAGACCCAGGCAGTACTACAAGAGGGGTCTCTGGCAAAACACAGAGATGGGACTGAGAATAGTTTGACCTGTCATGACAGGGGGCTCGTTTCCATTGAGTCGTAATTCGGTTTGCATGCACTCGCAAACCAATAAATATCCTCTCGGAAGCAATATCGTTTATCGACTGCTTCCAACGGCCTGTTATAACTCAATTTCAGCAACCGGTCTCCGGATGCCGAAAACATTATCGTGTCCCATACAAAGTATCAGAATCCGCTAATCTTTAAATAATACCCGGTTTGCAATGCCCGCGCAAACCTTTAATACACTGTCGGAGGCTGCCGACACAGTAACAAAAATTACACCCAGCTCAACTAGGTGTAAAACATGAAAAAGGTGCTTTTTGAGACTTTTTTTCCCATTGAAATCTAACCCGACATGTCAAAACCCCTCTATCCACCATCCCCCCCACATCACAACTTATAATAAATGTATTAACCTCTAAACCGCCATGCCCCACAATGCAAACTAGCTATGAAAACTATTAACCCCTAATCCGTCATGCCCCATATTGCAAGGTATCTATTTAAACTATTAACCCCTAATCCGCCATGCCGCACAACGCAGTCTAGTTACCTCTTTTACCTTTAAAATACTAAGTTCCCCCTAAAAGTAAACCCCCCCACCCATCAAACCCCCAAAAATAAAAAAAATAGCATTAAAAAATTCTAAACTACCCATTGCCCCTAAGGGGCATTTGTATGGGCATTGCCCTTAAAGGGGCATTCAGCTCTTTTACTGTCATCAAAAGGGCATTCAGCACTTTTACAATTGCCCAAAATCCCTATTCTAAAAAATAACCCCCCCCCCCCAAAAAAAAACAAAACAAAAAAAACCTAAGTCTAACCCCCAGATAGGTACTCACGGTTCCTGAAGTCCAGCGGTGAAGTCCTGCGGAAATGAAGACAGGCGACAGAGGAACTGAAGACCGGCGACCCCAGAGCCAAGGAGCATGGAGGATCCTCTTTGTACGATCACTGACGTACACTGAATATTGAATGCAAGTTACACGTTTAAATAGGGTGTACCTTGCATTCCTATTGGCTGATTTGATTCTTTAAATTCAAATCAGCCAATAGGATGAGAGCTACTAAAATCCTATTGGCTGATTTGAACAGCTATAGAATTTCAGTAGCTCTCAGTGTATGGCGGTGATTGTATGAAGAGGATTCTTCACCCTCTTTGGCTTCGCAGTCACCAGTCTTCAGTTACTCGGTCGCCGGTCTTCAGTCCCGCAGTCCTGGATGAAGATAGAAGAGGTCTCCGCTTGGAAGAAGACTTCGCCACCGGACTTATGGAACTGTGAGTACCTATCTGGGGGTTATACTTTTTATTTTTTTTATTTTTTAGATTAGGGATTTTGGGCAATTGTAAATGAGCTCATTGCCCTTTTAAGGGCAGTAAAAGAGCTGAATACACTTTTAAGGGCAATGCCCATACAAATGCTTCTTTAGGGGCAATGGGTAGTTTAGGATTTTTTAGTGTTAGTTTTTTTTAATTTTGGGGGGTTTGATGGGTGGGAGGTTTTACTGTTAGGGATAACTTATTTTTTTTAAAGGTAAAAAAGCTGTTTAAGTTAGGGCAATGCCCTACAAAAGGCCATTTTAAGAGCTATCGGTGGTTTAGTATTAGATTAGGGGGTGTTTTTATTTTGGGGGGCTTTTTTATTTTCATAGGGATTAGGTATAATTTTTTTATTTTTTAAATTTGGTTTATTATTTTATGTAGTTAGACTTTTTAATTTTTTGTAATTTTAGATTAATTAATTATTTTTTTTTTAAAGTAATGTTAGGTATTTTTATTTTTATTGTAATTTAGGATTATTTTAATTTATGTAATGGGTTAATTTAGGGGGTGTTAGGTTATGGGGCTTAGTGATTAGTTATTTGCGATATGGGGGCATGGCGGTTTAGGGGTTAATAGTTTAAATAGCTAGATTGCGTTGTAGGGTATGGCGGATTAGGGGTTAATAGTTTAAATGGCTAGATTGCATTGTGGGGAATGGTGGTTTAGGGGTTAATAGTTTAAATGGCTAGATTGCGTTGTGGGGCATGGTGGTTTAGGGGTTAATAGTTTAAATGGCCAGATTGCGTTGTGGGGCATGGCGGATTAGGGTTTAATAGTTTAAATAGATACTTTGTGATATGGGGTTTGGCGGATTAGGGGTTAATACATTAGTTATTGCGTGGGGAGTTGCGGTTGAGAGGTAGATATTGTGCATGCGTTCTGTGTTTGATTTCATTTTAACAGTGAGCGCTGGGTAAAATATACGCGCCGCACTTGTATGCGGCGCCGTATATGCGATTGAGTGTAGTGTAAGGTCGGGTTTCCATTGTAACCTATCAATGTTTTAGAAACCCAGCATCAGGTGGAAGCGTTAACACAACGCTATCTTACACCTACACGAAAAGAGCAACCGCACACAAAGCAGAAACTTTTTCAATGGAAACTTTGTACTAAAATGGAGCTGTAAATTATTTTTAGTTGTCGGCTGCTTTGGTAGCTTATGGCTCCATTTTTAATGGCTCAATGGAAGCGAACTCTTATATGGGTGACAAAAGAACCATCAGCAAACAGCTGCAAGAAAATTGGCACATACTAGGAACTGACAAATCCTTGCCCTTTCAACACATGCCACCACCTATGGTTGGTTTCAAGCGGTCCAGATCCCTTCGGGATATTCTGATCAATACTCACTAACAGAAAAGTAACAACAAGAGCTCCTGGTTAAATGTGGAGAAGCGAGGCTGCTTTTGCTGCATAGGTTGCACAACATGCAGCAGCCTTATCACAGGACACTACTGTTATAAAGTACTGATGACCTACGAACTCGCATGGCCAATCATAGGTCAACAATCCAGACAGCGCTGAAAAATGCATCCTCTGACCAACCTGTGGCACGCCACTTTGTGGAAGCAAACCATACGGTCAAAGACCTGAAATATACGATTATTGACCACGTCCCCCCCCCCCCCCGGGGGTGGTGATAGGAACAAACTGTTGCTGAAAATGGAGGCATGCTGGACATTCATTCTGGACACTCTAGTTCCAAAGGGGCTTAATACCCATTTGGATTGGCAAGTGTGTCTGTGATAATATTAATCAATGTTTCTTCCACAGATGACAATTTCATGTGTATATATATGTATACATTTTTTTGGCTGCTAACCTTGTATCCTCTAGTACCCTTAGTTTCCACACTAATACTTAAATATTTACTATAAAATATAAACTGCTATATGGATTAGTACTAGGGTATTAGTCCTGAGGATTGGGCTTTTCCATAGCTAGCCACTATACATAGGAACATTAGTATATTTTTATAGTTTATTAGTTTTGTTCCCCTTTGTAACCATTCTTTGCTAGCACTGACTATTTAGCAGGGATGTTTATTATGTTTATTAAATGTATTACTGTTCTTTAGTGCATTAATAACAGGGTTAGCTCTCTAAATGATCATGTCCTAGCGTACTCTATGGGGCCTATTTATCAAAGTTCTTGCGGACCTGATCCGACAGTGCGGATCAGGTCCACAAGACCTCGCTGAATGCGGAGAGCAATATGCTCTCCGCATTTAACATTGCACCAGCAGCTCACAAGAGCTGCTGGTGCAACGCTGCCCCCTGCTGACTCGCGGCCAATCGGCTGCCAGCAGGGAGGTGTCAATTAACCCGATCGTACTCGATCGGATTGATTTCCGGCGATTCCTGTCCGCCTTGTCAGAGCAGGCGGACAGCGTTATGGAGCAGCGGTCTTTAGACCGCTGCTTCATAACTGCTGTTTCTGACAAGTCTGAAGACTCGCCAGAAACGCGGGCCCACAAGCTCCGTTCGGAGCTTGATAAATAGGCCCCTATGCCTGTTTAGATAGCTTGCTTTTCCATTGATTATTCGGACAATTTGTTAGGATGGTTGCTATGGCAACTAACGAGTATACAATATGAGCATATCGTCTACTAGGGGACCTGTATATGGGTGTCTCTGAGTTTTCACAGTGGAGCTTTCAGGCTAGACGGTTTTGGTTGTATATATTACCTAACTGCTCCTGATCTATTGTTATTTATTATGTGTTTTTAAATATTTTCACATATTTTTTAATGTTTGTACACACAGCCGCAATCCCGCGTTGCCTGGAATGATGACGTCACCAGTGGGTGGCGCCCCCAACCCGGGAGATCATGGGACAAGGCAGTCATTGCTGTTAAATGGAGGCTGGTATTTGGGGTAAGTTCTTCTTTGTCTGCTTTGATGTATGTCTGAGGAAGGGGCAAAACCCCCGAAAACTTTCATACTTGCACATTAAAATTGCAATAAATACCCGGTGAGTGCACGCTCCTTTTTTGACTTGTATTGCTCTTTTTGCTGCACCCTGAGCACCAACAGTTGTCTGGAGTGCTTGTCTTGGTAAATCCTGTTTAATACTTTGGCTACAGCACCCGTCAGCTTTGGATACCAATATACCAGACAATATCTTTTTTTTTTTAATCACTGGTGAACTACACTGACTTTACAGTCCGGCCTGTTTATACAGCTGGGACCATGGATCAGGAACTTGTGCCTCAGACTGATGAAGCTATTGCTGGGGCTACTACTTTCCACTTCACGGAGGAGGATGCTTCACAAATTTTGTTTGGGGCCTTGCCCACTGGCCCTACTGCTAATAAGCCACTATATATATATAAATACCCATCTTGTGAAACTAAAACAAAGGGATAAAGACCTGGTTCTCCATGGCACATACCTGTCTGAGTACCACCGCAAGGGTTATATACCCAGAGGCTTTAGAATACGAAATGTACCAACACTAGGCAGTGCAAACCCTGCTTTCTGTGACAGGTGGTGCCATATCTTAAACAAGTGCTCTATGGACCTTTTCCTGCTGGTCATACAGGAGGTGACAAGGCTGCTTGCACAAACCAGAACTGAAATCACACAATATGAGCCATTGAATTTAACCAAACTGCCCTATTAAAAAATCACCAGAATACTAAAAATATGAACAAAACATAAAACTTGCTATCTAGGTTTAAATTTTTAGGAGTTCCTTTTCTGTAAGAATTGATATCAGGTAGATATAACACATTTTAATCAAAGAAGATATAATATATAGTTCACAGGGAAAACAAATGTATTCCAAAAGTTAAATGAAAGCACCTTCAAACTGTTTAATAACAAAAAACTGGGGCATGAGTAATAAAGATGAGTTAAATTCCTGTAGGAGAAACAGATATAGGACAGACGCCTAATCCAGGATTCAGTGTTTGTCTGGTAAACAAAACATTACTTATTCAATCAATATTCCTGGCAGGGAGATCTAAAGACTCTACATAAAGTCACTTTGATTCCAAAACCTTGTACGGAAAGGATTTTGCTAAATGAATAAATAGGACAGATCATTTTGCAACAAATCGGTTTGTATTAATATTACTGTATTCTGTTGTCAGATATGGGTATGTAATACCTAGGGAAGAATCTGGGGCGCGATCCGATATCGATCGCAGTTTGCGGCGCAAGCGAGGGAACCGGCGTCGCCCGCAGTTTCAGCTCGCAACTCGAGCCATCCCATATAGGTCGCCGTCAGATGCTAACGTGCCGTAAGTCTCACAAACCAGCGATGTCCAGAAATCTGCGTAAGTACAAATTTCTGGTGTCGCCAGTGACTTGCGCCACGTTAGAATCTGCCGGCGCCTATAAAACCTGACTAAAGTCTAAAACACCCGCACTGTCTAACACGCCTCCCTAACATAGCCCGCACTGTCTAACACGCCTCCCTAACATAGCCCGCACTGTCTAACCCTCTATCCGCTATCCCCCCTCACTATCCTAACAATAAAAAAGCTATTAACCCCTAAACCGCCGCTCCTTTACCCCGCCGCAACCTAATAAAGTTATTAACCCCTAAACCGCTGCTCCCGTACCCCGCCGCCAGCTATATTATATCTATAACCCCCTAAAGTGAGCCCTTAACACCGCCGCCATCTATATTAAAATTATTAACCCCTAATCTAAGCCCCTTACACCGCCGCCATCTCTATTAAAATGATTAACCCCTAATTTAATCTACCTACCCTGCCGCCAGCTATATTATCTATATTAACCCTAAGTATATTATAGTTAATATAGGTATTACATTATATATATTAACTATATTAACCCTAATTATATTAGGGTTAATATAGTTAATATAGTTACTATAGTATTTATATTAACTATATTAACTCTATCTAACCCTAACTAAATTTATATTAAATTAATCTAATTCATTTATAAACTAAAATATTCCTATTTAAATCTAAATACTTACCTATAAAATAAACCATAAGATAGCTACAATATAATTAATAATTACATTGTAGCTATGTTAGGGTTAATATTTATTTTACAGGTAAATAGTTAATTATTTTAACTAGGTATAATAGATATTAAATAGTTATTAACTATTTAATATCTACCTAGTTAAAATAATTACCCAATTACCTGTAAAATAAATCCTAACCTAAGTTACAAATACACCTACACTATCAATAAATTTAATAAACTACAAACATCTATCTAAAAATACAATTAAATTAACTAAACTAAATTACAAAAAAAAACAAACACTAAATTACAAAAAATAAAAAAAAGATTACAAGATATTTAAGCTAATTACACCTATTCTAAGCCCCCTAATAAAATAATAAACCCCCAAAATAAAAAAAATTCCCTGCCCTATTCTAAATTCAACAAATTTCAAAGCTCTTTACCTTACCAGCCCTTAAAAGGGCCTTTTGTGGGGCATGCCCCAAAGAATTCAGCTCTTTTGCATACAAGAAATACAATACCCCCCCCCATTACAACCCACCACCCACATACCCCTATTCTAAACCCACCCAAACCCCCCTTAAAAAAGCCTAACACTACCCCCCTGAAGATCTCCCTACCTTGTCTTCACCACACCGGGCCGAACTCCTGATCCGATCCGGGCGATGTCTTCCTCCAAGCGGCAAAGAAGAATTCTTCCTCCGGCGACGTCTTCCTCCAAGCGGCAGCAAAGTCTTCATTCTTCCGGCGGCATCTTCAATCTTCTTTCTTCGCTCCGCCGCCGCGGAGCATCCATCCCGGCCGACTGCTGAACTTGGAATGATGTACCTTTAAATGACGTCATCCAAGATGGCGTCCGCCGAATTCCGATTGGCTGATAGGATTCTATCAGCCAATCGGAATTAAGTTAAAAAAATCTGATTGGCTGATTGAATCAGCCAATCAGATTCAAGTTCAATCCGATTGGCTGATCCAATCAGCCAATCAGATTGAGCTTGCATTCTATTGGCTGTTCCGATCAGCCAATAGAATGCAAGCTCAATCTGATTGGCTGATTGGATCAGCCAATCGGATTGAACTTGAATCTGATTGGCTGATTCAATCAGCCAATCAGATTTTTTTAACTTAATTCCGATTGGCTGATAGAATCCTATCAGCCAATCGGAATTCGGCGGACGCCATCTTGGATGACGTCATTTAAAGGTACATCATTCCAAGTTCAGCAGTCGGCCGGGATGGATGCTCCGCGGCGGCGGAGCGAAGAAAGAAGATTGAAGATGCCGCCGGAAGAATGAAGACTTTGCTGCCGCTTGGAGGAAGACGTCGCCGGAGGAAGAATTCTTCTTTGCCGCTTGGAGGAAGACATCGCCGGAGGAAGAATTCTTCTTTGCCGCTTGGAGGAAGACATCGCCCGGATCGGATCAGGAGTTCGGCCCGGTGTGGTGAAGACAAGGTAGGGAGATCTTCAGGGGGGTAGTGTTAGGCTTTTTTAAGGGGGGTTTGGGTGGGTTTAGAATAGGGGTATGTGGGTGGTGGGTTGTAATGGGGGGGGGGGTATTGTATTTCTTGTATGCAAAAGAGCTGAATTCTTTGGGGCATGCCCCACAAAAGGCCCTTTTAAGGGCTGGTAAGGTAAAGAGCTTTGAAATTTGTTGAATTTAGAATAGGGCAGGGAATTTTTTTTATTTTGGGGGTTTATTATTTTATTAGGGGGCTTAGAATAGGTGTAATTAGCTTAAATATCTTGTAATCTTTTTTTTATTTTTTGTAATTTAGTGTTTGTTTTTTTTTGTAATTTAGTTTAGTTAATTTAATTGTATTTTTAGATAGATGTTTGTAGTTTATTTAATTTATTGATAGTGTAGGTGTATTTGCAACTTAGGTTAGGATTTATTTTACAGGTAATTGGGTAATTATTTTAACTAGGTAGATATTAAATAGTTAATAACTATTTAATAGCTATTATACCTAGTTAAAATAATTAACAATTTACCTGTAAAATAAATATTAACCCTAACATAGCTACAATGTAATTATTAATTATATTGTAGCTATCTTAGGGTTTATTTTATAGGTAAGTATTTAGATTTAAATAGGAACATTTTAGTTTATAAATGAATTAGATTAATTTAATAAGAATTTAGTTAGGGGTGTTAGGGTTAGATAGAGTTAATATAGTTAATATAAATACTATAGTAACTATATTAACTATATTAACCCTAATATAATTAGGGTTAATATAGTTAATATATATAATGTAATACCTATATTAACTATAATATACTTAGGGTTAATATAGATAATATAGCTGGCGGCGGGGTAGGTAGATTAAATTAGGGGTTAATCATTTTAATAGAGATGGCGGCGGTGTAAGGGGCTTACATTAGGGGTTAATCATTTTTATATAGGCGGCGGCGGTGTAAGGGGTCAGATTAGGGGATAGATAAGGTAGATGGCGGCGGTTTTAGAGGCTCACAGTAGGGGGTTAGTTTATGTAGATGGCGGCGGGGTCCGGGAGCGGCGGTTTAGGGGGTAATAACTTTATTAGGGATTTCGGGGGGGGGGGGGGGGGGATCGCGGTTGACAGGTAGATAGACATTGCGCATGCGTTAGGTGTTAGGTTTATTTTAGCAGATCGCGGTTGACAGGGAGATAGACATTGCGCATGCGTTAGGTGTTAGGTTTATTTTCTAGTTAGTTTAGGGAGTTACGGGGCTCCAATAGTCAGCGTAAGGCTTCTTACGGCTGCTTTTTGTGGCGAGGTGAAAATGGAGTAAGTTTTCTCCATTTTCGCCACGTAAGTCCTTACGCTGCATATTGGATACCAAACTGCGCGGGTTTGGTATACCTGCCTATGGCCCAAAAAACTGCGGGCGACGGCAGAAATATACGCGCGTAACTTCTAGGTTACGCCGTATATGTGATACCAAATCCGCGCAAATATTGGCGTCGCCGGCTTTTGCGGGCAACGCTTTATATCGGATCGACCCCCTGGAGTTTATATATATCAGTGAATATATGTATTGCTACACAAGTTCAAGTGGCATTTTGGAGTACCAAGGTATTATTATTTTTATTTTTTTTATTATTATCGAGAAAGGATGGAACTTAAAAGGATCTGAAAGTCAAAATTAAAATGTCATGGTTCAGATAATAGAGCATGTCATTTTTTTCCCAATTTATTCTATAATCAAATTTACTTTTTTTTCTAAATATTTTTGTTGAAAAACATACCTGGGATACCTGGGTTGGCTCAGGAGCAGTAATGCACTTTTGAGAGTTATCTGGTGAGGGCTATGCACATATGCCTTTTGTCATTGGCTCACCAGATGTGTTCAGCTATATCCCAGTATTGCATTGCTGCACTGGAGCTGACTTTAATTTTGTGTTAACCCCTCTTTTTGCAGGGGATAAACACATGGTTATACACATAAAAACACTGATACTTTTCTTTCATGCCCCTTTAATTTATATGAGGATTCAATTAGGGTAAATACTACCTTCCTTTTTGTGCTTCATTTTTTTTTTTTAGGGTAACAATAAGAAAATTAAAGATAACCCAACTGTTCATATGGCATTACACGTTCTCCTTCAGTAGTGTATAGTGGAACATTACTGCTGTTACCAGTTCTACCTTCCTTTTTGTAAAACAACAACAACAACAAAAAAGGACTTGGATACCTGCAGAATTAGAGGTTATAAGAGTCTGAACTACAGGGAAAAAAGAGTGCAGTGTATGTTCTTGAGTGTGCTATGGGTATCATGTGACCTGCCAAAAAAAAGCAGAAGACCAGAATGGGAATTAACCATGTGGAAAAAATACTTAGGTTTCCAGACATAATACAGTTAGACGATAATGTGTTACTTTTTCATAAAAAGAATGTTTTTTGATCTTCATGGTTAGAACTGTTTGCTACCATTTTACTTATTTTAATTTTACCTTCTGTTTTCAGGGATCCTGGGAATAATTTAAGGAGATATTAAAAATAAAATAAATGTAAAACATTCATAACTAATTTGTTTGACCGTGTGGTTACATCCTTTCAAATGCAGTTTTTAAATGCTTTTTAAACAGGTATTATATGAAAATTGTTTTCTATATAAATATTGGAATATGTCAACTAAACCAGATAGATTTGAAAGATCTTTACTGGGAAGGGGAGTTCCATGCCCGTTTTAGGAATCACTTATAAGTGGCTACAGCTATAGTAAAAAATCTAATAAATATTTCACGTGCATTCTTATTTCATTAAATTGCAAAAAAAAAAAAAAAAAATAGTGTTATAAGTTCCATTTATCTGAAAATGATAAAAATTACAAAAAGGTCCCATAAATGAAAAACAACCAAACAAATATACACAACAAAAATAAAATTGTTGAAGTCTTCATATGGTTAAATCCGTTCCTTTAAAGAAAGTACAAAGGCTTCAAAAAATGCAGATTTACACTTTTCAAAAACAATTGTGCAATGTCTTTGTCAGCTGATTGATCCCAAAGTAAGGGGCCTATTTATGATGGTGCGAGCGGACATGATCCGATATTGCGGATCATGTCTGCTGCACATCGATAAATACCAACAGCATACGCTCTCTGCATTTATCATTGCACCAGCCGTTCTGGTGAACTGCTGGTGCAATGCCACCCCCTGCAGATTTGCAGCCAATCGGCCGCTAGCAAGGGGTGTATTCGTATTCGATCAGGTTGATTTCTGTCCACTGCCTCAGAGCAGGCGGACAGGTTTTCATAACTTCGGTTTGGTTCGCAGGAAACACGGGGCATCAAGCCCCATACGGAGCTTGATAAATATGCCCCTCTGGCAGTAAGTATGTAAGCTTCACTCCATCCAAAGTGGCTACTACTTTACCTTTAATAAAATATCAGTGAAGGTTTTTTACAACAAAAAATTCTGAACACCCCATGAGTGTATATTGAATGGAATCCAATCATTTTTATATTATTCATTTGCTTTTTCTTGGAGGTGGACAAACAATTTAACCAAAATTAATTTTTATACATTTTTTGTCTGTGCATGTCTATTAAATGTATGTATTAAAGCAGTAATATGCTGGTAAAATTAATTTTTCATTATATGCTCTTTAGTCATACCTTATATTGTCACATTTCCCCTACAGTCTTTCCATATCAGAGATATTTAGAGTTTAGGCTAAGAGATTAGTTCCCTAGCAAGTTAGCAGGATATGCTCACTCTATATAGTATACATATATAATTCTTCTGGTATGTAAACAACTTTTCAAGGACATTTTTTCAGGATGTATATACAGTAATTATGGTTCACATTGATACTATTTATGTGCTTAAGAATGGTATTTCAGTTGTTTCCTCTATTTTTTCAATTGTATATTTAAATTGTGTGAGTAATTATTTACATGGATCCATATACCTGCTTTTTTGGTTTCATGAATTAAGTAATATTATATATATATCCTATTTGTAATAGGTTAATAAGGGGTTAACAAGAAATCCTCCCCCTTTTACTATTGCCCAATTGATTTCAGCCATTGTGTTTTAAAAGAGGGCTATTCCCAACACAGTTCAGCAGCTTTGATAGCGGCGGAATGCCGAAACATGTCAGCAGCTGTTTGAGCTGAACCCTTTTGCAAGGAATAGCACCCTTTATCTCCTTTATGCTTTTTTTTGTTTTAAATGACACAATAAAAATTGAACTTTTACTTTATCTCAGTGCTCCGCGTTCCTTTTTTTTTTCATGCTGATTCTATGACCTACCAGCGTGAGCACTGAGAGAGGAGACTGCTCCTCGTTATAATCCCTGACACTCGCACTGCTGAACGGACACTACAGCTATCACAGTCTACTAGGAGATTCGCCTTGGATTGATTCCCCTCCAATCAGGAGCAAGCTACTGAGCTGAGGATGTATCTCCACCAATCGGGTGAGAGATTACACTGAGGACGGATAGATGGTTCACGCCCCCCCTCCCTTCAGGAACGTCTGACGAGGGATCACAGGCACCAATAGCGGACGCAGTCAGTTTGCTACTTACCGGACAGGCTGGAGTTGCCACCGGAACACTGTGTTCACCGCTTAGAGGTTTTTCCTACCCTGCCCCCAGGACCGGACGCTTTGTAGGTGAGAGGAGGGGGGTAAGTTTACACCACACCACGGCTGTTGGTATCCATATATTCTGAGTGTCTGTAAAGTTATGTCTAAATTCATACTACAGCACTGTGAGATGAGACCGGCACAGGGCAATGCCTTCCTAGGCTTTGATGCAAATTGGTCAAGCTGGCGACCTCCAGCTCCACAATGTATAACAAACAAAACTGTCCACAGCACCAGTGCAGTAAAAGGAATCTTCTTTATTAAATGTTTAAAAGCATACAAGACAGGTATGCGACGTTTCGAGACCGCAGTCTCTTAATCATGCATCTTGCATGATTAAGAGACTGCGGTCTCCAAACGTCGCATACCTGTCTTGTATGCTTTTAAACATTTAATAAAGAAGATTCCTTTTACTGCACTGGTGCTGTGGACAGTTTTGTTTGTTATAAATTCATACTACAGTGACTTTGTTGCATAACTTATACCGGACACGCATATCTGGGACTACACCTCTTTGTTATTACACTTTGGGCTCATTGGTCAAGCCCTTTTTTGTCCCGGACTTTGCTGTTTGTATTAAGGCTATCTGTGAGACTTTGACACTGTGCAGTGTGTGTCTTTTTGGAATTTATTTGCTTTATCCAGGGATTATGGAGAATAGGGTGACAACAGAAACCGATACAGGCAATATTGTTAACATGAATTTTTACTCACTGAGAAATGCTAGTGAGAGAGACACTAATATGGTGCTTGCTGAAATTTTTTTCACAATGGATAGGACACAACAAAAACTTAACATCCTTTTTGAAGAGATGGAACTTTTAATAAATAATGAGAACAAGTACAAATGGGATGTTTGGACTCTTGAGAACTATTTGAAGCTTAAGCTTATACCCAGGGGACTAAGAATAAATAAATATCCCACTTTTTATACAGAAGACAGGGACTTTATAAATGAATGGAATGAGACCTTATCAGAGTGCTCATGGAATTTAATGCGGCTCCTCATTATTTATAAAAACAAACAGGTTCAAGAAATCACTATTAAGATTAGTCAGGTACAAGAGGAGTTAAACAAAAGATGTGACCACACTGATTTTGCTAGATTTGATAATTTATTACAAGAAGCAGTTGCAGAAGCAAAATCACTCTTACTTGAAATAAAGCATTCTAAGTATATTAGAGACCAAACAGATTTTAACAACAATACCATGTATATTTGGAACAAAAGAGAGAGAACACAAAAATACAGAGAGAATAATCAGAATTTTGGTAACTCTAATAGGGGAAGAGGGTTTAGAGGCAGACGCAGAGGTAGAGGAAGAGGCAGACAACAGCAACGAATTAGATTTTCTGATAGTGAAGCTGATTCAGGGGGGGATAGCTCAACTTCAGGGGAGGACGAAAGATTCACTCTGGAGTCAGCATCATATGGCAGTTTAGCCCCCTTAGCCCCCCCAGCCCACCATGTACAAAATATAAATAAATATACCAATTTGCCTAACCAACCTGACATACCCCCAGAAAAAGTAAAAACAGTACTGCAATCTATATTAAAGAATGCTGCATCAGCCTCTAGATACATTCCTCAAGCACCTGACACTGTATATACCCAGGAAACATCTAATAGATCAGAAAGTGTGGAACTACATTAGGTTTTTTCCCTTCCCCCCCCCGCAAGGAGACGGGGGGGGAGAAGGGGCAAAAGCATCAAACAAAGGGGGCTATGCTCTCAGGAGAAACCAGAGGGGCAAGAGACAAACAAGATATCAGTAATCAATCTATCAATTTATAATCTAAATTAAACAGAAATCAAAGTGTTGAGCCTAGGATTAGGATTTGTTCCGACAAATACTTTTAACCTATTCAACACTTTGATTGATGTAAATAGACTGATACGCAAGATTACTTTGAGGAAATATTTTTCCACAAGGTCTAATACAACTATTGTGGAAGATTACTCAGAGAGTGCAATGACAGTAATGACAGATAATATTGCAGATGGTTTTGAATTTCAAGACCTCTGTGGTCTGTCAACATTGGAAGCACTCAATACCTCTGAGGCTGAATCTCTGACTTACTCTTCTAATAGATTCCCTAAGTTCAAATGTCCTTCACGCTTCTATCCCATACATGCTAGGGGAACTATAATTGAAAGGTTCCAAAGTAGGGTTGAAGCTGATCTAAGCAAGCTTTATTACATGGATAAAGACAACAAAAAACAAAATCTCACTACAAGGGAGAGGGAGGCCTTGGCTACTTTGGGTAATAACCCAACTCTGGTGATCAGAGCTGCGGACAAAGGTGGGTCTGTAGTGGTGATGAATAAAACAGATTTCATCAAAGAGGCCCACAGACAACTGCACAATGCCCAGGATTATCGAGTGCTGAGCACTGATCCTACTCCCATTTTAAGAGAAAACTTAAGAGTTTAATAGATGACGGCATTGAGGGAGGTTTCTTAGATGAAGAAACTAGTATTTACCTTTTGGTAAATTCTCCCACCATTCCAACCTTTAACCTTTTACCTAAGGTCCACAAGTCACTGGACAATGTGGTAGGAAGGCCCATTGTCAGTGGCATAGGATCCCTCTTGGAGCACACTTCCGAGTGGTTGGACCAGGTTCTGCAGCCAATGGTTCCAAAATTATGGAGCTATACAAGAGACACCATGCACATTCTAAAACTCCTTGAAAATATCAAGTGGGAGGCAGGCTATGTTTCGCTTACAGTTGATGTCAAATCACTCTATTCATCAATTACACATGCTAAAGGTCTGGAGGCTCTGTCTTGGTTTTTGAATAAATACCATAGCCAAGAGCCTGACTGCTGTGAGTATGTGCTCCGCATAGCGGAGTTTCTTCTATCCCACAACTACTTTGAGTTTGAGGGAGTGTTCTACCTCCAGATTTGTGGGACTGCGATGGGGGCAAAGTTTGCCCCATCTTACGCCAACCTTTATATGGGTTGGTGGGAGCAGGACCACATCTTTGGAGGTGGGAACCCCCTCTGCTCAAATGTAGTTTTTTATAGGAGGTTTATTGATGACCTCCTTTTTATTTGGAGGGGGAGTTCGGACGAACTATCTGCATTTCTGAACTTTCTTAATGAAAACGAGCTGGGATTGAGCTTCACCTCTGAGTCCAATAACATGAGTATTAATTACCTTGATGTAACACTCTTGGGGGTAATTGGTGAAAAAGTTCGTAGTACAGCCTTTAGAAAACCAATCTCAGGAAATACATTATTACATTCTACGAGCTGTCACCCCAAGAGTGTGTTCAAAGGGATTATAAAGGGACAGTTTATCCGTTTAAAACGGAATTGCTCAGAAATGGACAATTTTGAGGAAGAAGCGAGGAAACTTTCTGACAGACTCAAAGCGAGGGGTTATGCAAGCAGCTGTATAACATCAACCCTCGATGAAGTCCGAAAAATTGATAGAATGGATTTACTACACCCTAAACCCAAACAAAGGAAAAAATCTAACACACAGAATGACCTCTTTTTTGTGACTGATCATTCAGAGCAGTATCCACAGATCTGTGAGATAATCAAAAAACATCTGGTTATGCTCAGGGCTGATGAGGGACTAGCGGATTTAACAAGCAAATCATGCCACTTCTCGTATCGGAGAAGCAAAACTATAGGCAATGTGGTCTCTCCAACAAGAATTAGAGAGGACACTAAAAAACATGAGTCATCTTGGCTCACCCAGAAGGGAATGTTTAAGTGTCACAACAGGGACTGTGTTGCGTGCGAAAAGGTAGAAATGAGTGATCATTTCAGGTCATCGGCCACGGGTCAATCATTCCCCATTAACATGTGTCTAAATTGTAGATCGACTTATACGGTCTACCTACCATCATGTACAGTGTGTGCCAAACAATATGTTGGCCTCACTACCAGGGAGGTTAGATCAAGGATTAGGGAGCACCTCTCAAGCATCAGGGCAGGAACAGCAAGTACCCCCCTGGTCCAACACTTTACAACTGTTCACAATAAAAGTTCTGAAACCTTTCGCTGGACGTGCATTGAGAGGGTACTCAAACCTCCCAGAGGAGGGGATAGGGACAAACTTTTATGCAAACGTGAGACCTTTTGGATCTTCACATTGAAAACCAGACATCCAGTAGGTCTAAATTCAATGTATGACCTAATCAACCACTGGGAATGACTGAGGTGTAAAGGCATTTCCCTTTAACTCCTGAATAGTGAGATTATGTAACTTAATCATTTTTGATTATTTTATTTGATTTACGTTCAGCTTGTCCACTTCTAGCATATGTAGAGCATATAATAGTATAGAACATACGACAGCCATATTACTCCATAATATATTTAATAAATATATGAGAGAACGAGTTTTGCACCAACCCCCATTCTTAGGGTATTTATATTTATTATAGAATATGGCTTAAAATTTGCTCTTTTTACATTTACAACACGTTCATGTTACCTTTCTTTTTACAGCACCACACACCCAAAAAAACAATAAAAAGATTTTTTCTCCTGATAACATAAGATTATCTAATATATGACTTTAATACACAGGTGGTTATTTATCAGGCTAGTAATCTAGGTAGCCTGTATTTTTGAGTCATGTATAAGATTACAGGTCCAGCATCTCACTCATAGGTTTTACATCGTTACAACTGTAGTATTCAAGTAACCTTCTTACAACCAATATTTAGAGTTTAGGCTAAGAGATTAGTTCCCTAGCAAGTTAGCAGGATATGCTCACTCTATATAGTATACATATATAATTCTTCTGGTATGTAAGCAACTTTTCAAGGACATTTTTTCAGGATGTATATACAGTAATTATGGTTCACATTGATACTATTTATGTGCTTAAGAATGGTATTTCAGTTGTTTCCTCTATTTTTTCAATTGTATATTTAAATTGTGTGAGTAATTTTTTTACATGGATCCATATACCTGCTTTTTTGGTTTCATGAATTAAGTAATATTATATATATATCCTATTTGTAATAGGTTAATATGGGGTTAACAAGAAATCCTCCCCCTTTTACTATTGCCCAATTGAGTTCAGCAATTGTGTTTTAAAAGAGGGCTATTCCCAACACAGTTCAGCAGCTTTGATAACGGCGGAATGCCGAAACATGTCAGCAGCTGTTTGAGCTGAACCCTTTTGCAAGGAATAGCACCCTTTATCTCCTTTATGCTTTTTTTGTTTTAAATGACACAATAAAAATTGAACTTTTACTTTATCTTAGTGCTCCGCGTTCCCTTTTTTTTTCATGATGTATCTAATGTTGTCAAATTTTACTTTCAATCTTTGCATATCAGTAAAGTAGCTCACGTTGTCATATGCTTTACCATTTGGTTATTGCTATAATTATCCGTTTATTTCAGACTCTATTGGAGGTGTGTTGCCGATAATCAGTCAGTTAACTTCCCCTTTTTCATGGCCTGATAGAACTTAGTCTTCAATAGTAGTGTGCAGAAATGTCAGCATATTTCTCCTGCCAGTTCAAATCCACATCATTGTGTGATGCTGGATTCAGAGCCTCCTTTGACACGGATGATAGAATCACAGGCTACAAATCAATTCTTTCAACTGCTTTTTGCTTTGAGACATACCTGGCATATTACTCCAATACATGTCCCAGACTGATTCATATTTTAAAATATAGTGACACCCCAAGGTCTACAGCGTTATAAAGTGTAAAATATGATGAACTTCTAAATATATATGTGCAATATTTCACAACCCCTGTCACCTAAAACATTTCTGAATTTAGCAACTATGACCAAAACATGTATCAGCAAATATATTGGAAGAATAATGTCTCTGAGCATAAAATATATCTGTAGTCCAAATGATAGTCTTAATACTGCAGCTTCATCTTGATAATCAATCTTAATTCTCACCCTCGCGTGGGGATTTTGACACCACATTCTTTAATTCTTAAAGAAACATTCTAGGCAACTGTCTTCAGTTTTATCCAAAAGAGGACATTTAAAAATACTTCAGTTTTTTTTTATGTATTCTCCTAAATAAGTCAATGTTTTGTTGTCATACTTGCAGAAGTGAGTCTGTCTATAACAGTAAAGCAGAACCAGTTGTCCTTATCAGCCAGTGAGGATTAGTAGGAAGTACAGAATCAATACTGCAGTATTAGTTCCAATTTACATTTCATTAGCCTTTACAACCCAAATGCTAAATCACTTGAAAGTAATGCAGAATGTTTGTAAAAACTGACTAGAAAATATAATATGAATATCTTTACGTAAAAAAGAAAGATATTTCACCTAATATTTTCCTCAGTAGCCATAATCTTTTGTCAAGGCACTTTAAAGGGATAGAAAAAGCAAAATCTATCATTATTTCATTGCTTGGGGTATTATATAATAAACATTGTTCCAATTCCATTTTCAATTCCAAAGTGTTTCCATGATATCTTCTGTGGGAGTACTTCCAAACCCACAGTAAGGCTAAATAACATTAGCCAATCATGGTGGGCAACCTTGGTTCTATAATTGATGTAATCAGTGATCATGCATGCACTCTGAATATCTTTAGTCTAGTGCATGCACAATCAGATGAGGATCTCTCTGTCTACGTCACTTTACAAGTGGTCACGTGACCACATTTCTTTTAGAGCCGGAGTCGTCACTATGCTAGCGGTCATGTGACCACAGTTCTTTCAGAGTCGGAGCTGGAGGCATAGTTTATCAAGCCGTCAACTTACTTGCATTCGACGGCAACAATACGCTTGCCTAAGATCGTCTAACATTGCTGCCACGGACCTGAATACGTTCTCCAAAATTATCAAAAAAAAGCTGTCAAAAAGCCACGCACCAAGTACGGGGTGATGAGCAGCGGACTGTTGTTAACTAACAGTCATCGATCTCACTGCTCTTCGGCTTTTTCCCAGCTTTATTGGTACCCTGTCACTAAACACCCACACTATACTATACTGTTTACCCCCTATACCACCGCTCCCGGAGCCCACCTCAACTCTAATAAATGTATTAACCCCTAAACCACCGCTCACGGACCACGCCACAACTAAATAAAGTGTTTAACCCCTAAACCGCCACTCCCGGAGCCCACCGCCACCTACATTATACTTATTAACCCCTAATCTGCCGCCCCCTACACTGCTGCCACTTACATTATATTTATTAACCCCTAATCTGCCCCTCTACACCGCTGCCACCTACATTATACTTATTAACCCCTAATCTGCCACCCCCTACACCGCCGCCACTATATTAAATTTATTAACCCATAAACCTAAGTCTAACCCTAACCCTAACACCCACTAACGTAAATATACTTTAAATAAATCTAAATAAATAATCCTATCATTAAATAAATTATTCATATTTAAAACTAAATACTTACCTATAAAATAAACCCTAAGCTAGCTACAATATAACTAATAGTTACATTGTAGCTATCTTAGGGTTTATTTTTGTTTTACAGGCAAGTTTGTATTTATTTTAACTAGGTACAATAGTTATTAAATAGTTATTAACTATTTAATAACTTCCTAGTTAGAATAAATACAAATATACCTGTAAAATAAAACCTAACCTAAGTTAAAATTACACCTAACACTACACTATAATTAAATTAATTCCCTAAACTAAATACAATTAAATACAATTAAATAAAATTATCTAAACTACAAAAAAAACAAACACTAAATTACAGAAAATAATAAACAAATTACAAGATTTTTAAACTAATTAAACCTAATCTAATCCCCCTAACAAAATAAAAAAGCCCCCCCAAAATAAAAAAAAGCCCTACCCTACACTAAATTACAAATAGCCCTTAAAAGGGCCTTTTGCGGGGCTTTGCCCCAAAGTAATCAGCTCTTTTACCTGTAAAAAAAAAAAATTACAACCCCACCAACATTAAAACCCACCACCCACACAACCAACCCTACTTTAAAACCCACCCAATACCCCCTTAAAAAACCTAACACTAACCCCTTGAAGATCACCTTACCGTGAGAAGTCTTCACCCAACCGGGCCGAAGTCCTCAACGAATCCGGCAGAAGTGGTCCTCAAGACGGGCAGATGTGGTCCTCCAGACGGGCAGAAATTTTCATCCAGACAGCATATTCTATCTTCATCCAACCGGCTTGGAGTTGGTCCATCTTCAAGACATCCGAGATGGAGCATCCTCTTCTGACGACGTCTTCTTGTTGAATGAAGGTACCTTTAAGTGATGTCATCCTAGATGGCGTCCCTTCAATTCCGATTGGCTGATAGAATTCTATCAGCCAATCAGAATTAAGGTAGAAAAAATCCTATTGGCTGATGCAATCAGCCTATAGGATTTAAGTTCAATCCTATTGGCTGATCCAATCAGCCAATAGGATTGAGCTTGCATTCTATTGTCTGTACTTAAATGTACCTTCATTCAACAAGAAGACGTCGTCAGAAGAGGATGCTCCGCGTCGGATGTCTTGAAGATGGACCCGCTCCACGCCGGATGGATGAAGAAAGAAGATGCTGTCTGGATGAAGAGTTCTGCCTGTCTGGAGGACCACTTCTGCCGGATTCGTTGAGGACTTCGGCCCGGTATGGTGAAGACTTCTCACGGTAAGGTGATCTTCAAGGGGTTAGTGTTAGGATTTTTTAAGGGGGTATTGGTGGGTTTTAGAGTAATGTTGGATGTGTGGGTGGTGGGTTTTAATGTTGGGGTGTTTGTAATTTTTTTTACAGGTAAAAGAGCTGATTACTTTGGGGCAAAGCCCCACAAAAGGCCCTTTTAAGGGCTATTTGTAATTTAGTGTAGGGTAGGGCTTTTTTATTTTGGGGGGGCTTTTTATTTTGTTAGGGGGATTAGATTAGGTGTAATTAGTTTAAAATTCTTGTAATTTGTTTATTATTTTCTGTAATTTAGTGTTTGTTTTTGTTGTACTTTAGATAATTGTATTTAATTGTATTTAATTGTATTTAGTTTAGGGAATTAATTTAATTATAGTGTAGTGTTAGGTGTAATTGTAACTTAGGTTAGGTTATATTTTACAGGTATATTTGTATTTATTTGAACTAGGAAGTTATTAAATAGTTAATAACTATTTAATAACTATTGTACCTAGTTAAAATAAATACAAACTTGCCTGTAAAATAAAAATAAACCCTAAGATAGCAACAATATAACTATTAGTTATATTGTAGCTAGCTTAGGGGTGTTTAGACTCGTGGTACATGTTAGGGTGTTAGGTGTAAACGTTCCCATAGGAATCAATGGGATATCGGGCAACAGCGAACATAAGCTTTCTCCAACATTGGTGTGTACGGTCCACGGCGTCATCCTTACTTGTGGGATATTCTCTTCCCCAACAGGAAATGGCAAAGAGTCCCAGCAAAGCTGGTCACATGATCCCTCCTAGGCTCCGCCCACCCCAGTCATTCTCTTTGCCGTTGCACAGGCAACATCTCCACGGAGATGGTTAAGAGTTTTTTGGTGTTTAAATGTAGTTTTATTCTTCTATCAAGTGTTTGTTATTTTAAAATAGTGCTGGTATGTACTATTTACTCTGAAACAGAAAAGGATGAAGATTTCTGTTTGTAAGAGGAAGATGATTTTAGCAGACAGTAACTAAAATCGATTGCTGTTTCCACACAGGACTGTTGAGATGAAGTAACTTCAGTTGGGGGAAACAGTTAGCAGTCTTTTCTGCTTAAGGTATGACTAGCCATATTTCTAACAAGACCATGTAATGCTGGAAGGCTGTCATTTCCCCTCATGGGGACCGGTAAGCCATTTTCTTAGTTAAACATAAAAGAATAAAGGGCTTCAAAAAGGGCTTAAAAACTGGTAGACATTTTTCTGGGCTAAAATGATTTCTTTACTAGGCATATTATGCAGATTCTAACTAATTATTGGTATTATAATCTTGGGGAACGTTTAGAAAAACGGCAGGCACTGTGTTGGACACCTTTTTCAGATGGGGGCCTTTCTAGTTATAGACAGAGCCTCATTCTGGGACTGTATAGGGGTTAAATGTAAAAACGGCTCCGGTTCCGTTAATTTAAGGGTTAAAGCTCTGAAATTTGGTGTGCAATACTTTTTGGTGAATTTTGAACAATTCCTTCATACTTTTTCACATATTTCAGTTTGAAATTTAAAGTGACAGTAACGGTTTTATTTTAAAACGTTTTTTGTGCTTTGTTGACAAGTTTAAGCCTGTTTAACATGTCTGTACCATCAGATAAGCTATGTTCTATATGTTTGAAAGCCAATGTGTCTCCCCATTTAAATTTATGTGATAAGTGTGCCATAGTGTCCAAACAAAGTAAGGAGAGTAATGCCACAGATAATGATATTGCCCAAGATGATTCCTCAAATGAGGGGAGTAAACATGATACTACATCATCCCCTACTGTGTCTACACCAGTTATGCCCACACAGGAGTCCCCTAGTACATCTAGTGCGCCAATACTTATTACCATGCAACAATTAACGGCTGTAATGGATAACTCCATAGCAAATCTTTTATCCAAAATGCCTACTTATCAGAGAAAGCGCGATTGCTCTGTTTTAAACACTGAAGAGCAAGAGGACGCTGATGATAACTGTTCTGACATACCCTCACACCAATCTCAAGGGGCCATGAGGGAGGTTTTGTCTGATGGAGAAATTTCAGATTCAGGAAAAATTTCTCATCAAGCTGAACCTGATGTTGTGACATTTAAATTTAAATTAGAACATCTCCGCGCACTGCTTAAGGAGGTGTTATCTACTCTGGATGATTGTGACAATTTGGTCATTCCAGAGAAATTATGTAAGATGGACAAGTTCCTAGAGGTTCCGGTGCCCCCCGACGCTTTTCCTATACCCAAGCGGGTGGCGGACATAGTAAATAAAGAGTGGGAAAGGCCCGGCATACCTTTTGTTCCCCCCCCTATATTTAAGAAATTATTTCCTATAGTCGACTCCAGAAAGGACTTATGGCAGACAGTCCCCAAGGTCGAGGGGGCGGTTTCTACTCTAAACAAACGCACTACTATTCCTATCGAAGATAGTTGTGCTTTCAAAG
This sequence comes from Bombina bombina, assembly GCF_027579735.1. Classification (NCBI taxonomy): domain Eukaryota; kingdom Metazoa; phylum Chordata; class Amphibia; order Anura; family Bombinatoridae; genus Bombina; species Bombina bombina. The sequence goes on along the minus strand of NC_069501.1, from coordinate 1,118,646,042 downwards.
ATCCTATGGATAAGAAATTAGAGGGTTTGCTTAAAAAGATTTTTGTACAGCAAGGTTACCTTCTACAACCAATTTCATGCATTGTTCCTGTCACTACGGCAGCGTGTTTCTGGTTCGAGGAACTAGAAAAATCGCTCAGTAAAGAATCTTCGTATGAGGAGGTTATGGACAGAGTTCAAGCACTTAAATTGGCTAACTCTTTTGTTTTAGATGCCGCTTTGCAATTAGCTAGATTAGCGGCGAAAAATTCAGGGTTTGCTGTCGTGGCGCGCAGAGTGCTTTGGCTAAAGTCTTGGTCAGCGGATGTGTCTTCCAAGACAAAATTGCTTAACATTCCTTTCAAAGGTAAAACATTATTTGGACCTTATTTGAAAGAGATTATTTCAGACATCACTGGGGGAAAGGGCCACGCCCTCCCACAGGATAGGTCTTTTAAGGCTAATAATAAGCCTAATTTTCGTCCCTTTCGCAGAAACGGACCAGTCTCTAATTCTGTATCCTCTAAGCAAGAGGGTAATACTTCACAACCCAAACCAGCCTGGAAACCAATGCAAGGCTGGAACAAGGGTAAGCAGGCCAAGAAGCCTACCACTGCTACCAAAACAGCATGAAGGGATAGCCCCCGATCCGGGACCGGATCTAGTGGGGGGCAGACTTTCTCTCTTTGCTCAGGCTTGGGCAAGAGATGTTCAGGATCCTTGGGCGCTAGAAATAGTTTCTCAAGGTTATCTCCTGGAATTCAAGGAACTACCCCCAAGGGGAAGGTTCCACAGGTCTCAATTATCTTCAAACCAAATAAAGAGACAGGCATTCTTACATTGTGTAGAAGACCTGTTAAAGATGGGAGTGATACATCCAGTTCCAATAAGAGAACAAGGAATGGGATTTTATTCCAATCTGTTCATAGTTCCCAAAAAAGAGGGAACATTCAGACCAATTTTGGATCTAAAGATCCTAAACAAATTTCTCAGGGTACCATCGTTCAAAATGGAAACTATTCGAACGATCCTACCTACTATCCAGGAAAATCAATTTATGACTACCGTGGATTTAAAGGATGCGTACCTACATATTCCTATCCACAAGGAACATCATCAGTTCCTAAGGTTCGCTTTTCTGGACAAGCATTACCAGTTTGTGGCACTTCCATTTGGATTAGCCACTGCTCCAAGGATTTTCACAAAGGTACTAGGGTCCCTTCTAGCGGTTCTAAGACCAAGGGGCATTGCAGTAGTACCTTACTTGGACGACATCCTGATTCAAGCGTCGTCCCTGTCAAAAGCAAAGGCTCATACGGACATCGTCCTAGCCTTTCTCAGATCTCATGGATGGAAGGTGAACAAAGAAAAAAGTTCTCTGTCCCCGTCAACAAGAGTTCCCTTCTTGGGAACAATAATAGATTCCTTAGAAATGAGGATTTTTCTGACAGAGGTCAGAAAATCAAAACTTCTAAGCTCTTGTCAAGTACTTCATTCTGTTCCTCGTCCTTCCATAGCGCAGTGCATGGAAGTAATAGGATTGATGGTTGCAACAATGGACATAGTTCCTTTTGCACGAATTCATCTAAGACCATTACAACTGTGCATGCTCAGACAGTGGAATGGGGATTATACAGACTTGTCTCCGACGATTCAAGTAGATCAAAAGACCAGAGATTCACTCCGTTGGTGGCTGACCCTGGACAATCTGTCACAGGGAATGAGCTTCCGCAGACCAGAGTGGGTCATTGTCACGACCGACGCCAGCCTAGTGGGCTGGGGCGCGGTCTGGGAATCCCTGAAAGCTCAGGGTCTATGGTCTCAGGAAGAGTCTCTTCTCCCGATAAACATTCTGGAACTGAGAGCGATATTCAATGCTCTCAGAGCTTGGCCTCAACTAAGGCCAAATTCATAAGGTTTCAGTCAGACAACATGACGACCGTTGCATATATCAATCATCAGGGGGGAACAAGGACTTCCCTGGCGATGAAAGAAGTGACCAAGATAATTCAATGGGCGGAGGATCACTCCTGCCACTTGTCTGCGATCCACATCCCAGGAGTGGAAAATTGGGAAGCGGATTTTCTGAGTCATCAGACATTCCATCCGGGGGAGTGGGAACTCCATCCGGAAATCTTTGCCCAAATAACTCAATTATGGGGCATTCCAGACATGCATCTGATGGCGTCTCGTCAGAACTTCAAGGTTCCTTGCTACGGGTCCAGATCCAGGGATCCCAAGGCGACCCTAGTAGATGCACTAGTAGCACCTTGGACCTTCAACCTAGCTTATGTATTCCCACCGTTTCCTCTCATCCCCAGGCTGGTAGCCAGGATCAATCAGGAGAGGGCCTCGGTGATCTTGATAGCTCCTGCGTGACCTGGTGAATATGTCATCGGCTCCACCATGGAAGCTATCTTTGAGACAGGACCTTCTTGTTCAGGGTCCATTCGAACATCCGAATCTGGTTTCCCTCCAACTGACGGCTTGGAGATTGAACGCTTGATTTTATCAAAGCGTGGGTTTTCAGATTCTGTAATAGATACTCTGATTCAGGCTAGAAAGCCTGTAACTAGAAAAATTTACCATAAAATATGGAAAAAATATATCTGTTGGTGTGAATCTAAAGGATTCCCATGGAACAAGATAAAAATTCCTAAGATTCTATCCTTTCTACAAGAAGGTTTGGAGAAAGGATTATCTGCAAGTTCTCTGAAGGGACAGATCTCTGCTTTATCTGTTTTACTTCACAAAAGACTGGCAGCTGTGCCAGATGTTCAAGCATTTGTTCAGGCTCTGGTTAGGATCAAGCCTGTTTACAGACCTTTGACTCCTCCCTGGAGTCTAAATCTAGTTCTTTCAGTTCTTCAAGGGGTTCCGTTTGAACCCTTACATTCCGTAGATATTAAGTTATTATCTTGGAAAGTTTTGTTTTTGGTTGCAATTTCTTCTGCTAGAAGAGTTTCAGAGTTATCTGCTCTGCAGTGTTCTCCGCCCTATCTGGTGTTCCATGCAGATAAGGTGGTTTTGCGTACTAAGCCTGGTTTTCTTCCGAAAGTTGTTTCCAACAAAAATATTAACCAGGAGATAGTTGTACCTTCTTTGTGTCCGAATCCAGTTTCAAAGAAGGAACGTTTGTTACACAATTTGGACGTAGTCCGTGCTCTAAAATTCTATTTAGAGGCTACTAAAGATTTCAGACAAACATCTTCCTTGTTTGTTGTTTATTCTGGTAAAAGGAGAGGTCAAAAAGCGACTTCTACCTCTCTTTCCTTTTGGCTTAAAAGCATTATCCGATTGGCTTATGAGACTGCCGGACGGCAGCCTCCTGAAAGAATCACAGCTCACTCCACTAGGGCTGTGGCTTCCACATGGGCCTTCAAGAACGAGGCTTCTGTTGACCAGATATGTAAGGCAGCGACTTGGTCTTCACTGCACACTTTTGCCAAATTTTACAAATTTGATACTTTTGCTTCTGCGGAGGCTATTTTTGGGAGAAAGGTTTTGCAAGCCGTGGTGCCTTCCATTTAGGTGACCTGATTTGCTCCCTCCCTTCATCCGTGTCCTAAAGCTTTGGTATTGGTTCCCACAAGTAAGGATGACGCCGTGGACCGGACACACCAATGTTGGAGAAAACAGAATTTATGCTTACCTGATAAATTACTTTCTCCAACGGTGTGTCCGGTCCACGGCCCGCCCTGGTTTTTTAATCAGGTCTGATGAATTATTTTCTCTAACTACAGTCACCACGGTATCATATGGTTTCTCCTATATATATTTCCTCCTGTCCGTCGGTCGAATGACTGGGGTGGGCGGAGCCTAGGAGGGATCATGTGACCAGCTTTGCTGGGACTCTTTGCCATTTCCTGTTGGGGAAGAGAATATCCCACAAGTAAGGATGACGCCGTGGACCGGACACACCGTTGGAGAAAGTAATTTATCAGGTAAGCATAAATTCTGTTTTTGCTGCTTTCAGACTCCCATTGATTCCTATGGCATTCGCTGCCTCCAGGGCGGCGGATTGAAAACCAGGTACGCTGGGTCAGAATAGTGGTGAGCGTACCTGGTAGAAAATTGATAACTAGCAAAAGTAGTCAGATTGTGCCAAATTTGCATTCGGAACATCTGTAATGACGTAAGCATCGATCTGTGTCGGACTGAATCCGGCGGATCGTATGTTACGTCACAAAATTCTACTTTTGCCGTAGGGTTTGATAACTAAGGGGAATCAGGCTCGGCACAAATACGCTGCGGAATTCCAGTGTATTTGCGGTTGACGGCTTGATAAATAGATGCCATAGCATCATCAGCATATGAGTAGAGGGAGTGAGGCATTATATTGATGGTAAGCATTACGAAATCACCCTATAGTAATGAGCAGAATTATTTCATACTGCAGCATCATGGAGATATTTAAACATTACACATGCACTCAGTGGCGTAGCGTGGGTTGTCAGCGCCCAGAGCAATGCAAGTATTGCGCCCCCTAACCCATTAGCACTGATTGAGTCTCTTCCACCAGTACAGTAGGGATTGGCAAATAAAGCTTTATTTTTAACAACAAAAATAACATATCTTAAATTTACAAATAAAGAAGAGTAGAACTAAACGTCATGAGCATTTAACTTATGCACTGTAAAAAGTGAGTAAAATTTAGACTATCACTTACCAAACCCATATATTTTTTATTACAGGCAGCAGTAGCACTAATCTTCTTCTCAAGCAAGGCAGCCAGCACACCTTGTCGTCTTACTGCCTGAGTTTCAACCACACAAAACTACAGTCAGGCTACAGCCATTGGCTAAAGCTAAACAGTGCCATTGGTTGCAAGCTAAACTGCTAAACTGTACAGCACAGCCATTGGCTGTCAGCAACTAGCAACTGATTGGGTGCATAGAAAGGGGGGGCGTGTTTCCAATTTGGCTTAACGCTGCATGGAAACATCTTACATGCAACGTTAATAGCCATCAATCATCGCAGAGTGGAGGTTTCCAGGTGGCAATTGGCTGTCAGCTGATGCTTGCTAGAAACAATGAGCTGATGCTGATCGCCGGCACTGCATGTGAGACAGTAAGAGCGGCAGAGCGCACCTCGTGATAAGGAGATGGCTCTTTCAGCTTACCAGCAGCAGCTGCACAGATCCCCCCACGCCCCCCATACTCCCGTGATGCATTTGTGAGTGTGCACTGTAGCGCACCTTATGAATTGGCAGACGGCTCCCTCACAAGCAACCCCCACCTGCGATTTTTATAACAAAATTCCTTAGGGGCGCAAATCTCTTTTGAAATTTTGCGCCGCTAACAATTATGCACCCGGGACAACCACCCCTGTGCCCCCCCACACACACTACGCCACTCAGCCAATCAGCCGCTAGCAGGGGGTGACAATCATGATTGCTGTCCGCCACCTCAGAGGTGGCGGACGAGTTAAGGAACAATAGTCTGAAGACCGCTGCTTCTTAACTTCAGTTTCAGGGGAACCTGACACTACGGGTGTAGATTGCAGCATCCGCTGCTGGATAAATCTACCCCTTAAAGTTAAAAAACAGAATTTTGTAAATAAGAAGCTTACTTAAAATACGTAATATTACATTTTACAGCATAATACATATATATAACACACTATACACACCTATATACATGTACTAAATACTGTACCTACCCTTACACCCCCAGCTTATAGGTTTATTACTACGTTTTTATTTTGTTCTATTTTTAACAATGGTGATCACATACATAACAAATATCTTGGCATTCCATGGAAGTAACCTGGTTAACAATGGGAATGGGGACACTTTGGGGGTAGGTTCTATTGAGCAATTGTAAGAAATCTACTGCATTTACAGAGAAATATAGGGCCAGATTACAAGTGAAGGGATAAATAACAATCCTGCTCAAGCGTTAACGGTGCTAGAAGTAAGCTTTTTGCGTGCATCATCTTGCGCTCGTTTTATGAGTTGGAAGTAAACTGTTTTGGCTTGTGTGCTAACCCGACGAGTGCAAAAAGCCGAAGTTACTATATCAAGTGCGCATTCACGTATTCCCCAATATAAGTCAACAAAGCAAAAAAAGGGGAAAAACCTAACACCCTACTCGTGCGCAAACACGATCGCATATTCTCAAGTGTGCTAATCTGACATGAAAATATGAATATTTCACGTTCCAATGTTCTTCACATAGAAGAATATGTTCTATTTATTGATAAATAAATATTTCTACTTATAGCTGATGTTTTTTTGGTACAATATATATCTATACCTATATGTGTATATATATATATATATATATATATCATTATATATAGGTATAGATATATACAGCTATATATAGGAATATCTATTTAGAAATACATAGAAACTATTCTGCTATGTGCAGAACATTGAAATGTAAAATATTTACAGTAAATACATAGTTAAAACCTTTATTAAATATGAATATTGCATAAATATATTTTTACATGTTTTCATCTACTTGAAAGCAAAGGGCTCCAATGGTCTTATGTGTGTACATATGCATTTATGTGTTTATATGAGTTATGTGTATATATGTCTGTATATACATATATATACACATATAAATACATATGTACACACACACACATGCTGATGACGGGAAAGTTCTCCTTGAAAACGTTCCAATAAATTTGTGAATTTTCATGTTAAAAAGTCCTGAGAGTGCATATATATATATAGATTTGGATAGGGCCAGCACTCACGGCTTCTGTAATCATCAAGCTAGAGTGCTTCCACTGTATGAATAAAACCTGCCAAGGACCGGATGCACTCACTAGGATTTTGATTATTTCAATGAAAGTTAACAATCAAAATCCTAGTGAGTGCATCCGGTTCTTGGCAAGTTTTATACATGCATATGCATATGCATCTTTAGACGTGTGTATCTATGTATCTCAATGTTAAAGCCCTTTGTTTGCCTTTTTTTTCTTCTAACACCTGAGACCTCTTATCTTTGAGTCCTTATAACTTTTTTTCTGCAATATTTTTTTAAAATAATTTTATTAGTGTTATTATAAGCGTAACTATATGTTGTAATGTATTTTTGATGTGTTTTGTGCATCTTTTTTGTATTGCGAAAGAGTTTACCAGAGCTCTGAGGACACAGTAATAATTCTAGCCTAAATTGCGTTTACCAGCGGTAAGCCCGACAAGCACAAACACCCGTGATAAACCCCTTATCTCCTGCGCAGATGTTTGCGCTCCACCCGTAATCTGTCCCTTAATTTTCATATAGATTTGTTAGCACATTCACAGAATAAACATTTTAGAAAGCTGTAGTGGGCCTGGCCATGATGCAGAGAATTGCAAGTATACATGTACATTTTAGTAAATATATAGTACACCACTGTTTGGGATTTTGGAATTTTCACTTTGAGAATGTGCTAACACTTCATACAGACACTAACGCTAACCCATATCTATTTCCTGTTAGTCAGGGCCGGACTGGGACCAAAAATAGAGCCAGACATTTTACAGCCTCCCCACAATTAGTTATTTAAACATACACCAAAGATGCCAAGTATATTGTACTATTTTGATTGATAAACACATTAAAGTTTGTAAAACCTTAAGTCCCTCTATTCTGTAAACTGGTTGGCATTAAAAAGTAAAAAAGTTTAATGTAATTAAACAAAAAAAAACACCAGAAACTTTTAAAGTTCACATTTAAACAAAGAATAACTGCTAGTTGCTCATTAGCCTGTATAGTCAAAGTCACTCAAGATCACATTCACCTGAGCAAATGTCATCAACTATCAGAGAGGAAGAACGTACATTTACATCCACATGCTGTTGGGGTCCTGATCTTAGTTTTCCTTCTGATCCTCTTAGCTGTACAGATTATCACATAATCAATACGGATACTTTTGTAAAATAACATATACATATTTAAATGTGTGTCCTTCCTACTGATCACCGAGAACTTTTCAGCTCCATGTTAAGAATAGGGCTTTTCTCTGTGAGACTAAAACAAAATATTATGATTATGTTGAAATGAGCTGAAAAGGCCTGTAGTCTAGGATCTCTTTATGCATCTTCTTCTTTTTTAAGCTTGTACTGTGTACCCCTACTCATGTACACATCCTTGCAGAATTTGGCAGAACATTTAAAAAAAAAAAAATAATAATATTATTAATTATAATAATCATTTGAAGGATACATTAAAATATTAAAATGCAGTTTATATCTATCTATTCATCTATCTATTTCTCTCTGAATTATTGTATTATCCTATGAAAAAATCCTAGATTTTCAAACATACATTTTAAATGCAGATAAATCTAGAAGGCGGATAAAAGTCTCATAAATCTAAATGATGACATTATGGTCCTTATAATGATTTTACAATTTTAATGGTAGTTTGCGCACGCATTGCAGCGTTAAAACCGGTAGAAGTAGTATTTTTGGCTCAGATATTCGTGCTCATATTGCGAGTTGAATGTAATGTAAAAAGTTTGTGATCCACGTTCATAACATTGCAGTAACGAATAGACTTTGAGAAGTTAAGAATGCAAAATCGCATAGAGACCCATTTATCAAGCTCCGTATGGAGCTTGAGGGCCCGTGTTTCTGGCGAGTCTTCAGACTCACCAGAAACAGCAGTTATGAAGCAGCGGTCTAAAGACCGCTGTTCCATAACCCTGTCCGCTTACTCTGAGCAGGCGGACAGGAATTGCCACAATTCGACCCGATCGAGTACGATCGGGTTGATTGACACCTCCCTGCTGGGCCGCGAGTCTGCAGGGGGCGGCGTTGCACCAGCAGCTCTTGTGAGCTGCTGGTGCAATGCTGAATACGGAGAGCGTATTGCTCTCCGCATTAAGCGAGGTCTTGCGGACTTGATCCACACTGTCGAATCAAGTCCGCAAGACCTTTGATAAATAGGCCCCATAGACTTCAATGGAGCCGAAAAAGTTTAAAAAAATCTAACATCCACAAATCAAGCAAATACAATAACGTTGTTTTTTTTTAAATGCAACATAAGAAGATAATATTGCATATTTGATCATTTAAAGTGAAGGTCAATTTAGATGAATCGGTGCCCGGTTTTTATAATTCTATTAAAAACAAGGGCACTTTAATTAATTAAAATTGACATTTCACTTGTTTTTTTCAAATACTTACCTTTTAATCTTCAAAGCCGCTCCAGCGATTCCCCCGGCCGTCGGAAGCCTTTTCATACATCAGAAATTACGAATCTGGCTTCCTCCAATCACGGCTTCCCCCCCGGGGAATCATAGCCTGAGGCAATGCTGTGATTGGTGGAAGCCGGATTCGTCATTTTGGACCCGCGAAGAGGGCTTGCGACGGGTGGAGGAAGCGCTGCAGCGGCTGTCAGGATTAAAAGGTAAGTATTTGAAGAAAACGAGTGAAATGTCAATTTTGATTAATTAAAGTACCCTTGTTTTTAATAGGATTATTAAAAACTGGGCACCAATTCATCTAAATTGACCTTCACTTTAATCTTCTGCACATAGCAGAATATGTTCTATTTATTCTTAAAGAGATATTTATATATATATATATATATATATTATGGATTTTTGCACAATATATATATATATTTTTATATATATATATATAATGAAAAATAGTTATATATATATATGTATATATATATATATATATATATATATATGAATATATATTTAGAAATACATATTTTGCTACGTGCAGAACATTGAAATGTGTTACAGTACATACACAGTATAACACTTTATTAAATATGAATATTGCATAAATATGATTTTTCATGTTTACATCTACTTGACTGCAAAGGACTCAAATGCACTTTCATATATGTCTGCATGTGTGTACATATATATTTATGTGTTATATGTGTATATATACATTTGTAAATACATATATACACATATAAATACATAAGTACATATGTACACACACACATATATATATACATACATCCTTAGACATGTATATGTATGTATTTCTATATTAAAGCCCTTTGCAGTCTTTTTTTTTCCTAACACCTGAGACCTCATATCTTGGAGCCCTTATAACTTTTTGAATGCAATATAATTTAATACTTTTTATTAGATAGTGTTATTATGAGTGTAACTATACTTTTACAAGCATTTTTGATGTGTTTTGTGACACTTTTTTGACACTTTAACATGTATTTTTGATGTGTTTTGTGACACTTTCAACTTGTAATACCAGTGGAATTTAACTTGTGCGCAAACAGTCGCAAAACCCCGGTATTGCTTGTGTGCAAATGATAGCTCCACTCATTATCTAGCTCTAAATACATTTTATAAGTATATAAGTATTGAGGTTATAACCTGTCTCCCTCTAGTCATGGGAGCGGCCATACTGAAAGTTATCTTTATTATAATTTATTTATTATTATCATTTATTTGTATAGCACTGCCAACTTCTTTCACTACATTACAGTGATGAACTGTGTGCACTTGTGCAGTAACTCTCCTTTAGATACCTGCACTGTAACCTAGGTTGTATAATGGCAGCACCCAGGATTAGAGGGAGGATTATGGAATTTACAGTAGGTATTGAAAATAATCACATTTTGTTGCTTTGCAGCCTGAAATAAAGACAGACACAGTTTTTGTTTATCCAGTTGTAATTACTCAGTGCAACTTATAACATCCAAGTGAAAGATATAACACCAACATGTCAGGCAAAAATAAAGACAATTCAAAAACAGAATCACTGAGTTGGAAAAAGGATTACCCGCTCCTAAAATTACTTGTAATCTCAATCAGGTGTAGCTAATCACCTTCTCAATGGCACACACACAGCCATTTTACCTTCAATTGTGATCAGCTGTGGGCATATTGATTAGCTCAGCATGAAAAGAGCTTCCTGGAGTGTCTCAGTCCCTGGTAGTGCAACTGAAACAAACAATCAACTATGGGTGGCAAGGCATAGTCAAAAGTTCTCTGGGGTAATGTTGTGGACAGGCACAAGTCAGGAGATGGATACAAGAATACTATTTTCAATACCCACTGCTAGTGTTTAGTGTCCCTTTAACATTGTGATAATTTGATACAACTGCAATACAGTAAAGCAAGTTATTTGTCATAGAAAATAAACTCGACACATTGCTGGTGTAATGCTAGCTTGAAAGTTGACCATTGATTATGTGACTCTCAAGGTATCATAAAATTCACAATGCTGTTTGATTAATGGGAGTTAATGGTCTCCATACAATGAGATAAAAGAAAGAAAATACAAATGCTCACTTTAATTAAAACCTTTGGAGAGTTTCCAACACTTGTAAATTAGTTGAGAATATAAATAATCTTTTAAACACAGGCAATTTTTTTCCAGCCAAAAGGATTAGGAACATTTTATCAACCAAAACTAAAACTTGTTTATTTTATCAAATAATTCCTACTCAGTCTTAAAAAAAAGGAATGCATTGACTAATTAATTTAAATATATGGAAAAGCTATGGTCTAGATTTGGAGTTTGGCGGTAGCCGTGAAAACCAGCGTTAGAGGCTCCTAACGCTGGTTTAAGGCTACCTCCGGTATTTGGAGTCACTCAAAAAAGGGTCTAACGCTCACTTTTCAGCCGCGACTTTTCCATACCGCAGATCCCCTTACGTAAATTGCGTATCCTATCTCTTCAATGGGATCTTTCTAACTCCGGTATTTAGAGTCGTGTCTGAAGTGAGCGTTAGAAATCTAACGACAAAACTCCAGCCGCAGAAAAAAGTCAGTAGTTAAGAGCTTTCTGGGCTAACGCCGGTTCATAAAGCTCTTAACTACTGTGCTCTAAAGTACACTAACACCCATAAACTACCTATGTACCCCTAAACCGAGGTCCCCCCACATCGCCGCCACTCGATTACATTTTTTTAACCCCTAATCTGCTGACCGCCACCTACGTTATACTTATGTACCCCTAATCTGCTGCCCCTAACACCGCCGACCCCTATATTATATTTATTAACCCCTAACCTGCCCCCCACAACGTCGCCGCCAGCTACCTACAATAATTAACCCCTAATCTGCCGACCGCAAAGCGCCGCCACCTACATTATAGCTATGTACCCCTAATCTGCTGCCCCTAACACCGCCGACCCCTATATTATATTTATTAACCCCTAATCTGCCGCCCTCAACGTCGCCTCCACCTGCCTACACTTATTAACCCCTAATCTGCCAACCGGACCGCACCGCTATTATAATAAAGTTATTAACCCCTAATCCGCCTCACTAACCCTATAATAAATAGTATTAACCCCTAATCTGCCCTCCCTAACATCGCCGACACCTAACTTCAAACATTAACCCCTAATCTGCCGACCGGAGCTCACCGCTATTCTAATAAATGCATTAACCCCTAAAGCTAAGTCTAACCCTAACAATAACACCCCCCTAAATTAAATATAATTTAAATCTAACGAAATTAATTAACTCTTATTAAATAAATTATTCCTATTTAAAGCTAAATACTTACCTGTAAAATAAATCCTAATATAGCTACAATATAAATTATAATTATATTATAGCTATTTTAGGATTTATATTTATTTTACAGGTAACTTTGTATTTATTTTAACCAGGTACAATAGCTATTAAATAGTTAAGAACTATTTAATAGCTAAAATAGTTAAAATAATTACAAAATTACATGTAAAATAAATCCTAACCTAAGTTACAATTAAACCTAACACTACACTATCAATAAATTAATTAAATAAAATACCTACAATTACCTACAATTAAACCTAACACTACACTATCAATAAATTAATTAAATACAATATCTACAAATAACTACAATGAAATAAACTAACTAAAGTACAAAAAATAAAAAAGAACTAAGTTACAAAAAATAAAAAAATATTTACAAACATAAGAAAAATATTACAACAATTTTAAACTAATTACACCTACTCTAAGCCCCCTAATAAAATAACAAAGCCCCCCAAAATAAAAAAATGCCCTACCCTATTCTAAATTACTAAAGTTCAAAGCTCTTTTACCTTACCAGCCCTGAACAGGGCCCTTTGCGGGGCATGCCCCAAGAAGTTCAGCTCTTTTGCCTGTAAAAAAAAACATACAATACCCCCCCCAACATTACAACCCACCACCCACATACCCCTAATCTAACCCAAACCCCCCTTAAATAAACCTAACACTAAGCCCCTGAAGATCTTCCTACCTTATCTTCACCATACCAGGTTCACCGATCGATCCAGAAGAGCTCCTCCGATGTCCTGATCCAAGCCCAAGCGGGGGGCTGAAGAGGTCCATGATCCGGCTGAAGTCTTCATCCAAGCGGGAGCTGAAGAGGTCCTCCATCCGGTAGAAGTCTTCATCCAAGCTGGGCAGAGGAGGTCTTCCATCCGATTGAAGTCTTCATCCAAGAGGCATCTTCTATCGTCATCCATCCGGAGCGGAGCGGCAGCATCCTGAAGACCTCCGACGCAGAACATCCATCCTGGCCGACGACTGAACGACGAATGACGGTTCCTTTAAATGACGTCATCCAAGATGGCGTCCCTCGAATTCCGATTGGCTGATAGGATTCTATCAGCCAATCGGAATTAAGGTAGGAATATTCTGATTGGCTGATGGAATCAGCCAATCAGATTGAGCTTGCATTCTATAGGCTGTTCCGATCAGCCAATAGAATGCGAGCTCAATCTGATTGGCTGATTGGATCAGCCAATCGGATTGAACTTGATTCTGATTGGCTGATTCCATCATCCAATCAGAATATTCCTACCTTAATTCCGATTGGCTGATAGAATCCTATCAGCCAATCGGAATTCGAGGGACGCCATCTTGGATGACGTCATTTAAAGGAACCGTCATTCGTCGTTCAGTCGTCGGCCAGGATGGATGTTCCGCGTCGGAGGTCTTCAGGATGCTGCCGCTCCGCTCCAGATGGATGACGATAGAAGATGCCTCTTGGATGAAGACTTCAATCGGATGGAAGACCTCTTCTGCCCCGCTTGGATGAAGACTTCTACCGGATGGAGGACCTCTTCAGCTCCCGCTTGGATGAAGACTTCAGCCGGATCATGGACCTCTTCAGCCCCCCCGCTTGGGCTTGGATCAGGACATCGGAGGAGCTCTTCTGGATCGATCGGTGAACCTGGTATGGTGAAGATAAGGTAGGAAGATCTTCAGGGGCTTAGTGTTAGGTTTATTTAAGGGGGGTTTGGGTTAGATTAGGGGTATATGGGTGGTGGGTTGTAATGTTGGGGGGGGGGTTATTGTATGTTTTTTTTTACAGGCAAAAGAGCTGAACTTCTTGGGGCATGCCCCGCAAAGGGCCCTGTTCAGGGCTGGTAAGGTAAAAGAGCTTTGAACTTTAGTAATTTAGAATAGGGTAGGGCATTTTTTTTATTTTGGGGGGCTTTGTTATTTTATTAGGGGGCTTAGAGTAGGTGTAATTAGTTTAAAATTGTTGTAATATTTTTCTTATGTTTGTAAATATTTTTTTATTTTTTGTAACTTAGTTCTTTTTTATTTTTTGTACTTTAGTTAGTTTATTTCATTGTAGTTATTTGTAGGAATTGTATTTAATTTATTTATTGATAGTGTAGTGTTAGGTTTAATTGTAACTTAGGTTAGGATTTATTTTACAGGTAAATTTGTAATTATTTTAACTTTTTTAGCTATTAAATAGTTCTTAACTATTTAATAGCTATTGTACCTGGTTAAAATAAATACAAAGTTACCTGTAAAATAAATATTAATCCTAAAATAGCTATAATATAATTATAATTTATATTGTAGCTATATTAGGATTTATTTTACAGGTAAGTATTTAGCTTTAAATAGGAATAATTTATTTAATAAGAGTTAATTAATTTCGTTAGATGTAAATTATATTTAACTTATGGGGGTGTTAGTGTTAGGGTTAGACTTAGCTTTAGGGGTTAATACATTTATTAGAATAGAGGTGAGCTCCAGTCAGCAGATTAGAGGTTAATGTTTGAAGTTAGGTGTCGGCGATGTTAGGGAGGGCAGATTAGGGGTTAATACTATTTATTATGCGGGAGTCACCGTGATGATACTATCACTGGGCTCCTATAGGAGGCGCTAAAATCTAGTGTGGATAATAATAAAATACTAATACATAAAATGTAGAAAAAAGGAAGGCTGGCAATGGAACTGATGACAGTTTTTTACACCAGTATGCCAACACAAATCATGAATTGTGAGAGATAAAAAATATAAAATATAAAATGTAAAACATAAAATGTATACGAATCAATGGTGTATGCAACCCAATCTGGAAAGTCCAGCGAGTCTCTTCAAATGTCCATCAGAACTTGAACAGGCTGTTCTCTGTCTTCACCCAACTGGATGATGTATTCTATGGTGCAAAACAAAAACAAAAACAGAGGCGCCACATGTGTGGATCAATAAAACCAGAAATCCAATAAAGGAGTAGAATAAGGGTACTCACAAACGGGGCGGCACTCTCTTGTGCCAGTAGGGGCGGGCTGGTTTTCAACAGCAAACCAGCTGGCTGTGTGTCTCCCAGATAAGTAGAGGATGCTTGTCTCCTGGATGTCAAACACCGGCCAAAAACTGCAGTGGAAGGAGGAGGAAGAGCTACAGTGCCCTTAGGTTACTGCTATGAGGATAGTAACACCAACACCAGACTTATGTAAAAGTATAAAATCAGTATTTTATTATACACAATAAAAATACCAAATGGTATAACAAATTACAGCTGGGTGATGACAACCTATCTCCCCATAGACCATACAATATAGCGACGCGTTTCTCGGGGAACACCCCGTTTCCTCAGGCTTGTATGTTAGTTGTATGCATAAATGCCCTTTATATAGGGCTCAGTAACCTAATGTTCAAATG